>NC_082342.1:96585549-96936382 GCF_027477595.1 Haemorhous mexicanus | reverse complement strand
AAGGAAAGGATTTTTCCTAAAACATGTCAGTGACAGGCCAGCACAAAGATACTTACATTAGTGCAACTTTTCCAGACAGGAATCAAGGATTAAGTAAAACAATAGACAGGAAACTTCTATTTACAATTATGTTATTTTACTTTGATCATCCTTACCATCACCTACCATTAAACAGCCAGTCAAGAAGAGTGCCAAAATGCAAAATTAATCTGAACAGAATTCATTAGACACTCTTTTCCCTCTTAACACACAGTTTAAAGTAAGATGGAGTTGTCTGTATCCATTTTACAAGCATGTCATCCATCTGGACACCTCTTACCTGGCATACTTTTCAGAAGCTTTGCATTGCACATGTGCCCTTTCCATATATCAGTAAGAATATACTCCATTCTCTTTGCTCTCCAAAGGAAATTAAATACTCTTAGATAGTGGCTCATGCACTCACGTGTAAATACCTACAAAACAAAGAAAATAACCACTACAAATTAATAGTCATACCAAATGTCCTGAAGTACCAAAAGCCTCTTAAAGGTTCATCTTATCTGATCCATGCAGTTTACCTGTAAATATTGTAAAAATAAAAAAATTTCCAGGAAATCCCAGAGGTTTTGGAAAGATCCACCCTTGAGGGCTGACCAGGGCACTCCTGGAAGTGTAAGAAGGGGTGAACAAAACAAAACAAAACCTAAGCCTATTTTCAAACTGCTTAAGAAAATTTCTTCTGCTGGTCAGACTCACAGTTTGTCCTGCTTAAAAAAAAAGTTCTTTACGAGTTCTTTATAGAGGCTAAATGCATTCAGATAAACAATGCAACTATCTATCAAATGCCATTTAGACAGCATAAATAAGTTCTCCACAAATACATTCCTCAGCTCCTTTCAATTCTCCCAAATTAGTATCTACAGACAAGTAATTATAAAAGAATAGGAGCACTCAATTTATCAAGTACTTGCTAAAAACTGTGCTGGAACAAAATAATTACTGATTTTCAGTAATGACTGTTTTAAATGTAGCTTTTCAGCACTCACACTAACTGGTAAGAATTGAGATTTTTGCTTAACTGTTGATACAGCAGGTACATCAACTGTTGATACAATGGGTATACCCTAGATGCAAAAAAAAAGATAAATCTCTGATTTCACACTCCAGAACAAAAAAAGGTTACCTCAATTAAAAAAACTTTAGCAATTTAATTCAGCACCCAAAACACATTCCAAGCCGGCAGTGTATGACATTACCGTTGCTATTGGCCCATCAACATGATAGTCCAAGCTGAAGACATCCCATCCAGTGTCCCCAGGAGATACCTGTATTAAAAAGATATGGTACTGTCAGTGTATAACCAGAGCATACTAAAGCTGAAGATGAGCATCACTCGCTTTCTCTTTCATTTTGAAGGGCCTATGAGCAACCAAGCATCCACATAAACAAGAAATACAGAGTTTCTTGTTAAAAGTAGCAGATTAGGCAAAAATGGATCAAATAGTTTGATACAAGGGTGAGACTGATCTCACACAAATACCGATGTTTGCAATGTCAGTGTTTCTCCACTGAACCTAGTAAAGGAAAATATCAGTAAGGACAAATTTCTTTGGCATCTGAAATCTATTTTGGACGCTACAGTTCATCACTGAAGTCTCACCTCAGGGACAGAAGCTTTCAAATTAACTCAAGTTTCTTACCACAGGCCTCTTCCATGAAATGTGCTTTCATTGCTTCTCTTTTTCTTAACTAGAGGCAAGAAAGAGGCACACACCCCAGCCTGCCCCTTCCTGCCCCAATTCTTGTAAGAGTAACAGCATTAAGAGCTGTTTGGAGGACCTCAAATCAGCACCACCAGCATCAATTTCTGTTAGGCTCCAAATACTCAACCTTGGATTGTCAATAGCTGTAAACCTACATCTTGAAATACAAATAGACAATAGACAGGGAAGGCAGAAAGAAGAGGACTTTTTAAATGACCTTTATATCAATCAAAGTAAACTTCAGTGGAAAGGAAGGGGGAAATGTATTCACATAAGAAAATTTTGTTTCATAGAGATGTCTGCATGTTTACACACAAACAAAGGCATCTTTCAGATCAGAGTCACCATGATGCAACAGACCTCCAGAAGTCGAACATCCAATCGCTTGAGAATCTCGGGATTATCGAACTGGGCATTTGTGGCCCTCACCGCTGTTTCCAGGATTCCAGTTAGATTATGCTGATATAAGGTTGTAGCTGGTCGTGCAAGCTCTGGCCTGGTGGTTATGGAACAGTCATAGCACATTACTGAAATACTCTCCAGCAGCAATTCAGTAGTAACCGCAGCACACAGCAAAACCCTTTTCTAACTGACATTCAAAACTATTACTCTTTCAGACTTAATCATGAAGAAAACCAGTGAGAAAAATATTTGCACAGAGTATGAGCAGAATATGTCTATTCATACGCAGCTACACTCCTGAATAGTAGCATGAGGAGCAACTTAATCCTCAGTTAATGCCAGTAATTTGAAGTTACCAGGATTGCTAGTTTAGCTAGTCTGTAATTTGAGTTGCATTCAGATCTTAAATGAGGCAGATTACATCATTAGCACATCAAACCAGTAATTTCACTTCAGTTTTGAGAAACTTACTGATAGCCATCTCACAGGCTCAGAAGTGCTGGCAGGAACACAGAAACCCACCCCATCTATGTAACTTCAACTTTCAAAGAGTTGCAACATGCAACTCTTGTAATACTTCTCTGTCCTTCAGAAAGGAGAAGACTGGAAAACTTTTCACTCCTTCTGCCTCAAATGCAATACTGACTCCACAAATCAACCTCACTCAGCTTCACATTAAAAAGCATGGTCATATACTGTTGATTTTGATTTGCAAACAAGTTAATGAAAGCTTTATTACAAAGCCTGCCTTATAGATCAAAGAAAAGCTTTGCAAGCCAATGCTTCTGATTGAAGAATTTCATCAGTAGCACCAGCATGTAAAAGTGAACTCACAAATACTCTTTAAGAACTGGATTCAGCAGCTGTGGGTACACCTGAGTGCTTGAAACAGAAGCCAGTGAGGAACCAAACAGATTTTTCAAATTGCATTGAGCGGTTTTGAAACAATTTTTTAGACCAAACACCTCCAAAATATAGAAGCCTAATAATTCCAGCCAAGCTAATCAGTAGCATCAGAAGCAGAACGTTTCTGCTTAAAACTGCTGACAGGACCGAGAGAAGTGCCAACATCCTCAAGGCTGTCACAGGGCCAACATAAAGATATCTGTATTAGTACAACTTTTCAAGACTTTTGTACTGTATGTACCACTTATCAAAAAAGAAGAACAAGTTTTAATCCTCAGGGTCAAAGAAATTAAACCCAAAATACAATTTAAAAGTTATTACTCAAAGATTTAATTGAAAAGGTACTTAGAGGGTCCTCTTCAAAAAGCAAAACAGTTTCTGTGCTCATCATGCACAGAATCATCAGAAATTCAACAATAATTACCCTTCCTATTGTCTTACTTGAGCAAGTCCATTAAATGCCTGATAAAGTCTCCTTGACCAAGTAACAAGTAGCGCCTCATGGCCTGCATGTGTTCCAGCAAATTGTACTTCTTATTGAGAACATCCAGCAGGTATTTGCTGGTTTCAAAATAAGCTGCATCAATTTTCTCTTGAAATGCATTTTCCAGATCTGTGAACAAATCAGCAGCTAAAAGAAAATAAAAATTGAAATTAAATTAGTAGTTTTCAAAAACTGAGGCAAACAAGCTTTGGAGTTGAAACAAACAGAAAAACTGCTATTTCTTCTGATCCACTGTGTTGTACATTTGCCATAGCCAAAGCAAAAGCAGCCTACACTCCTACACTTCAACCATATTACTTTTAATCTGTGCCCAGATTGTACTTGCCAGTAGAAACTCATGTTATGTATATAAAAAGTTGGGGATTTTCAAGCTTGCTGAAATACTGCACTTTACAAATCAAATAATTCATTGAGTTCTAAAAGCCCAGAATTAAGAAAAACCTTTGATGGGCAGAATCTAAATCAGAAGGCACTTCTAAGGGTACGGGGAAAAAATAAATCAAAGAATCAGACTATTAGAACACTCAACAGAAGAGAGCTTCCATAGATAAGAGAATGAGAGAAAAGGGAATATGCTGGAGTTACCTGGGGGACAGCCAGCAATCTGACATTTTCTCTCCATCTTTCCTGCAAGGCAGTTTGGGGACAGCAAGCAGGAAGCAGTGGAAAGTAGTAGGAAGCTTATTTCACTGTTTTCTACAACTAGAAGCTCATCAAGAAAGGGACTCCAGTAAAACTGTTATGAGTTAGCAAGAACTGTGGCCTCTTCAGGCAATATGGAGCAATACCCCCAAATACTGGATTGCCAGCTATCATCAGATTCAGACCTTCTTCAGCATTAAAGCATATACTCCCACTTTAACTACTCAATTAATAAAATGCTTATGAATAGAAGAAATAAGCAGTGGCTCTAATAAAGAGCAATAAGAAGGCAAGTCTAGAAGTCTGGTTCACTGACATTCCGGGAAGTTTCCCAACTATCATTCAGTAACCAGTGAAACTCTCCAGAAGACACAAAAGTTCAAGAGATGTCAAAGAGATGACTTTTTTTGTGTTTAAAATCTTTAGACTAGAGAAATACTACTTAGTCAATCAGCACACATCAACCTTAGGGATGTGAATTAATAGAGCCTGCAGTAAGTGCAAGTGTCTTTCCTCAAGATGCTGCGAGGCTTGCAGGCAAAACAAGAGAGGGAACAAGCCAAGCCAGAAGGAGTTACCAGCTGATCTCTTCAGCCCCTGGACACAGAGGTTGGGCCTAGCACTGGCTCAAGGCACAAGCAAAGCCAGCAGACAACACCCTGGCTTGTCTATAGCCAGCCCAACATGTCAGGCATGCTGGTCCTGTCTCCACTCACACAGGGGTGTGTGTGGCTAAGCAGTAGCTCTGGGATACACAGACCAGTCACAACTTCTTATTAGCTCAAGCAGAAAAGGCAGTCTTTCCCCTCTCCTTAGTACGGATCCTCTTGTCTTGAAGGAAGTGACCTGGCCACAGCCCTTCAGCTCAGACTGGAAAGTCAAGTTTACATCTGTAGCTGTAATGCACCACCTCTGCCTACACACACAGCCCCCAGCACAGGCAAAATGCAGCATTCCTGTCTGACATGCAAAACTGCTAAAAAGGTTGCTTACATCAACAAACACAAGGCCTAGGCACAAGTTTTGAAAACTGTGCAAAATTATCTCAGAACACTGAAGAGCCAGAAGTGGATAAAGAAAGGGTCAGACTAAAAGCACTGACAGGCAGGTTCATGAGCTGCTACTGAATACAGTGTCATTCCTGGTCCAGAAGTCCCCAAACAATAGACAGCTACATGTTGGAGCTGAGGTCACTTTATTGGCCTTTTTTACTGTTCCTCTCTCCCAAATGCTACAGTTCTCTGCCAGGCAGGATGACCAACTTCTACACAGTTATGTCAGACTTCTTGTTTTAATACATGTCCAGACAGTTTTCTACACCACAATTATTTCAGCATCAAAAAGAAACTGGGGAAAGATGATAGTTATGGTTCCAAAGCAAATGAAAGAAATAAATAATACAGCAAAACCCACGAAATGTTCAGATTTAAAATGAGAAAAAACATCCAGAACTCAGGCTGACATCCTAGCTTTCCATCATCTTAATAATAAGTAATTATCTAAAGGGACTTTCAGGATACTGTTAGATGGTACAAACAAGTACAAAAGGAAGCATTTCCAACATCCCTGACGTAGAATGCTCTTTCAGGATTAAATGGGTAAAATGCCCTAAACACAAATGCAGTTTTATGCAGAATTAAAGCAACGCAATACCATGAGGTATTAGGCTGCCAACCAAAAGCTCAGCACACCTTCAGCACACTGCAGATAGAGTAATATATTTCTAAAACTACACTTCTGTCTCAAACAGTTATTCTCAGCACTTAGGATAATGTAGGTGTGCTTTGAAGCTCTCATCCCCCACATAATAGGAAACCTGTATTTGTGAAGATCTTCCATTCAATCAAGGAGAGAGAGAAACAAGTGCAAATGTAAAGAAATATTGGAAAAGCATAGCCATAAATGCTGTATAAAGAGGTGAAAGTAGTGCAGGCAAAGAATGGGGTTTTATTTCCTTTTTTCCAGGAGTAGCTGGCAAGATGATCGTTCAAATGCATTTACAGCCCTTATTCACTTAACCCTGACCCCTTTCTGCACTTTAGGCTTATCTTTGACTAAGCAAGCACTGAACATGGTACAAAAATCACATTATTAGAAGACACATTCTTCCAGATACGAATGGGATTTTATCACTAGAACATTTTTCATGGAGGTACTCATGCCAGAAGTCCACACTATGAAGAATTAATATTAAAACCAATCCAAGGTTATTTGAAGGTGAAAAAAAAACCCAACAAATCTAAACCTAACAACTCCATATACACAAGCTTTAAAGTCTTATATAAGTAATATTATGTTATAAAATGTTAAGAAGTATGTTCTTTGAAAACAACAATTTGACAGAAAAATATTTAGATTAGCATCAGAAAACTTATCCCAGTGATCTATATCTCAACAGTTAGAGTAGCTTTGGTAGATTAAACAAATTATCAAAAGAAGTTACAGTAGCAAAATACCACTTCCACCAGAAGGCAGCAATCTGTTCTTTCTCAGAGATGTAGCAGTATCCTAAACATTCTTTGCTTAGCATTTAGACAAAGTCTCCTTGGTTTAGATGTTTACTATTTGCTTCCTTTCATCATAACAATGTTGATTTCATTGCAACAAATACGCCAACAAAAATTAACCACAAATGGTATAGAAGTTCTTATTCATTAAAACTGAGATCTATTCTAAATAAAACAAAATTATCTGAAGGAATTTAACAGTTAAGTTTTGGTTCCAGGTTCATCAGCTGGCAATCCCATTTTTAAGTAATCCCCAAAAAGAATTTTACTAACCTTCCACATACTTATTTTTGACATATTGATATAGTGCATTTACAGAAAGGCTGGAAAGGCTTCTGTTCTGTTTTTACTGCTTATTCCATTATTTACAACTAACTGAGTATTTTTATTTTTTCAACCACAAAATTAACTCACTATTATAGAATTGTATGATGGAATATATTTGATGAGAAGTCAAACATACTAAATTCTTATTGCAGCACTCAAGAATATCCATGCTCCCACCCCAGCCAAGGCAGCTAAAGGCAAACTGTTTTTTGAATGGTTTCATTCACAAGTTCAGTACATTAACAATCATCCAGCAAACATATCAAATTAAGAAAATTATACATATGCATCTTTTGTAAAAAACAAGTATACATTAAATTATCTATACTTTAGGGCAGATGAAACTTTTGTACTCCTTCCCATCCCACCATCCAGCTTACAGTCTAAACCACATACAGTACAGGAGGTCAGTTCAAAGGGGAGATACTGAATAATATTAATACTGTACCATCTTTTGAAGACTCTGCAGATTTTGCAACAGCAATCATCTTTGTGGATGGAGTTTGGTCATGACAAACTTGATGCAAGAAGTTTATGGATTTTCCTATTAAAAGGACCTAAACAAAACAGGATACAGAATTTTTTAAAAAATTATTTGCTTATAAGAAAAAAAAATAAAATACCAAACAAAAAAGCCATCCACAACCACCAGGACAAGATATTTTGCCATCTTTCTGTGCTCTTAGTTGCACAATCCCAACCACAGCAACCCAGAACAGGTATGCTAATATAAAAAGGTTTTAAACACATTTTAAAACTTCTTTTCCCCCTACTTGAGATCTCCAAGTTTAACAGTTAGTGAATGGAAAGGAGAAACAGTCCTATAGCCTTCCTCAGCAAACAATTCTAAAATTCTCGAGAAGATTATTTTTTGTCAAATTTGGCCTCTATTTTCTCAATAGAAATCTAAGCAGCAGCACAGGGCAAACAAATCATCAGAAGATGAACTTTTAGATTCATACCTTTTTTGACTGCTCCATTGTAATAAAAGATGGGATCATTGATTTCCTCAAAGTGTATTTGTCATGCCACAACCGATCAGTTTTAACTGTAGGATCTGAAGCTACAAAAAACTGAAGATTGAAATAAATATTTAAAGTAAAAGATTAGTGCAAACTCTAACCTATAGTTTCACCTATTATTCCTCCTATTTTAACAGATGCAGAAGGGAAAAAAACCCACAAGAAAAGCAAAAACCCCAAAAAATTTTGCAGTTGTTACAGTGATCAAATGTTATAGTGTCTCAACCTCACCCAAGAGAATCCTCTCATTTGTAAAAAACTAAAACTACTTTATTAGTTTTGTTGAAGTGAAGTTTGGATGGATTATGTCCTCATCTTGTCAAACAATATAACCATTTTCTGGACACGAACTCTTTTCACTGTCTCCAAATACCATTTTCCCCAAGAATGGCCAATTGTCTTTGTTCAGAACTGTCTATCATATGAAGATTATAGCTTTCAGCACAACACATCCAACAATAATTTTTAATTAAAAACACTCTTCCAGTACACGTGCAGAGGTTAGCGGTAACAAACTACCTAAAATCCAAAAAAGACAAAACCTCATATCTGGGGAGTAGCTGGGAAAAAAAAGAGTATTTTTCACTCCTAAAAAAGATTCATATACATTTTACACAATTCTGACCTTAAAGATCAGCTGACACGGTCACTCACTTAGATTTTGACCAAAATAAGGACATTCCAAGAAAACAGACAGTATATTTGACTCTCAAGTAAAATTACTCAGATTTGTCTCAGAAGCGCTCAATTAATTTTAAAAAATAATTCTTTGGCTTCTTGTAACAAAAAAAAAATAAAGAAAAAAAATCTAATCACTTTAAACAGACTGTACTGATTGGAGATAGGAAAGTGTTGAGAGAATTTAGAAAAGCATACAAAGTATTTCCAAGAAGAAAAAGGACAATTACTAGAACTTGATGTTACAGAAGTCACAACAAATCACTTGGAAGAGTTTCAGTTCTGGAACTATAAACTACTTCTACTCAGTCTGACAGACTGAGCTTATTTATCAAGGATGACAGTATGCAGTCAGAGAAAAATATTCTGAGCTTCAATCCAAATACAAGGTTTGCATTCTGAACAGCTACAAAGAACTCTGTATACATACTGTTGTTACAGTAAGCAAGAAAAGATACAGAGGAATTATTTTGTCTTCAGAAACAAGGACCTACTGTCAGCACACCATTCTGACTCTACTAAGCAGACCCAGCATATGATTAGTTGAAGACAACACATTGCAACCTGCACATATCAAATTCCTGAAGAATTCATGAAGAGAGTGGTATTTCAGGTTGTTACTGTATGTATTGCTTACTCATGTTATACACTTTCATCACACTCTACTTTCCAAATTCTCCTCTAAGCTTCCCACAGATTATTACACCACAATGCAAAGAGATGAATTATTTACTCTAGCATATACATTACCTCATGGTATGTATCCTCCAGCTCTCCATCATAAATCCAGCGATACAGGAAGTTCAGGACAGGATGGGATACTAGGCCAAGAATGTGCTGAACCAAAGATCTCATGTAGGGATCTCCTGTTTTAGTATAGGCATGAACTGCTGAAGCTAGTTCACCACCTTTTCTCCCTGTAAGAAGAAAGGAAGAGGAAGAGAAACATTTGAAGGAAAACCTTACGCACCTCATTTAAATTTAGCAGCCACTGATTTTAGCTACCTCTGTATCACATTGAGCTTGCTAAACAGCAACTCTAAAATGTAGCAAAAGTAGATTTTTTTTATTGCTAACAGGGAATTCCTAGGTTTTAAGGCATGAAATATTAATCTCACTAAAGCATTAAGCAGAGTTATCTGTCTACTTTATGGCAGCTTAGAGGAATACAAAATTCAAGGCATCAGATCACACATAGAAGTTGATGTTACACTTCCAGAGAAGCATTAAAGGAGCCTTAGAATGTTTTCCCTCTCTCCTGTACTTGACACTCTCAGATATTCTGTGTGCATACATGCACACAAACAGGGTTTTCATGTTTCTTGGTTACAGTTGCCCTCATAGCCCCATTAGGGAATATCTCCTGTCTTCTTGCAATTGTAAAGCAAGAGGCTGTCAAAAAAAAGTTACAAAATAGACTGAATATCTGATTTTGCTGCTATGCTCCACAGCTTACCACTTCCTTGCAGCAAAGGCCATGCAACTCAAAATTTTGATGAATGTCTTAAAAGTAAAGCCCATTTAAAAAAAAAAATTGCTACCAACTCCAATATTAAGGTCAAGCAAGTATTGTAGGCTTTTTTTTGGCTACGATGATCTTTCTGAAGGGCTACAATCTCATAAATCTGAAGTACAATCAGGGAGAAGCATCAATTACTGGTCAGCTTTGTCAGCTACTGGCCAAAGTTCTGGTAAACTCCAACATGACTCTCCCCAGCATCATCTTGTGGATTGCCAACAAAATCACAATATCTGCAGATTTGCAAAGTTTTGTTGTTTCATGTGAGTCTGAATACAAGTTACTAATGACTCCTCTATGCCATCATATATAGAGAAATTGCATAATACTCATGTATAGTGAGAAAACTAAGTCAACCATTTCATAACATATTAGTAGGGCTTTTTCACTGTACCATTCTCTTAAAAATGATTAAGTAACTGAAAATAGCATTAAAAGTCCATGCTTAAGCTTTAATTTTTTGAGAACATTCTAGTCTTAAAAAAGCCTGAATGTATCAACACAGCACTATAATTTGTCATGATTTGTTTAAACTAAAAGAGGGAGAATCTGAACTTCCTACTTGAAATTTTCTAAAAAAAAAAAAAAAGTCCAAACAGGCACTAATATTATTGATATCCACCTCTTCCATGCAGAACTACTCAAAGTTATATAAAATCCCCAGAAATATTAAATTAATGTTAAACAGACCTTGACAGTGATCAACAAGTGCTGCAAGGGTCTTTAACCTTATTTTGGGGTCGTATGTCCACACTAGAAGACGGCGAAGTGTTAAACTGCTCTCAAGTCCCAAATTCACGCCCTGATCATCTTCCAGTTGTAACTGATCAAGTTAGAAACAGGAAGACATGTCAAAGAACAAAACTGAGGAAGAACTCAGGTTTCATAGTTTGTTCTGAAGTCAGATTTTTACTAATACACTTGAAATACCAGTGTTATGTATTCTCTCATCAAGTCACTGGGCCAAAACCTGAGAGCCAATTTTTAGTGGAAACAGACTTGAGCAAAGGTGAAAGAACAGAGACAAGCATAAGCACAGTGAGGTAGACAAAGCACAAAGACCAAGAAAGTTAGAGACAACAAGGTAATAGTCATGAAAAGAGAGAAGAGCAAAGGAAGAGAGAAGAAATCCTGAAAGACAGCCTCAACAATGAGTAAAGAAAAACATCCAAAGGACAGGCGGGCAGTGAGAAGCAAACTTTTCATTACTGCACACACAGCTTATTTTAGTTCAATATGTGACAAATTCTGTTCAATGCCTTCCTCCAGAAGCCATCAGAACTTAAGTTAGCCTTATAGTGAGATTAAGGAATTGCTACATTGAAAGAAAAATACCAAACTTTAAAAGCTACAATAAGAAAACTATCAAAATGTGACTACCATGAATCTTCCAACACCATGGAAAATAAAAGCCGAGTATTTGCATCCAAGGTACAAATGCAAATCTTATACAAGAACAGATGGAATAAGCAGGACAAGAACATAATCTAAGAATACAGAAGCAAGTTCCTGGAGCAGTACAAGGAGACAATCTCTTAGAAAAGATTCTGTTTCTGATATATGACAACCAACCCACTCTGCGCTTTCCCACCTAGCACCTTTTTTTAGCCAAATGCAACATACTAGTTAAATTTAAGGCTAGTGTCATCCACATTAAGTTCAGCCTTAGAGCCAGTTAAATTCATTTGCTTCCAAATTCTCCTGGGTCCATGCCTGGGATTTCTCTTTGGTGTTTTTGGAAATCAGCAATGACAAGAGAGATACATGAGCCACCCTTTGACTTTAGGGAAGACATGGTACATCTTCATCATGGAACTGCATTTTTAAATGGGCTGACAATGTGAAAACAACCTGCAAGAAAAAGACCAGAGACGCTTATGGAATAGTAGACAGTATGTTCATGATTACACATTCAAGGGCAGAAACATGCTCAGGAGTAGCTCTGAAGAGATAATAAAATGTTATAAAGAGAAGAATCTTTGACAAGATTCTTGTTTTTCTATGACCATACTGCTCTCTAGAACTGCAGTTAACAACTCCTAAGCTGGCAGCCTGTACGACGTCCTAAATCAAAAAATGTCACATACACTCAATTTCAAGTCAATTTTCTACATGTCTACAAGAAGCTAAAAGGCACAGGTTTTTCGTCCATTCTGCAGCGTGACCTTTGAGCCCTTCCACCTTTCAAGTCACAAAATAATTCCTCCTCCACTTCTGAATCTCCTTCCTTTCTTTCATGTTTTTGGGAAGAAATGTTGCCAGAAGCTTCTGAAAACCCAAACATAACATGACTCTGGGAACCCTTTCAGTTAGGTCCTGAAGGACCTAGATTCCCCAGAAACTCCAGTCTGCTGCTGTGCCAAAGCATTGCTGACACTGCACTGACTGTTCCCTATGAAAAGGCATTTAATCAACATGCTCAATGCACTCAGGAACTCTAACACTGAAGATGAATCTGGCAAGGACCATGAAGAGTAACAATAAGAACAGCAGCAAAAGTAAAACTGGGAAAAACGTGTCCAACTACTGAATGATGCTACATGAGGGGTGACACAAAAGATGGAAAATGCTGAGGTACTTAATGCCCTTTTTGCCTTGGTACTTTGGTAGGATTTGCTGCTGGGGATATCAGATGTCGAGGTAAGAAGAGAGAGAAGTCTGGAACAAGGAAGACTAAGCTCAGAAGGATCAGGCTAGGGTACACCAAACAGATGGGATATTCTTAAGTCTGTGGGACCTGATGGGATGCACTAAGTGTTGAGGGAAGGAGTTGGCCAATGTCACTGCAAGGCCACCCTCCATTATTTTTGCAACACAGCAACTGGAGGCAGTTTCTGATGACCCTGAGAAATCAAATGTCATGCCTCTCCTCAAGAAGGAGAAGCCATAAAACTACACACCAGTGAGACTCACTTCATTCCTTGGGATAGCAACTAATCCTGGAAAACCATTTCCAAGCTTATGGAGGACAAAAAGTTCTCAGGAAAAAAAACTCAGGGAAAGGAGAAGGAAATAGGAGCATTTGTGGTGATGGAGTCTGTCTTCCCACGCAAGTGTTAAGTGCCCTGAGGCCCTGCTTGCCAGGAACAGCTGGACATCTGCCTGCTGAAGGAAAGAAGTGAATGAATTCCCTACTTTGCTTTGCTTGCACGCACAGCTTTTGCTTCCCCTTCTAGACTCACTAACTTGATTGACTTGTCTTTTTGTCTTCTTTCTATTTTCTCCCCGTTCTTCAAGAGACCGGGGGGAGCAAGAGGCTGGGTGGGTGCCTGGCTGCTGCCCAGGGTCAACGGCCCACAAAGGCAAACGCAGCTTGAAAATAAGTAACCCCAGAGCTTTTGTCTTTTTTTTACAGGCTTTGCCTCCCATCCTACTCATCTCTTCTGTTGCAAGGTTTGGTGGGGCAGGAAAGGTAGACAAAACTGCATCTCAAAGTAGTCGAATATTTTAATGATCAACAAGTTTTAGAAGTTAGGAAAAAAAAAAAATTAAAAAAAATAAATCAAAGCACCAGCAAACCCAGAGAGAAAACACATTTTGGACAGAGCAAGAAATAATTACAAAGGAATAACTGGATAATAGCCAGGAAAAACAAGCAAAAAGTATATATAACATGCATTCCAAGAGTCAAGAACGTTCAAGAACTGCGAGTTAAAAGGAACAGATGCTTTGAAAACATTAACAAAAGCCTATGACAAATGATAAAGATTTTATTGAAGTTAGAGTTTTAAGAGGCAGTATAGTTTAGCTTTAGGTCAATTATCAGAATAAATTTTTCACCATTACAAGTAATGAACCCCTTGAAAACCCTTTTCAAAAAAAGACAAGCAGAAGAATGTTTATTTTATTTTAGAGACGGCATCTAGATGCACATACCTACAAATATTTGTGGAAAATCTGCAAGATTATCAGCACTGAGTTGGTCTATATGTTACAGGAAAATAGTAAAACATTGAAACATCTGCAGAAGAGATGTCTTTACTCTCAGAAAACAAAGGGACAAGAAAAATGTTCAAACTGCACCACACAGAAAAGAAGTTGGAACTGTTATTACTAGCTGCTAAATCGTGCACTGCTGGAAATACGGATTGGTTTTTTCTCCACTCAGGAATGTGTGACATTGTTCAGGATTTGAATGATAAAGATATTAAGCAAGGTGAAACTGACAAAAAGGATGCAAAACAGGGACACAGACTTAGAAACACACATTGTATTCTTTGCTTATGTAACACATCAAATACCAGTGAATTCTTAAGAGAAGAATATTCAAGGGCACATACATTTAAAGAGCAAGAAATGTACAGAGAATTGCATTCACTGTCAACAGAAACTACTGTACATCCTTTACATTCTACCAGAATAGGTAGGTATTACCTTTTTAGGAGATATTTAGATAACACAGAACAAAATAGTGAAGTTGAATATGTACCACTTAACTGACCTGAGAATGCAAAACAGACAGAAGTCGGTAGTATTCTTTAAGTTCCTGATGTAAGGCGGCACAAAAACTCTGTAAGAGAAAGAAGAAAAAAGAAAGGGGGGGGCGGGGTGGAAAGGAAAAGTCATCAGGAGAAATCTTTCTGATTGAATGCTATCACCACACTTCCAACACAGTCAGAAATTTCTTGAAGGGAATCTATCTACAAGTTTGAGCATAAAAGCCAATTCTTAAAAGTAATGGCCAAAGTATAAGTACTTCCCTAAGAGCTGCATATACCTTTTCCAGGAATTTATACACATTATCAAGTGACCTTGTTTTTTGCTACCTTAACTCTATCAACATATTTAATTATGACAAGTGTAACTCTTCAAGTAGATATATCATCTCAGAAATGGCAACAATAATTAGCACAGGGATGTACAAATTATAACATGACCCAGTTGAAGATTTTTTTTAATAATCATGTAAGATACAGTATGCAGTGAAGTAACAGAGTTTAAATTTCAGGAAGGCCTCTAACAACAGCACACAAAAGTTAGGCAATTATCAGTATATTTACAGTATAGCCTATATGACATGAACAAGAAAACACAATGCTCAAAAAAGGCTCCAAATAAGTGCTGCCAGATCAAGAACTATAAAATTTTGGCCTTTTATCAATTCACAGTTATATATGATTCTTCCCTTGACATGGAAGAAATGAACAGCACAAAGTGTATCTTCAGAAATCTGTAAAATGCGCAGAAGTTAATTCAGGCTGGAACTAAAGCAAAAACTCTTCTTTGTAAGACAATTCTAAGCACAGCTACTTTAGGTTGTTTGAAAACCAAGATAAATTTTAAAAACAAATCCTGCAATAATACTCTTTTAGTGATAAATATTTTCCACAGTTTAGAGTTTGGGGGAGGTCTTGTTTTACTTTTGTAATGGTCTTAACCTAACATACAGACTAAAAAAATGCCTGCAACACATTTTTCAAAACAGAGCTAAAAATGTGGCTCATTAATTTGGGAATAACTGAAAAAGACTTTAAAACCCCCCAAGAAGTAAGGGAAATTTTTTATGTGTTTGGTTTCTTGGAAGAATATGCTCATGCACACACAAAAATTCTTCAGAACTTTCTAACCAACTCTCAGCTAATGAATTCGATATCTATTTTGATGGATTTTTTTTAAATGAGAAATTTGCTAGGATTTTCCTTCAAGACCTTTTAAAATTACAGTCAAAAGAATTTGGAAAAAGAAAAACTCATAGAACCCAAGAACCTAAAGTATTTATTCACTAGAGTATGTAAAAGGCAGAAATCATTTCTAGAAGCACAAAGAGAATATAAATCTTCTTTCCTCCTAAGCAGCTAAGAAGCCTAGAAAAAAAAGTCATTAATCTTGCCATTGTATCTGTTTTAAGAAAAGGAGGTTCCTTTCTTCAACTCAACATTATAAATTGCAAAGAAATTTGACATTCTTTTTATTCCAGAGGATACTGAAGGGCAAAAAGAAATCCCTTTATGTGTAACTCCACTTTTCATTTCTTCTCACTTGCTTCTCCAGGAAATTTTTTAACCTATTAAAGGGACACTTGCCAAGATGGAGGGCAGAGCAGAGCCTCTAAGGAAACAATCAAAGACACTGTTCTGGTCAAAAAGGAGAACAGTAATCACTGACTGGATTAATTTAGCAGCCAAAAGGATTTAGACTCTAACTGGTCACCAATTTTTCAGAGAAGCTTTACATCCAGTACCAATAGCTGCATCACAAACACAGACTTTTGCTTCCCAAACTGTTACAGAAAAACTGGACATTACCCTAGAATTCTGATTTAGTCTGCTGCAAAAGAGAATTGAGGAAGGAGACAGAATGCTTTTTCAAGAGAAAAAAAATTAAAACGCCCATTAATTCAACTGGATCTAAATGGGCAAAATACCAAAGTACAAGCTAAAATATAGTTAACTGCCAATTATTCTTTTTATTTTCTGAGGACAAAGTAAAATTTAGATATTAATCAGCAATGGTAGGAAAATATAAAGTATAATATATTGTTACATCTCTACTTCTAATGTCAATACCTGAGATTTTGTGTAGTAAAATCAGTCACCAGAATCACACTAGAAGAGGTGACCGACATCTTACTGTATACCTGGTTTAAACAGGGGTTTACACAATCATCCTTTCAGAACATGAAGTGAAAGATGTTTTATATCAATATACACTGTTGTGCTAAATTCCTTAATGCACAGTGCACAGCACCTGAAATTCTCAGCTATGAAAGATATGAGGAGCATGAAGGCATACTCTCTGTGCCCAGATACTGACAGCAAGAGCAGAATATAAGTTTTTATTTGTACACTTATGTTCTAGAAATATACACAAGTGCTTGCCTCAAGCAAAATTAGCAGCATTAGAGCTATGCAGATTCAGGTAACTTAACTGCACAGCCTTCTGCACAGGATGTGAAACCTGTATACAGAAGCCAAGATACTGCACATTTAAATTCACTGAAGAATTAAAGTTCTCCCCTTTCACTAAACTTGAAGATTATAGCCAGAGACAGTAAAAATAATCACAGGCAGGAAGCTGCTAGATAAAGAATAAAACTTCACCCAGATATAAGGGGGAGAGTCCAAAGAAAATGCATACACAGTAGCACTGCCATATAAAACATGGAAATCAGCATTGGATTGGTAGAAAAATAATTATTTATATGTAATTAGAAGGGTTACTTAGAATAAGAGACAGAATGGAACAGAATAAAACATTAGAAAAGCAGGAAGCACTACAGTGTCTCTACTGACCTCTTAAGAAAAATTAGATTGAAGGGAGAAGCACTTCAATTTCTTGGCAGATTAGGTAGGATGTTATGGCTAGAGGCAAGGATAACATTTCTGTCGACTCAGAAGGGATAATATCCAGTTTTACAGAGGGAGCAAGTGAGAGGAAACGGGAATGTCTTAGCAGTAAATGTGGTTTTGGGTATTACAGCAGCAGTGAAGTTACTGTAGACTATAAATCATGATGATGAAACCTATGAAAACAAAAATTAATACTCTTTTGATGCTGTATTCAAAAGAAAGGGCAGAAGATAATGGACTACTTGCAGTTTATGTAAGCTAGTGCAGTACTAACACATGAACATCAACAATAGCTGACAAGAATGTCTCCTGCACAGGTCACTAACAGCTGAATTGGTGATTAATTACCTCAGGGATGACATCATCCCATTTAAGAAATGTTTTTGTTAATGAACATGCATGAATAATTTTAAAATATTGGTTTTAAAAAAAAAATGGAGATTAAGAAAAGGAATTTATGAACATTTCCAGCTACAAATTACAGGGGCAAATCCTTAAGAGCAGAAAGGGCAAATGCCTTTTCCTTGCCTTCTGACTATGACCCATATCAAATGCAGCATCCACAAATGGAGTTAATCAAATGATAAATTATTCAAGCTCCACAGTTTATGCATGATTCTAGCACTGCATTTACTCAGTAGTTTCTTAGCCAAACAAGAGCAAATATTGTAGTTAGACTGTTTTATCTAGCTGACCCACCTGTCCCACCAGCCCAAATGCTCGATCCAAACTCCTCTGGTCTGTGTATTTCCTTATTTTGTTATGTAGCCACCCCAACTCTGCAAGTCTGCTTGTAGTATCTCGGAGAGATTTCGACAAGCTCACCTATAAAGTTAAACAGAAACAAGTTTGCAATTAAGTCAAATCTGCCACACCAATACTAGTCTCTTCACAAAGGTCCCCCTTTCTCATAAAAAAGCCAGTTTCAGAAATAATTCATTTTACATTCTACAGATACTGCAGAAAAGTAGATGACCATGTAATTAGCATTACATTTATACACTCATGCATTGAAAAGGCAGCAGCAACAAACTACTGGCAACTTTGAGACCTTCTTTTGGAAATCTTAACGTAACAGTATTCATATACTCTTTTTACATTAGGCAATAAATTATGGCAATAACAAATTATGGCAATAACAAAATGATCTTCAGAAAAAAGGAAGAAATCTGCATTTTCATGCAGATTTCATTGCAATATCAGACTCTATCTTATCCTGACAATCAGCAAGACTGAAAATATGAGC
The DNA here is from genome assembly GCF_027477595.1 of Haemorhous mexicanus. Classification (NCBI taxonomy): domain Eukaryota; kingdom Metazoa; phylum Chordata; class Aves; order Passeriformes; family Fringillidae; genus Haemorhous; species Haemorhous mexicanus. The sequence goes on along the minus strand of NC_082342.1, from coordinate 96,917,594 downwards.
GTTGTAGCAGGTGTTAATGACTGAAACTAATGAAAAAGCTTTAACAAAATAATTAATAATTGCTACATGTGAAAGAAATCTTCCATAGAAAATAAATGATTCAATGCCTGACTAGGCATTAGGAACACAAACTTGTAGAACCCAACTTCCAAGATTAAATAACTTAAAAAATCTGTACTTAATCATATGTCCTTCTGAACTCTTCTAGTCTGTTTCTGGTTTTCTTCCAGTACCTCACTCACCTTGCAATCCTGCCTTAGTCCCAACACCCCATTTAGCTACCACTACTACTTTCATCTGAATTACCACATCTCTTCCTCTAATTTACCAACAGATAAGACATTTCCCACTTCAGATTTTCTTCTTCCACATTTCACCATACTACTCAAGAACTCTACCATCAAGCATTCAAAATTTCATTGAATAAAAAACTCCAAACAATCTGACTGATAATACAAACGAGACACAGACTGACTTCTGCCCACAGTAACTGGGCCTATCCCACCTCTACAGACAATTTTGACAGCCAGCTGGAACAGTTGAAACCAAAGCAAGGAATTGTTCCAAGAAGTTAAACTGCCAAAGAACTAGAAATCAATCCCCTTCATTAAACCTTTTAGTTAACAGTACGGCATTCTCCAAGATAACAATTAGTGTCAGAGTGTGTTATCCACACCAGTGTGGGCTTGAAACAGGCTGCAGCATTTGGTTGTAAGACCATGGTTCCGTCCCTAGCCCTCTTGTTTACCCACAGAGGTACAGCTTTAACTTCTTGAACAACTTCTGTAGGGTAAATTCCAGCCCAAACAAGCATAATTGGACACAGAAACCCTGCCCACAACTAAAACCAAAGAGATGACATAAGAACTATTTAAAATTCTGCAAGTACAGAGTACTTGGCAAACATTGAGCACAACACACATCCGCTGGAATTAAATGAGGAACAAGTAAAATTGGCTTGTTGTTATTACATTTGTATGCCTTAGATCAAATCAGAAGCTGCTATCTTATACTGTGCTGAATGTCACCACCAGACCTAATATTAACACTAAGATTAGCAAACATTACTGCAAAAATAGCACCTTAGAAGGTGTTCTTCTTTCTGGAAAAAAAAACCTCACCAATCCAGACTATGTACAATGAGATTGTCATCTGAGGGAGAACTACATGCTTTGACTACTATTTTGCCTAATGTGCAGTAATACAGCTAGAGGAGGTATGATCTTGGTCCTCCTTGCTTTTCAGAAGTTCCAGCTGCAGCTCTGGTGGGTCAGATAATCTCGCTTTCACCAGGTCCAGTAGCTCAGACCAAGGAGAAGTAAGGAAGAATGGAAGATGACTGACTTCACAAAAATAATTGACAACAGAGCTCTCAGGCAAAGATTATTCAGCTGGCTTGTGGTCAGCAATTAAATTCTCTGAATTACAAGTTCCAAGTAAAACAGCTTCTGACCTCAAACCAGCCTACTGGACATGAAAGCTACACAGAAAACCCATTGCCAATTTTGTAATCACTGACTAAGTTTTCTTCACATTCCTCTAGAAAAATATATTATGCTACCCTTCTTTTGCCATATATAATCTCATATATAGAATATCAATTTACTCAGTGAAGGTGCTGAGGAATTACAAACTTTGCATCATCTACAGGTGGATGTTTATTAAGAACTTGCTCATTAATAAGATTTAACAACATTTAAGTTTTTCCATTTATCCCTCCATTAAGCAGCTGTAAATGTCATTGTAAAATAATGGTGAACAACTACAACATTTCACTTTTTCCTACTATCATGAAGGAAAAAAGGAAATTAGCTCAGGAATCAACATTAAGACCTGTCTACCATGCTCTTGGCACGTGAAATGGCCCAGGAGTAATTTCCCCACCATTTAAGGACTATGTAATATTGTCATAGTAGAAAGTTTTTAATATAAGTAAAAATTGAAAATGTTGTCTTTCCATCTGAACAAGAATATGAAAACCAATTAGCAGAAAGTGAACTCTGAAGCTGTACTGTCTAAATACTGAATGTGAAGATATTAAGCAACTAGCACCATTTTTTGTTCTTTGGTCAGCTGACCCAATCACACTCTTGGGGTCTTCCTGAATTGCAGACAGGCATAACATCTCACCACCTTAAAGCAAAGTCTCTCAGGCATCTTTCCTATTCTTTCACCCCTATTTGTTGTCTTCATTCAAATTCACATCAGACCTTTCTTCTGTTCTACCACCAGTCCTTTCTTTTCTAGGTCATCTGCATCTGATCACTTATAACTGTAATCAGGCCCATAACAAGAAGTGGCTAGCAACCATTCCATATCTCAACTGTTACATTTAATTTAATAAGAATGCAGTAAAATAGCTGAATCTGCTTTATGTTAATTCTTATACACTGAAAAGGAGAAATGTTGACAGACATCCTCAAAGCCATAACTTATGAGTCCTTCTATTGGATTAAGAGTTGGAAGACTATTCACATCTTGTGAAATGCTACATTTTCAATCTGGCACCTAATCGACCCAATTGATTTTCAACTACTAATGTTGAAACTACTCTGTTGCATTAACAAAAGAACCTCCAAAAACAAAACAAACAAAACCAGCACAAAACAAAACAGTTGGTAGAGGGAATAAGATTTTAACTTTTTTACATGTTTCTCACAGCTATTTTTCCCCTATATACTTTTCTGTTCACATATGAAATCAAGTCACCATACAGTACCTTTCCCTCCACTTTATAGCAATTTTCAGAATTGCACATTTTGATGTTTTTGCCATCTATTCCCTGGAAGACATATAAAACATCTCTTACAAGATTTGCTTCCGTTATTTCAACAGAACCTAGAAAAGAAAAAAAAACAAAAATAAAACAAGTATTTAGATTTGTTGAGACAGTAAGTTTTGATTACAACTTTGAAGAACTATTTAGATGCAAAGCCAAAAACCCCAAAACTATAAAGCCTATGCCTGTAACTGTAAAGAAATATTTCAGGTCCTCTTAGTCTGACAGGAAAGCCCAAGATTGCCTTTACCTGGCTCTAATGCTACCTGTGGTTCTCTCAGAGCAGTCAGCTTGTATGGCACAGGACATGTCCTATTTTAACTGACACATTGGCCAATTCTTAAGCTTGGTTATCTCTTTTGATACAACACCAGTGCAAATTCTGAGGCGAGCATCACGGTAACTTTATCTTTCTTTGAACAAACAGTTCAAGTTGTTAAATAGACTTATAGAATAACCTCTTCTACATTCACCTAGAAAAAGAACAGTTAATCCAGAAGGAGGAACTGCTTGTTTCATAATGGCTTTCAATTACATATGCCACTGCTCAGTGAGAAGAATGATCAAATCAGACTGCATAACAGCCATGGAGCTAGAAAATATTAAAGTGTAAAGTTTGCTTCTGGTTCTTATCTCTAGTCAGAGGGTAGATTGTGTTAGACATGTAAGATATTTATGAATTTAAAGGAAACATAAAATCAAAAAAGTCATTGTGTAGGCCATGAAAATTATCCCCACCTTTTCTGGGCAAACTGTCACCACTTGCTTTTGTAAATTTATTTAGGATTTCAAGAATTAAACAATTTAAACAACAACTACACAGAAATTGAGATGCTACAACATGCTTCTCCCAATTTAAACAGTACTCTTACTCTTGTCAGTTTGCCTCCCCAACAACCCACTTTCCCAGAAAAATTTCAAGAAAAATTAAATTTTACTCTTATTTCAGTATAAGTAGTCTTCACTCTAAGATACCATTTAAAATTCAGTCTCCTCTCATAACAATAAGAAGTGCATGACTGTAGGTTGTCCTTCTTAGAAACTTGTAGTGAAATGGTGAAAGATTCAAGCGCACATTTCTTTAATTGATAAATAATATGACAAGTATTAACATCAGCCATACAATGTGCTTTTTTATACTTTGTGTGTGGATGTAAGAGTAGGAAAACTTCAAAATAAAAGCAAGCAACTTTAGGAGAAAAAAATTATCTACAGGAATTTAATATTCATAGAAATGTATCATCTTGACAATAGACTTCTATATTCTGAATGCAGTCCTCCTTCTATTTCTACACCAGCAAGTGACTACATTTAAGACAACTGTCAGTCCTTATCCCCATCCCACACAGGAACCAAAGTCACAGCTGCTGGCTGACTCAACAGAAGAAGTATTGCTTTTTATAGCAATCAGTATAATATATTAAGTGGCAGCGTTAGATTTTATGTTTTTCTATTTCTTTTTCCTACTCCTTTTTCTACTTTTTCTTTTTTCTGTTTTTGTATATGTTAAATCTACTACATATAAAACACATATTTACATTACATAGATAAACACACACACACACACATCATCTTGCATATAATAGTATTGTTATTAGCTTCTAAATGTCAAATACTGCCCTCAGATACACCAGTACAACTCTGATCTATAAGCCCCTGCTTTGTACACTGCTACTCAAAGATGCAGAGGCTGGCACACAGGCTATATTTTAGTTCCTTAATATCCACAATTAGTTGTAGAGAAGTTAAAAACAAACAAAAACAAAACACCACAAACAAAAGCCTGCATCTCTTATCTTTCTCTGCCAGAGAATAACGGTGCTATGGGATGACAACATCTGCCATCAGCTCACTTATTCAGAACTTATTTACTTTTACAGTAAGAGTTGCCACAGAGATCACCTGTTAAACAATTCCTCCTTAGCTGCACTTGTGTAAATTCAGAATAGATCCTCTAGATATCAGCTTCAAGTTTACACACACTTAATTGTGGATGTAAATTAGCAATATTAGGAATTTAGGAAGCAATTCTTTACTGTATGGGCTGAAAGGCACAGGAACAGGTTGCCCAGAGAAGGTGTGAATGCCCCATCCCTGGAAGTGTTCAAGAATAATCTGGAAGGCTGTCTTGAGCAACCTGGTCTAGTGGAAGGTGTCCCTGCCCACAGCAGGAGAGTTGGAACAAGATGATCTTCAAGGTACCTTCCATCTCAAAACATTCTGTGATTTCATGAGTCTATATTTGTATTTTTTTTATTGACAATATTTTATGTCACTTGTTCTAAATACAACCACTGCATACAGTATGCTAATCTAAAGAAGAAAGAGGTTTAAGAGCTCTAGATTCCAGTTCACATTTCCAAATTTTGAAAGACACAGAACCACAAACAGACGAGTATTTCAACAAGTTCTCTTTACTGAGCTCTCTTTCTGACTCAAAAAACAGTAGCATCTTCTGATCATCAAAAGAATGATCATTGCTCACATATCACAATCACTTAACTATGACAAACACAGGAATGAACTCAGTCTTTTCAGAAGACCAGATCAAACCAGTGCAAAAAGAAATTAACAACCAGCCAAAGGGACTGTGGTCAAACACACTAGTCTTGCATATTTGCTGCTATCCTTCTATTAAGTACATTCTAGAAAAACACTCTTCAAAAAAGTCAACATATTACGATCCCAAAATAATTAAAAAGATGATGGAGGATATAGATAACAACTGCAAAAAACCTTATCTTTAACAAATACATCTTTGCTCACCACTTGTATCCCCTTCTCGCCTCGACCTTGGCACACCACGAGAGACAGGATTTGAAAAGCCTTTTGAGGTAGTGCTTTGTAAGGAAGGCTGGCTTGCAGTTAAAGTCCATGCAAGACGTGAGCCTAGCTGCTGACGGAGGCAATCTCCAACACCCGGAGCTTGATAGGATTGTCTAAAAGGATAAAAGGAAGAAACACCTTTAAAAACTTTCACTCTATACCCATTATACGGTGTGGAGTGATGTAAATTCTGAAAGATACCCCAAGTTTTTTGCAAATGTTTGGGGGGACGGGGTGGGGGGAGTGGGGTTAATAAAGGAACCTTAAAAAAGGGTAGAGAACACAAAAGCAATTTATTTTTTTCCTGTAAGCCAACACTTTCAAAAAAGGCCCCCAGCTGTAGAAAAGGGAAGTGTAAGTTTGACATACACGATTTCATATCAAAGATGAACTTTGATGAATTACATTGAAATAGGTTAAAAGTGAAGGTATTATAAAAATAATAAACATAGTCATAGTAGAAAAACCTAAATATTTAAATTTTGTTATTACCTGAAGATATAGTTACATGTCAAAGAACTAAAGGAAAATAGAGGGAGAGAAGAAAGCTCATTTTCTAGCTACTCTATTCTTTCAGATAGTTTGTTTCAAGTGACTGAAGATATAATCAAGGAGGGACTTTCCAGGCAAGTTCCAATTTCACTTCCTTTCAAACTTTTCAATTTTTTTCACAAATAAAGTCTTAACTGTGAAAAATCGTCACCTTGGCCAAGCTCCAGTTGTCCATGATTTCCCTGGTTAGCCAGGACTGATTAAACGATGGACAGGATCTTGGTGAGCCATCCAGTCCCACACAGTTGTGAGCATCTAAGTGGGTCAACAGGTCAGTAATTTGTCCCTCCTAGATTACAGTAGATCCATTCTGCTCCCTGTCCACATCTGCCAGCCCAGGAGGCCACCTATCCTGAGAACAACTGGTCTCAGTGCTGAAGACTGAGCTCTGCTGTGTTTAGCATTAGTAGGGCCTCAGAGTACAACACTGAATTTTATTGCTGTTCCGAAGAATGTAACTCTAGAAAAAAGAAAAAACAGGTACAAAGAGAAGTTCAAGAGGAATGAAATTTATTGAAAGCTTTAATTTGGGTTGTTCAGCTCACAGACTAAGGACTAAAGAACACAGTGAAATTACAATAAAATGGAACAGTATGAGCAGGTCAGAACAAGAATATGCCAGAAAGAGGGTAGGTTCTGCTGATATTTTTAAGAAAGCAGATATAAGAAATAACCTCCCTGACATATCTTTCTATATTGCATCAGTATAATACAATCATTGAGGCTAGAAGTGACCTCTGGAGATGTCCTCCTACAAGCCTTCAGATCAAAGCAGATCAACTACAGAAGGCTAGCTGGTACATTGCTCAAGTCATATTAAAAATATTTTCAAGCATGGAGACTACACAACCTCTCTGGGCAACCCATTTCAGTGTTTCACAATACGCCCCCACCCTTAAACATACGTCCCCATCTTAATGCAAAAAGGTTTTTCTTTTTCTCTTTTGATTAACTGTGATTCACAATTCACATATTTTGCCAGTTACCACTGGTTCTCTCCCTGACCCAAAACAGTCTAGCTCAGTCTTCTTATGCCCCTTGTCATACCATTATATAGGTAAGATCCCAAGACTTTTCTTCTCCAGGCTGAACAACTCCAGGTCTGACTCAGCTTCCCCTCACATATCAGATGCTTCAACCCCTTAAATAGTTTTGGGCTTCCTTCTCCAGACTCCTTCTTCCAGCCTGCCTATATCTTTTCTTTGTACTATAACTGGACCCAGCATTTCAGATGTGCCCTCATCAGTACTGAGCAATGAGAAGTTTTATTTGCCTCACCCTACTGGTGATGTCCTCCGTAACACAACCCAGGAGGCTCTTAGCCTTCTTCACCACACATTGCACACTCATGTTCAACTTGGTGCCTACCAGGAATGCCAGGACATTTTCTGCAAAGCTGCTTTGCAATCAGTCAGCACACAGTATGTACTGGTGTATGGAGTTATTCCTTCCCAGGTACAGGACTTTGAACTTCAGCGGGCTCCTGTCAGCCTGTTTCTGGAGCCCACTGAGCTCCCTCTGAGAAGCAGGTTAACGACCTCCTTTAACAACCACTCCTCCCAGCTTTGTATCATCTGCAAAGTTGCCAAAGATTCACTCTGTGCCACTCTGTGCCATCAGGTGGGACCAAGGATGCAGCTTCTGGTTACACCATTAGGGACTGGGTTCCAACTGGACTTTGTACCACTGATGATAATCCTTTTGAGTCTAGCAGGTTCAGTTCACCTCACTGTCACCTGACCTAGTCCATATTTTATTCAGTCTGTCAATAAGGCTGTCACAGGTAGACAGCATTAAAAGTCTTAGGTTGAAATAAGCAACAATTACTGCTTTCCCCTTGTTCACCTAATCAGTCATCTCATCAAAGAAGGCTGTAAGATTGGTCAAGCATGCCTTTCTGAACTCTGTGCTGACTACTCCTAGTCCCCCCCTTCTTGTCCATCACATGTCTGAACATGCTTTCAGAGCAACAGACTTTCCCAAAGGTCTCAGTGTCCTGCACTGACTTTACCAGCACAAAGGCAAAGCAAGCACCAAGTACCTCAACTTTTTCCGTATCTGCTACTTAAGTCCATGCCCCTTGAACAGGGGCATGTTTTTCCTAGCCTTCCTTTACTGCTTATGTAGTTGCAGAAATATCTGCTGTTTTCCTTCATGGACCTTGACAGATGAACCTCTAGGTCAGTTCAGGATTTCATTGCAGTCACTCTGCCCCTGGATGCTCCTTTGCACCTGGCCCTACTTCCATCTTTTGTACACGTTTTACATCTGAGTTTTGTCAGAAACAACTTGTTTCTCCATGCAGGCCTCCTGCCACTTTTAAATATTCCTCCTTGCCCATTTCTTTCTTAAGCTTGCAGGAGGTGATCCTTGAATACCAACCAGCATTCTAGTCCAGCACTGAACCAGATGATCATTGTAGCTCCCTTCAAACAGAAATATCCTATTCTGTTCTCTCCTTAATCCCTCTTTCCTCCTGGGCAGCCTCTCAGGGGATCTTTCCAAGAAGATCCCAGAAGAGCCCCATGTCTCCTACCCTGAAGTCCAGGGATGAAATACTGCTTTTTACTGTGCTTCCACTTCCAGAATGCTGAACTACATCATCTTATCACTACTGCAGTATTTGTAAAGCCTATTAACAACAATAAAATCCAGTTCTGTCAGCACTAATTCCATAATATAAATTTAATAACTCATGTCAAATACACTCTACAAAAAAAATGTCTTCAACTCAAAAAAAAAAAAGCTCTGATCCTTTCTGAAAATGCATCTTGTGATTTTGTGTTTGTTTCACAACTCTTGGGGGTGGGAAAGAAAATTAGGAGACGAGAAGATAGTGATTGAAAATGGACACATTTGGACAGCCATTTATGGCTTCATATGGTCATATGCCAGCACCTGATATTCTGAACTGTTCAGCTCAGAACTTAGTTTCTCTTCACCTAAAGTGGAATTTCCAATTGCATACAAAAATAGAGGGTGAAGGAAAGAAAAAAGGCAAGCCTTCACCAAACCTATCTGTAAGGTGAAATTTACCCTGGAATGAGTGACTGTGGAGTTGGAGTTGGCCCATTTAGGGCATAGAGGCTGATGCTGCTGATCCCACTGCTCCCCATGCTGCAGGAACTCTGGGCAGACTGAGCACTGCGGTCTTGGTAATTCAATGGAAGGGTCTGAGGCCTGGCATAGTAATAAGGGGTTGAGTGAGCATCCCGTGGCAATGCTTGAGCAAAAAGCGTGGCATAACTTGACACCTGAAAAGAAAAGGATTTGAAAAGGGAAGAATAATAAAAGAAATGATGTGGGAATTACTTTGAGTTACTTCTTCAGTTAACAGAAGTGTAATATCAACAACACAAGAAATATTTACTTGTTTAGGCAAAGAAAAATCTGCTGATGCAATTATCATGACAAAAAAGTGCCTTACAGTGAGCAACAGTATTTTAGCAACACAACTTCTTTTGGCCTGCAAATCATTAGCAATAGCTGTGAAAAGCACTTTGGTGCCAGCAGCGCTGCAACTGCATTTTGCTTTTCCTACTCCATTTAAAACTCACCATCACATGAGCAGACATCACACCACCAAGCAGAAAGTAAACACAAAAACCACCCATCTAATACACTCACAACTTCAGCTGCGTATGTTGGACAGCTCATATTTTTACATTTATGTAGTGTAAGAAAACTACACCAAATATTACAGATACTTAACAAGTGTTTTCTTCCCTTCAGCCTCACACACAGATATCATGAAAACAACCTTGAGGTATTGCTCAAGTCTGGATAATGATTCTTGAAGACATCTAAAATAAGTGACACACACTTCCTATTTCTCAGATGCAACAAAAGTCTCCTCGCCTACCTTGTTAGACTGTTTACGTGGATCTTCACTAAGGCTAAGCAAGAGGTAGAGTATTGACCATTTGTTTTTCAAAATGCCCTTCAAAGAAAAATGAAGACAAAAATAAATAAGTTCAACTCTTAATAAGAATAAAATTCTTTTTAATTATCCAACTATGGATATAAATAAACTTTCCAGATAAATAAGACTAACTCAGAGCCACATTTTTTTGAATAAACTGGGAATGTGCAGTGCAGCCTCTGTATTGCTAATTTTATGAATTTTTTTCACTGTGTTCAAATCATGAATTCTCACCTGCTCTGAGATCAGCAAGCAGGCTGAATTTAAAATTCATAGCTACTAAGAATGAGGTTTATACAGAGTTGAACTGTTACCAGCATTCCCACACACTCTCACCACTTAAAACATCCCAGATGCAGCCATTAATTTAACCTAAATGTGAAAAAGGAAAACTCTTGGTGAAGGTTTAGGCAAGGAACTATCTTTTCTCCTTTCTCCCCTCCCCTCTCCTTTACAGGGAGGCCTCGAAAGTGAGGGTTTTGATTTCTATTACTTTAAATGCCATTTAAGAGAGCTACCAATTTTTTAATAACTTAAGACAGAGACACTGTTAATATGAAACTTGAGGAATACACAATAGTCTTTAGCAAACAGACACATACAGACTTTTAGAATAAGACTGTCTGCCGTTTTAGATCTCAGCAGAAAGCTGTCCAACTTCAGCTAAAGCGCAAGCCACAGAGTACTTGAAAATGAAAGCAAGCATTAAATGATTTATTTTAAATATGCATATTCCTAGATATGCTACTCCATAGTTCTATGACACTAACACTTGCACCTGAATTTACCAGGGACATAGAACCTTATGATGGACATTAGGCTGAGACAAAGAAACTTAGACAATTTCCCTCACAATATTGATCAGCCTATGATCTGCAATACTGAGCAATGTAGAATATAAAGCAAACTTGAGTCATATCAAGATTCAACACAGACTCCATCCCTTATGAAGCAACATGATTTACCAAAGCTCTACATTTTTATTTAAAAGGAGACATTCTATATTATTATGTAGAGCACAATTCTATTATCTTCTCCTTTAATCTCAAGAACAAGTCAAAAATAGCTGTACTGCATCTGCTGCAAGTAACTAATACAGCAACTGATAAAAAAGGGGTGAAGAAGGAGCAGCAACTGCTTCTTCTACTGGCCAGGACAGAATAAATCCAAGTGCTCTAAGAAAAGTGGTTTGCTCAACTGGCAGGCTGCCATAAAAATAAGCACTGACCTCCTTTTCTGTTTGGAGTAATAGATGAAGCAAAGTTAAAACAGATTCACGTGCACTTTTTTTCCCCCTCCCAACTGCTTTCAAGAGAAATGTTGGAAGAGCCTCATTTATTCAGAAAACATATATCCCTTTAAGCCCTTCTCTATGCTCATAGGAAAAGGAAATGATTGTACACCTTTAGTAATAAACCTAACAGCAGATTGAATAATAATTGGCTGTGTGAATTTTAAAGAAGACATTATACTATTTCACACACACAAGATGCTAGCAGAGGGAGAAAAAAAAAAAAAAAAAAAAGCTTAGCAGAACCTTAAATGTTTGAGGAGGCAGTAAAATACCAGGAGATAGCTTCCGTTACATTCAGAAGAATAAGCAAACACATAACACAGGCAAGGCATTTTGTTCCAAAGATTAGTCATCATGCTCTGCATCACTTTGCTTGCCAAATGGCAATGCAGTACATAAGCTACAGACACATTACACAAAGCCTGTACTAAGAGCTGTCTGCAAATCAGTGCTCTGCTGTACAAACCAGTGCAATTAATACACAAAATCACAGGACACTGAAACCAGGACAACTTTACTCAGTAAGGAGTCCAAAGACTAACAAAGTAAAGGGTGAGTCAAGTATGTAAGAGAGGAAGAGAACCAAGTTCTGACTAGTCACACACCCCAAAGAATACCTTTTTTGTAATCCTAATCTTAGCATTATCATGTTAAAAGGTTTTCCACACACTAACATCATTAGTCAGAATATTGGCATGCAGTGTTCTTTGATTAACACTGGTGTCAGAGCCATCCAAGTCAGCAAACCCTTAACCTTCAACATTAAAAGACCCAGAGCACTTAAGAACTCAGATGCATGAGAATATTAGATTAGTAAAATCAGTACACTGCAATGCATTTCTGTAAAATAAAGGATGAGAAAATTCATCAGTTTTACATATAAAATGATCCCTTTATTTTTATAGAGTCCCTTTCTTCATATGAAGTACCTCTTTATATAACTTGAATCAAATACTAAAAATAGAGCTAAGGTCGAGAGGCATCTCTAGAAGTTGTCTGGTCCAAACCCCCTGTTCAAAGCCAGGTCATCTACAGCAGGTTGCCCATGACTGTGTCCAGTCAAGTTTTGACTTGTCTCTAAGGACGAAGACTCCACAACTTTCCTAGGCAAGCTGTGTGAATATTTAACCATCCTCCCAGAAAAAATATTGTTCATGACCTGAGCACTCTCCAAAACAACTCTAACAGCAGAAGGATGCTTATGAGTGCTTTCAGTTACTTTACTCTTTACACATTTATTAAACTACCTGTGAACCGAGTTTTCTGTAGAGTTCTGAAAACAAAGCAGCATCTGCTTCCCTTCTTTGTCGCACAACTATTAAAAAAAAAAAAAAGTAGATTAAAAATTTGAAAGAAGTGTAACAGTCATGTCTTAAAATATACATGAGGTAAATTATAAAATGTAACCAAGAAAGCTTCATGATGCTGGACTGTTTCATTGTATTTACTTCAACACTGTTTTCATCTTATCTGCATTCCAGCCCTGAGAATTCCTGCAATGCAAGTGATTCAATACAAGTACCTGCTTTGCTTAATTCAATCACAATATACATCCTGGTAAAGCCTAGTCTGCCATTCAGTAGATTTAGGGACCTAAGGGACTGAAGACACAACTGAAAGTAGATAATCATTAAAAAATGTTACAAAAACTACATGTAATTGCTCCAAAACTAGAGTGTAATTGCTCCTATTTTAAGCAATAAAATCAAGGAAAAATGTAATGCCATTTGCTGCAAATCAGGTAGAATTCAAGGGTCACACAACTCTCATGTATTACAAAAATAATAGTCTCAAATCAATGCTAGTTACAGAAGTACCTCCTCAGATGAAACATATCTTCCAACTAAGATTTCTTAAAAAGCCATGTTGCATCAGAAAGAGCCATGTTAAAAGAAAACCAAGACAATAAAGACATCTGAAGAAACTTCAGTGATAAGAAAAATAGCTATTAATGCTAGAAATGTTAATTAGCATCAAATGTCACTGCTAAGTACACTTTGCCAAGTAAGTCATCACTTGTGTGGTATCTCCAAAATAAATGTAAAGTTGGAAGGACATATATCCAGCTGAAGTTGGGGAGGAGGATGAGGGAGACAGTCCTCTTCAGAAAATTGGGAACAGGCCCAAAGAATACATGCTGTGCTGTCTACAAAATAGCCAAACTATGGCAGAAAGTATATATTGTAGATTTCAGTGTTTTGGAGTTGTAGCTAGAGGAATTCTAATGGGCTTATTTGTCTGTCAGCAAGTCACGGAAGCTCTGCATTAGCAAAAAATACACATGGACCTTAAACCAGTTATAACCACTGACGTCAGTTATCCTAATTCAATCTCTGAATATTCAAAGCTCAAATATGAAGTTTTAATTTCATTAGTACAATTCAAGTAATTGTTTCTGGACATCCTACTGTGCAGCAGAATCTGCTGAAAGCAGTATTTGGCTTTTCAAGAAGAATTCATCACATCCCCTTTGGATACACACAGAGCAACACATGACTCAAGAGCTGCAGAGAGAACTGTGGAATGGAAATGCAACACCCCTTACAATGTCATGGTCTGATTTTGTTTTTAAGAAGGTGGTTGCAGAAAACTTGTAGAGAAACTGAAGGCAAGTCAGGTAAGTCACAAACCATTCCATCAGTTCCCAGGATACTCATTCAGCAAGTTTCGCAGAGGTGCTCATAAAGTTAATTGTGCCAACATGCAATATTCCTGAAGCGCACATATCAAAAATATCCGTCTTTTACTCTTCTAAGAAGAACTATGAATTCATAATTTCCAAATACTATTAAGGTGAATGGAGTGCAGTATTCATTGCTCTTTGTCTTTACAGTGGCTAAGATACAAAGCAGCAAGGAAAGTTTAAGCTGAGTATTCAGAAAAATTTGAGTTGTGAATACAAATAGCCACTCAGTAATATTTACTAGGAAATTAATGGCATTTACATCATGAGATTTTCAGGAAGAAAGCATTAATAATAGATAACTATCTGTGAGGCAGAAATGTCCCCTTTTCAGATAAATAACCTGATTAACTTCAAAAAGAATTTTGTGTTTCTAAGAAAGAAACAAGATGCACTTACGTTCTTTCTTGATTTTCTCCGCTACAAGAAATTCATCACGCTCAACAGTGGGAGCAAAATTGCTTCCAATAACTCTCACTGCATACTGAAACTGCTGGGCTGCATCAGCTGAAAGAAAGAAAACTCTGTCAGTTAAGTAGAATGCTACAATTCTATTAAAACTAATTTTAAAAAAAGCGAGACATGAAATTACATCGCTATGTCTGAAAGCAGCAAAAACAACCCCGGCTTAGATCTGATAACGCTGTGCTGCAATTCTTAGGCACACTTCTAACCAGAGGGCAGTAAAGTCCAGTTTATTATAGTATTAATGTGATATTTCAAACACACTCACCTGTACACACTCCACAAATAACTGCACCAAAATTTGTGCATAAGCCCTTCCTATTCTGAGCTGAAAGAGACAGGTCTACCCAGTTACTAGAAATCACTTGCACACTTAACTTGCTCTGCCCCTCCCCATTGACAGAAATGCTGTGGGACCTGGCACACAGTCACACAGCTCAGCTCACACACCACAGCAATACATTCCTGTTCACCACCTACCCGTGGATCTTCACTCAGATATCCACAACAGTGGTTTTACCAGTTTGCATCTTGGTTTGGTTTTGTTTAAAACACTTTGAATGGCTTCACCATTTGGTTCAAAGCCAGCTCAGAGATATCAGCATCACACCCCAATGCATAATGTGCATAGTAACACAGAGGTCACAAATCTGTGACCTCCTTCCACTGCTTCTTACTAATGCAATAATTATGTTTTTAATCTCGTTGTTGAACAGCACTGTTTTAGTGCAAGTATCTTGCTTTCTGGGAAAACTAACAGTCTAGTAACACCAAGACAGGGCCAGGTCAGTATTAATGCTTCTACAGCATAGTCATATTCCCATTTATCAACCTGAAATTCAAACAATAAGCCTACAGACATGTCAAGCGCCCTTATAAAAGGTCAGATAGATTTTTATTCCTTATATAGAAATAACTGTAATAACACAAGGAAAAAGGTACACAAGAAAATATCCAAATGTACTTGCCACACTTGAATCTTTTTACTTTGGGAAAGAAACCCATCTAAGCAATGCTGGATATTGTCTGTTCTGTATATAACATTATGTGTGCAAGTGCATCACATCCTCGTGTGTTTTATTTCATCAGTTGAGCAGTCAGCTCTCCAGGAAAACTGCCGAGTAATGCAGCAAAAGTTCAGCCGAGGATGCTGGTCAGGACAAATATGTACAAAAGGAACAGAAAAATGAAATAAGGTAAAGGACCACTAGAAGAAGACTAGAATATTTTAAGCATTTAACATCTCTTAACTAATTAACTAATATTTGCAACTGGAAAAAAACAAACACCTTAGAGATACTAGGAGTCAAACATTGATTAAATGCATTAAAATCTTCAAAAGCTTATGGAAAGAGGTTTGAAATTTGCAAGTCACAATGTGCTAGATTGTGTTTGAATGCCCTACATTCCTCTTGAATGTCCATTTTATATTGTATTCTACTATAAATGTCATGCACTGGTCCAACTCCACCAGAATATAACTGTAGAACAGCAAGCATTAACCAATTCACACAAAGAAATACCTCACACAATCAGAAAAACAGTCTGCTCAGACAAAATCAGTAACATTTAACAGTATTTGACAATACGGGCCGACAGAAGGAACAAGAGTATTGTTCTATTCTCAGAGAAGAAAATGCCACTATTACTGTAAGGTCACAAATGTCTAGGACAAATGCCTCCTCTACTGCTAGACTAAGCAACATTTCAACTGCAATAAGGTTTTGAAAATACAAATATAAAAATTTAATAGTCCAGCTACCGATGAACTAGGTTTGAAGAGTTAAGTAGGAGGAAGCATTTCTGTGTAATTCTGAAGTTTAATGCATGTCATAACAGAACTCAAGATCTTAAAAAGTATTCTGCATGGCCATTTAAAATCAAGTATTGGCACTAAGTCATCCCAAACAGCATATGTTCCATTAATTCCTCAACTGTGTACTTGGCAGCATATAGGAAAGGGGCAAGCTTTTCCCGTAATGGGAAAGTTTTACGGAAAATCTATTACCACCTGTAACAACCTTCTATTTCAACACCAACCACAGCAAGACTAGTTAAAGCACTGAGGCTTAGTCTAGCCTTTTCCATACTGCCCTAACAAGGCATCTGAGAAAGATCCCTTGTTGAAAGACTACAATTCCAACAAATCCTGCTTTTTAAACCTGTTGCACTACTGAAAACATGGAAAATTATCTGTTCTTTAGACATTGTTGATTTGCACCAGCAATTCAACAGCTCTGTAGCAAGATTGGTATTCTATTTTATTTAATTCAGATTTTCATGTTTTATTCATATCAAGTCCAGTTTCCTTTTAACAAACAAAATTCCCTGCTGTGGGTGTTTCATCAGCAGATGATTTCTCATAAATTCATAAAATAACTTCAGTACCTAAAGTGATTAAACACAACTAAATACAGATATGTGTCAGTACAATAAAAATTCACACAGCTTACAACTAACAGGCACATCTAATTGCTTTCTTCCTCAAAGAATCATCATTATGACAGCAGATATACTTAAAATATACAGGCATCTATCTATTTGAACATCCTTCATCAGAAATGATTACAGCATGACTCTGTTACATAACAGCAAGCTCAATATATCTGATGCAGCTGTCTGAAGGCTAAAGGCGTAAAACAACATTGATCATGGCTTGATTTCCAGAGGTCCGATCAGAGCAGAGAATGCAGACAGAGACAGCCACTTCTGCTCAGACTAGATCCCTTAAGGAATACACACACAATTAATGACACTGAGAAGCAGCCACACAGCTGAATAGAGAACTGTCACTTGTGACTCACAAGAAAAAATAGCAAAATTTAAAAACTGTCTCCTTTGAACAAAGCAACCCATCAATCCTTCAAAAGATCTATACTCCACACAGCCATTCAAACATTCCTACACACAATGCAGTATTAGAATTGAACTACTTCAAAAGCCAGGTAACAGCCCTTTAAAGCTGAAGAAAATACAAGTGTAGCACATGAGAAAAAAAGTACATAGAAGCAATGCTCTGGTTGTAAAGAAAGCAAGAAGAAATAGGACTAAATATAAAATTTAAAGGAAAAGTTCATGAGACAAAGATAATTAGCCAATTATTACTTGAAAGAAAGCAGTATTTCAGAGAACATGCTGAAATTCAGCAAACTTCTGCTATAAAGAAGCTTCTAGAATTACCTATAATTTTAGGAAAGTAAATTGAAATTCAGTTTATACTCTTACATATTTCTTTATATAAAGTTGGTTATTGGTTAAATTAAAATTAAATTTCCAAAAGCGGGCAGGGGGAAGTCCTGAAAAACCTAAGTAGTAATCGAAACTGTTTCTCCAAGTCATTGTGAGAAAATTGTTTCCTGAAAAGAAGACATGTAGTTATTTAAATAGGCCTATAAACAAATTCTAAACTATAGGACCACTCTAAAGAAAGTTTAGCTAAATCTATTTCTTTCCTTCTTGAAAGACTTCAAAGATTAGCAAACTCTCCAGTGAGCTGTCCATCATCCCAGACAAGCACTTTCCTTAAGCACAAATACAAAATTATTGTGAAACAATTACACTCTAAACTGCATTCAGTGCTGCAGGAAAGGTACTGACCAGGGAAAAATTATTGCTGCAAACTACTTCAGATACAGATGCTGCCAACACATACTGAAGGAAAAAACCCCAAACCAACAAACTTCTTTCCTATAACAGTGTTTGTTGCAAAATTAAGCCAGGAAGAAAAGCTGAAAACTTTTCACCTTCTCACATATACCATGAGTACATACAATGTTTGCCAAGACAGCAATGCTGCTATATTTCCTCTGTTTTACTCATATCAGATGTTCTACACTACTGTGAAGTATTACCTGGAGAAAGGGCAATTGCATTAACACGGCATATAACAATAAACTAGAAAACTAATCTGAAAAGCCATTAGCACAACGATTTTCTTCTTAAGGAGAATCTACATGCATTGTGAGCAAAACTGCTTGTTCCTGTAGAAAACACTGGGTTTGAAATGTGCAATTCTAGGCCCAGCCTGGTTATGACATGCAAAGTGCTGCACTGGGTTGAAGCAATACCAGACAAAACTGCAGACAGGCAGAACCCATTGAGAGCAGCCCTGCAGAGAAGGACTTGGGAGTTCTCATGGATGCAAAGCTGGACATGAAGCAGCAACACGTGCTTGCAGCCCAGAAGGCCTGATAGACATCTTGGCTTGCATCAAAAGAAAGGCAGCCAGGAGGTCAAGGGAGCTGATTCTCTCCTTTACTGTGGCCTCATGAGATCCCACCTGCAGTGCTGCATCCAGCTCAGAGGTGCCCAGCACAAAAAGACTTGGACCTGTTAAGAGCAGGTCCACTGGAGGCCACAAAGATGGCCAAAGGGCTGGAGCACCTCTCCTGTGAAGCCAGGCTGAGAGAACTGGGGTTGTTCAGTCTGGAGAAGAGAAAGCTCCATGCAGAGACCTTATTGTGGCATTGCAGTACTTAAAGGGGGTTATAAAAAAGAGAGAGAACAACTTCTTGCATAGGCAGATAGTAATAGGACAAGGAGGAGAAACAATTTAAAAATAAAAAAGGAGACATTTAGACACCATGCTAGGCAGAAATTCTTTACAGTGAGGATGGTGAGACACTACAGCAGATTGCCAAGACAAGTTGTCCCGTCCTGGAAGTTTTCAAGGCCATGTTGGATGGGTTTTGAGCAACCTGGTATAGTAGAAGGTGTCCCATCCCATGGCAGCAGGGTTGGAACTAGATGACCTTTAGGATGCCTTCCAAATGAAGCCTTTAATTTTTTTCAGTAAAACTTCATAGAGTCATAGATTCTATGAAGTATTACTGAAAAAAAATTAATTTTACATCAGTCTTCTGATTTAGTCAACTATCTTAAACTTCTCTTCTGTTGATGAAAGTTTTTAGTTGAAGCATTTTGAATTTATTGTTAATTAATTGTTTTTCTAGTCTCCAGACTCCTTTCCCACAAAGAAAAATAAATCAACATATGCACAAAATAAAGCCCAAGCCACACACACTCCCATATCTTTCCTAACTTAGAAGTTGCCCATACACTTTGATGCACAGCACAGGAAACATAATTATTTAATTTTGTTAATATGGCTGGCTCTTGTTGCATTGCTAGTAAACAGATTTGAGTACTGTCCCACTGGACCATCAACAACTCTGCCACAATCTTTTCAGAACTTTCCCTCACTGTGAATTTTTGTCTCTTTTGTCAACTCCCATGTGCTCTGTTATTAGCATAGGTAAAATCCATCCATAACACCCTTTGAATGAACTCAATGCTTTTTCCCAGACAAGAACTTTCAACATCTATTCCAATAATTCAAAGTTTAAAACCTCAAAATCAAACAGCAATAACAAAACTGCCACTGACTCTGGAGATTAAATTGAGGCACAGTATGGACTTCAGGTAGCAAACTGCTCCCCAAAGACTGAAATACTACTTTACTTTCTAGAGCATGCACACCTCCCATAGTAGTTTGGCACACAAAAATTTTAGCTTTCAAACTCAAATAGATTTAGCTTGAATATTTACAGCAATGCCATTTGTTTCCATTGGAGGCACTAAGAGTTCTTAGAGTTTTAAGATTACCAGGAGGTTTGTGAAAGACAGCTAAGAACAAGAAGTTCTTTGTCAGAAGGACTAAAACCCCTGTCTGAAGAGAGGCATGCGACTCTGTGTAACTGCTGGAGCATGCAAACACAGGGGAGGAAAAGAAAATTATAGAAACTACAGCACAGGTAAGCAAGCTCCCTGCAAGATCAGGCATAAGTATAAAAGTGAGTGGACAGCCTGGAAAAACACAGAAAATAATATAAAGCCAGTGCAGTAATTCATAGTAATTCATAGTAAGACACAATGAGAACATGTGAAGAGAGAGGTCAGCAGCAACTCCAACGGCAGGGGCAGAGACCCCAACTAATCACAGTGGCCGACTGCAGACACACAGCACCACGCAAAGCTTTACAACCCCCGTGAGGTCTGGCTAGAGTGCAGCAACAAAAAGCTTTCAAACACTAGTTTTAGGGAAAGAAAAGTTTAGGTACATAATTAAAACAAACAAACAACTAAACAGTTCTTCCACATAACTCAGCAGACCCTGTAATGGATTTCTCAGAGGCAGAACTCTTTTGCAAAAAAGTAAATCCCAGTAACTAGACCTATGCAGTTGACTGGTTCTGGAAATAAAGCAAGCCCTCCACTTAGGGGATGACCCCAAAAGGGGAAAGAGAGAGAAGATGGCTTCACCACTGAGAGCCTGAAACCACAGTCCATCAAACCACAAATTCACTTCAACATAAATCTTTAACTAGCAGAGAAGGTGGAAGCCTTCTAAGGCCATCACAGGCAGAAGCAAAAAATCCCTTGATGAGGGTTTATGGAAGACTTCAGGCACAATGTAGACTTGGAAGGAGAGTAAGCCCACCTAAGCATTAAGTGAACAATTACCACACAAATATTATATAAACAGAACCCTTCATCTCCTCCTCCAGCTGTAGCTTCATCACAAACATAACACACAAGTGCTGAGAAGGAACAAAGGGATAACAAAAATTCTCAAGTAAAAACTCAGCGAATGCACAGGAAGGAACAACCACTAAATCATCAAATATCAATTCCTTAATTTTTTACCAATAAATTTTCACTCAATTTCATCAGCACCTTGTACTTCACATTCACAGTAGGTTAACTGCACAAATGGTTTAAGATGGATGTTTTCAGCTTCTTGTTTTGAATTGTTACTAGAGATTTCTCTACTAACAATTTAAAAAGATCTCTTAAGTGTCTAAGGTTTTTGCCCCTAAACTCTGTAGGAGTACTTGAACATCATAAATTACTTTCTGAAGACTAAACTGATAACACTTGGGAAGTTTGCTTCAAAAAAGAGGATGTGTATATACAAAGCAGCCTAACTTGACCATACACAAGGAGCAGAGAAGCTGCCCACAGACCACTTACCACACACTAATACCTTACTTCAAACTAATCCTGTGCTGAAAGGAACAAGAATTACAAGCCTGAAAAACAGCAAGATGCTAAATAGCTTATCTGGTTGGTTCCTTACTGCCTTCAAATACATGCATCTTCCTCAACACAGAGGATGCTAGTGCTAAAAAAATTACCTCATTGTCTTTTATGTATTCCTTGGACATGGATATCAAGGGGGTGGGGGGAAAAACCACTACACACGTTTCATGACTGAGACTTTCACAGAATTTTTGATTTATCAGTCTCTATGCATTTGAAGTCTATAGCTGAGCTAACACATGTACTACAGTTGACTGCTTCAAGGGAAATCCTGTCTCAGAAGGCTGAGGTTTCAGCGCTAGCATCCCTCCTAACAAAGGAATAAAGAGCAGGGTAAGAACAGGCTTCCCATCTGTCACATGTATAAAAACATGGGTGATAAATGTGGCAGACAACCCAGGTTTTTTTTAGCTGTCACTTCAAAGAAGTCCTCAGATAATCCTCAAGCACGCAGACGAGCAGACTACAGGTCGCACGCAGAAACTTACTGTGATTTTGGCCAAAATTTCACTTTCATTAGTCAAACATAGAAAGGATCATAGTCACATTATCAGAATCCCAACACACATAAACAGGTTCAACTTTTAAAAAAATAAAAATACCCAGCTCTCTTGCATGTTTTTGCACCTACTGCTTGTAAATACAATTATTATTCCAGTTAGGAGATACAGAGAGGTATCAAGACTATGACTTCAAAAAAAAGCTAGATCCTAAGTTACTAGAAGTGAGCCATCTCACCTCAATACTCATACTTCAGTTGATACTCAGAGGTTTCCATTTCTGTTCTCATGATCTGTTTAACTTTTCAAAGTATCACAGACCTAGATAACACTAGGAAACAAGCTTAGATTGAGTTTAGGTTAGATTCTAAATCTAAAAAAAGAGTCATGAAGAAAACAGGACTAGACATTATAGAAATAATGTCCTTGAAAAGGCATCCACTAAAGCAATATAATCTATTTTCCATTTTTTAAATTTTTTTTTAAATAGAACTAGTAACTTGCACAATAATTTGAGATTTTTGGTAGCAAATGTTTGAAATACTCTTAAACAAGAACATATACCAATTGTACCAGAAAAAAGTTTCCTAAGAATGTTAAAGCAAGTAAGAGCTTCAAAAAAAGAGCTAGAAGACCACCTCGGAATTGTAGTCTGATGTGAAGTACCCTTTAAAATACAGTTAAAAACTTGCTAAAAGAAACATGTGGTTACAGAAGAACACAAGAAACATTAAACAGTTTAGAAACTACTGCTGACTTGGTGGAGATAGGAGAAGAGCAGAATTTTGCCATATCCTGATAAAATCTTACAACTGGAATTCCTGATACAGAAATACTATAGATTCTGGGAAAAAAATACTGCCTTGCAGAAGACTTAAAAATGCAATGGAAAAGGAAAAGATTTTGAAAAACAAAACACAGCAATCAACAGCTGTTGATCATAGAATTATTCAGGCTGAAAAAGACCCTTAATATCTTAGAGTTACATGGAGTGTTTTCTGTGAAGGAGTTCCTACTCAACAGTTCAGTGAAGACAAAGATTCCAATTTCCTACCAACTTTACCAAGGTTCTCAGATGAATCACAGAATCACAAAATGGTTTGGGCTGGATGGAACCTTCAAAGACCATCTAGTCCACTTCCCCTGACATGGGTAGGGACATCTTTCACTTGATCAGGTTGCTCAAAGCCCCATTCAGTCTGGTCTTGAACACTTCCAGGGATGGGATTCACAACTCCTCTGGGCAACCTGTTCCAGTGCTTCACAATCCTAACTGTAAAAACTTTCTTCTCTGTGTCCAGTCTAAACATACCCTATAAATGTTTAAAGCCATTACCCCTCGTTCTTCACTTTAGGCCTTGGTAAAACATGTCTTTCTTATAAACCCTCTCTAAGCACCAAAAGGCCACAGTGAGATCTCTGAGCAGAGCCTTCTCCCGGCTCAACACCCCCAACTCTCAGACCTGCTTTGGAGGAGAGGAGCTCCATTCCTCTCACTTGCTCTAACACATCCACATCCTTTCAGAACTGGGGGCCCCAGAGCTGCATACAGTACTGCAGAGGGGGTCTCACAAAAGGAGAGCAGTGAGGGCACTCAGCACTGTTCTCTTCCTGCTCTCCATAGTTCTTTTTAAGGAGATCAGAATATGCGGACCTTCCAGGATGCACATTACTGTCTTCTGTCCAATTTTTCATCCACTTCCCACATCCTTCCCTGCAGGACTGCCCTCAATCCACTCATCTTCCACTCTCTACAGATATTGGGGATTGCCTTGACCCAGGGGCAGAACCTTGAGGTTCACACAGGTGTGTTCCTCAAGCCTGTCATGGTCTCACTGAATGGCACTCCCTTCCCTCAGCACGTCCCCTGCACTGCTCAGCTTGGTGTCATCTGCTAACCTTCCAAAGGCACTCTCAAGCCCACTGTCTATGTTATTGATAAAGATATTGACCATTGTCAATCCCAAAACAGACCTCTGAGGAACACCTCTTCCTACTGATCTTCATTTTGACATTGAAACAGTGACTACAACTCTTTGGACGAGGCCATGCTGCCAGTTTCAGTTTCTCATTCACCAAACAGTTCATCCATTAAACCCATAGCTCTCCAACTGAGAGACAAAGATGGGGTGTTAAGACATGCTGTCTAAAACAGATGGAAACAAAGTCTGAGAAACAGACAACATATAGACCTGCACCTTGTTACACACTTTCTAGATTTCTAAGATAGCAATAATCCACATGTAGGCCATTTTTTACATTTTTTTCTAGTAATTTTTTACAACGGGTAATGCTCAAAAGTCTTAGTTACTATCCTGGAAATATCTAAAGGGATTTGTCAGAAGAAAGGGGCATGGAGAGAGAAAAGAATGAGGGACCTGACAGCCATTACAAGTAAGGGAGAAAGTCATCTCTCATACAAGAAAAGAGATGCATTAAAAGCTTCTGCATGAGTTTCTCTAGTGAGCCATGCTAACAAACAGAGCAACTTAAAAAGGAGACTCAGCAGATGCACGCCTTCCTTTCTACCCCCCCGACTGCTTACTAAAAACAGTCTTCGCCTCGACCTGCAAGGGAGAAACTTACGCAAACAGACAAGAGATTCATTCCCCTGCTGGAGCCTCACAGCAGCATCAAGACACCGAGGACCTGTAGCGGACCTGGCGCACGTCAATGGCTCCCCTCGAGCAGGCACCGGCGGGAGGCGGAGGTTCCTCAGCCCGTACACGGAGCCCCCTTTCGCCCAAACACCCCGGCACCGGTACCTCGCTCCCCGAAGAGGAGAGCGCCTTCACGAGCCGGCCAAAGGCTCCGGAGGAGCCGGAGGAGGAGAGCACGGAGCCGTCTCTAGCCGCCTCCCGCCGCACGGCTCCGGCTCGCAGGGCCGCTGCCGTGCCCGGCCGGCCCCTCAGCATTGCCCGGGCTGTCGCCCCCGGGCCGGGAGGCCGCTGTCGCTCCCTGCCGAGGGGCCCGGCACCTCTGCAGCCCTGCCGGTGCAGCCCCCGCGGGCTCCGAGCGCAGCCGGCGGGGGAATGGCGGGAGGACGCCGTTACCTTCGCTCTTGCCCAGGATGCGGCAGCAGAGGCTCTGCAGCAGAACGTTGGGCGATTTTTGGTCCGGAGTCGCCATCGCCTCGCGGAAGGCAGGAGGCGGCGCGGGGGCCGGGAGCGGACGGCAGAACCGGAGCACGGTGGGGTGGCGGAGGGAAGGAAGGGGGCGAGGACGCGCCGCCCGGTCGGCAGCGCAGGGAGCCGGCGGCACCTCCCGCTCCCGCCTACGGCGCCATTTTCACGGGACCCGCCGAAAGCCGCAGCCGCCGCCGCGCACCCACAATGCCCCGCGTGGCGGTTCCGGGGCAGGCGCCGCCCCGCGCGGGCAGGGCCGGGCGGGACGGCCCCTGGTCCCCGGGCGGCGAGCGGCACCGGCACCGGCACCTCCGTGCTTGGGAACGCTTCTCACCCAGCCCCAGAGCCTCCGAAATCATGCTCCATCAACGCACACATTCACTGCAACACAGACCTTCTACCGAATGCAGGAGGTGGGGCCTTCTCAGGCCGTCGCGGGCAGGAGCGAAAAGGTTCTTGATGGAGTGCTGACAGAGGGCTTCAGGCGTGGGGCTGCAGAATGTCGGCAGGGATGCAGAGTAATCCTCTTGCCGAAATAGGTTCTTTCACCCGGTGTGCTAGAGGCCAATACACACACAGAGTCGAGGTAATTGATTTATTTACAGTTCTCGGCTGAAAGGGGTGCTGGATGGCAGATTCACAAAGCCAGCATTCCAACTATCAAAACTTTTTACTATTTATACATTTTAGTAAGCAAAGGAATTAGTGTTTATTGGCTACAAGTTACACAGTTCTCTTCTTAATTAGTATTCTATCTTCTATTAATGGTTCAATTGCTTCTTATCCTTAGTAGTCCACATTCTCAGTCTTTCTTCTTTTGAGTCAGTGGCCATGGGTCGGGTCACAATTTTGTCCTGCCAGAATTACCTTTTACTCAGTCAGAGCTGATTTCAGCACAGTTGCTGAGTTGGCTTTGTTACTTACTTCTTGGAAGTTCTGCTAGATGTCCTTGTGGCCCTAAATTCTGCATTCTTTGTGTCCACCATCGGTGGTATATCCTTCATCCCAAGTTTTGTTAACCTCCCCCTGGTCTGAGGTCACTGTAACATATCGAGCCCTAAACCTTAACAAAGCAATTCTTCCAACAACTAGTTTGTCTTTCTAACACCTGGACATCACTTACAGCTTTTTAGTTACTCTATGTTTCACAGATTAAATCTCCTTTTCTTGTTGTTGTTTAGGCTTGAAAGTATACAAAGATCAAACATCAGAGAACACACTTTCTTCAGAAATATTTACATATTCTACATTTTGCAACAATCCCACATTAGCTGTAAGTGCTATGTACAGACATCCTCACAAGTGCTGAAAAGGAACACAGCCAAGGAGAACAAAAATTCTGAAGTACCAACTGAGGGAATGTACAAACTGAGGCCGGAACAACCATTAGATTGTTGAAACTCAATTATTTTTTGTTATTTACCCAATAAATTTTGCCCAATTACATCACTACCTTATATTTTACTTTCAAAGCAGGCTAACTACGCAGATGGTTTAAGGTGAAGATTTTCACCTTCTTATTAGGAGTTTTTACTAGAAATTTCTCTACTAATTTTGAAGATCTCACAGGAGTGTAAGGTTTTTGCCCCCAAACTCCATAGAGGTAATTGTACATGGTGAATTACTTATGGGCAGGTCAGGTTCACTTACTCCTCCCAGAGAAGAGCAGGCTGTGGGGTGGCTGCACTTCTGTGATGTGCTGCCTTGGGGATCAAGGCTCATTTGTGGCTTTTTCACACAAAGTAATGACGAAGCAAGGCAGGTCTGGAAAACTGTGTGAGGATGCTGTACCTGTGAGTGCATGTCCTGCTGTGCCGTGCAGCTGGCTGTCCTCAGTCCTTGCGGAGGGCCTAGCCTCTGACTGCTGGGCAGCCTGGGGACCAGGGACAGCACGCTCACGGCTGCTCTGTGCTGCTCCCTGGGACCTGCTCCTCAGGCTTGTCACCTCTAGCACAGGCTCTGATATTACCAGGTGTCTGAGTTCCATCTCTTCAGTAAATTCATGCTGTGTCCAGCCCAAAATACATACTTAAGAAACAGTTATTACCCTTGTGCTGCTGGAGTCCTGCGTAACCTGTACGGGGTGATTGGAAATGCTGCAGCAGCAGCAGCCAGGTGGGCTTGGTGCACTGCTGGCTGTGGACAAATTCGTTCCTGCTGTGCAACACGTGGTTTTCTGACAGCCCCAGTTGGCTTCATTGTCTCCACAGTCACAATTTTGTGTGTATGCTTTCTACAGGCACGTACACAAGCTTTTCATTATGGGAACATTACAGATGTAAACATCAGCTCATTGCTAGCATTACTGCTAGAAACAAATCACAGTGGCAAGCCAAGAACTGAAACACATTGAGGATGTATGGCAAGTCATTGCTTGGAATATTCTAGTAAAAACCTTCATAGTCTCATCACTCACACTATAACTCTTCAGTTCTTTGTGACACAGTCTTTAGATTTTTTGAGAAGTAAAATAGGGCCCAAAACTAAGAAACTTACCAAAACTTTATCCTGTGTAAATATGGGTTGTAAGCTTAATTTTCAATAGTTCTGAAGTAAAGACTTCAAAGATAGTGTGAGCTTTATTTTTTTTTTTTTTTTTTTTACTGAACAGCAGAAGAGTCTCTGTTCCATTTTTTTGCTGAAAGCAAACACAATTGTGATACAAAGGGCTGGTGACTCACCACTGCTGCTAGTCACTTCAGATTTAGATTCCACCGTGGAAGGTGTTAATCTAGCAAGCAGCAAATATGGTTCTCACATGAGGCAAAAAATTAACTTTGGCAATTATATCTGGAAGCAGGATTCCTTTATAAAACCTTAACATTCCAAGGGAATCCAGTCACTCACAAATATCCTGTTACTGCTTTTAAGTGGATATTACTTACTGGTCACACTAGTTCATTTTAATAAGGCACTTGTGTCACTGGTCTGAAATCAGAATACATTACAGAGCAGCACAGTGAAAACATGCCATTGAAATGGGTGCACTCAGGCCTCCTGCAAGCAGCAGTGCAAACACAAACCTGAGCTTTTCAACTTCAGCACAACCACATGCTATGTTATGTTTCTGAAGTAGTGTGATGGCCAACCATTCTGTTACATTACTGACAATAGTCTCATTTCTAGTCTCTTTTTCCTAAGGAAATGAGGCTTAATGCAGTTATTCTGTATGTCAGTGCCTCCTCATAGCTCCTGGATCTCATCATGAAGTTTAAACAAATTCAGCAGAGGGATAGAGTTCTTAAGGATATTACTAAAATTTAATGGAATTCAACAGCTGAGACTACTAAGGCCTAAGTCAGTCCCCCCTTGAAAAGAAAGGTAAGGGGAACTTACTTCTCCCTGCTGTGTTTGCCCTTAGCAAAGCAACTGGTGTGCACACACCCTGGGCAGGTAGACACATCCTAGCTCTGAGCCACCTACAGTACCAGCTCTGCTTGCCCAGCCTGATGGATGGATGATTTAAGCACTGAAGAGGGAAGGGACAGAGAGCTCTGGAAATAATGTGGAAAGTAGTCAGAAAGAGATGAGAGGAATGGAAAATGGAGGGAAACTAAGCTTCATTAGTGTCACTCCTCACAGGCCTCCTTGCTTTTTTTGTAATGGAAAGAATGAATCCTAAAATCCTGTTTAGAAATGCTAATTCTGATAAAGCAGGTTGCTAGCACATGCAGCTCATTGCGGTTTTACCAACTCCAGTATGATTGCTTAAATCAGCCTTAAAAATCTCATTACCAATGAGAGAGAAAAAATATAAACTATTTTCTTACTATATAGCTATAAGCTTGATTCACCTTGCTGCTTGGTCTCTTAGCATTGGACAATAAAAAAAAGTTATTGCTGCTCAGATTTTTCACAGTACAGAATGTTCATCAGTTAGCAGAGTGAAATATGTGCTTTTAAAATTATGATAGTGTCTTACAAGAAAATCAGCTCATCCTTAGAAGGTTAAAGGGACTTGTGTTTCAGATCTGCTACATAAAGATCATATTTCTGATAGTAAATAGCTTTATAATGAAAGAACGTGCAATGAGATCCAGCAGGAGGTGGAAGCTGAAGCTTGCCAAAGTAAGGCTAGAAACGATGACGGTTTTAATTCAATAAGGATATTCATTCATTAGAGATAGATGTTTAAAAGCATGGCACTTTATTCATATCTGAAACATTTTTAATTGCCCTTCTGGTACAGGCCTAGTGACCAGATATGAACTGACATGGGAGCTACTGAGTTGCGGTTCCATTCTGTACAAGATCGGTCTGCAGGGCATCATTGTCCCTTTTAATCTTACATCAGCTAAATCTAATCAATAGTGCTAAGCAAAAATAATCTTATCCTTACAAAAAACCTAAAGGTTAATTGTGCTGGTTTTGTGAACTCTTCTTTGGTAATGCCTATAGGGTGCAATACCTTAGACAGCTTTTGCTGTTCATGGGGCACACAAAAAGCAGTAGGGAATAATTTTTTACATCTCCAGCATTTCAATGTGCTGGACAGACTTTTTTACGTGTCATGTAGCCAATGTTAAGAATTACAGTGGCTGGAAATAGGGATGGATACTGTCTGTGCCTTAGTTAGCATATGGCAGCCCTGGAAGTACAGCAGCTGGGCCTCTTCTGGCTCCAGCACCATGTGGCTTCTGCCCCTAAGCATGTATTTTCCACGTAGGCAATCTCATAATGGCCTAGAGCTCTGCTATGCTGAGTCTGCAGCATTAAAAGGGTATTAAACAGATCTAATTTTTGACAGGCCATATGTTTTAGGATGATGTTCTGTGACTCAGTTTCAGATGCATGTCCAAGGGCACAAGTGGGGCTCAGATGAAGAGAGCATTTTATCCAGTTTAACCCTCCTGCTCATGTTAGTTCTGCATTGCAGCCTGTTGTGACTTTCACAATATTACTACCACCTCTCCATTTTCAAACTCTTCACTTCAGCTGTTCCCCTGTTGACTCAGGAGCCTGAGTACATTATGGAATGTACTTTATACTTACAGAAAGTCTACTGAATTGGTGTTATTCTATCAAAAAATAAACTTGTGTTTCCCAATACTTAAAGAGAGGCCAGAAACTATGATTTAAGCTATATTAGAGCAAAACAAAGGACATTTTATTTTTTTTTCTTCGGGATTTTTAGTCAATACTTGTAATAAAATAACAGTTTTAGATCACAGAATCACAGAATGGGTCAGGGAAGAACTGACCATAGCAAGTTATCTGGTCCAATCTCCCTGCTCAAGCGGGGTCATTGTAGAGCACTTGGCACAGGACTGTGTACAGATAGTTCTTGAATATCTCCAGTGAGGGAGACTCCACTCCCTCTCTGGGCAACCTGCTCCAGTGCATGGTCACCCACACAGTAAGGAAGTTCTGCCTCATGCTCAGGTGGAACTTCCTGTGCCTCAGTTTCTGCCCATTGCCTCTTGTCTCGTTGCTTGGCACTTTGAGCAGAGCCTGGCTCCACCCTCTGACACCCTCCCTGCAAGTCCTGACAGACATTGATGAGTCCCCTCTCAGTTGTCTCTTCTCAAGGCTGAACAGGCCCAGTTCCCTCAGCCTTTCCCCATAAGAGAGATACTCCAGTCCCTTAAACACCTTTGCAGTCCTTCACTGGACCCAATCCAGGAGCTCCATGTCTCTCTAGTTCTGAGGAGCCCAGAACAGAACACAGCACTCCAGATGAGCCTCACTAGGGCTGAGTAGAGGGGCAGGATCTTGATGAATAACATGAACTATCTAGATGAATAATACTGCTCTCCTATAAACTGGAAGTAGTACTGATGTTTTACATCTCAGGACAGTTGTCTTTCTTCTGCTGGTGCCTTGGCTATCTGAGAAGTTTAAATTTTTTCCAGTACTCTTTAATCATAAACAGAATTCCTTTCCAACAGGAAGATACACAGGCAGATGCACATTGAAGCCCACTCCATATTAAATGCTATTGATCCCACAGGGGTAGACACCATTACACATCTTTCTAAAGAACCGTGTAGCTGCAGCCAGCAAACAGATTCCAACAAGCTCAGTAAAACTACCTGACATTTTCTTAGTCCTGTGCTGTCTGTCATATCACAGTCATGTTACATATATGGAGTTTCAGTAAAAAAATCACATCAAATCATCTTCTGCCAGCAAGTGATTCCATAAAAATATTTTGCAAGAACACTTCTATTTTGTCAAAACACCCTAAAATATTGTCAAAATATTTTTGAAAGTTAAAGCAACTTTATGACTATTATTTAATTTTAAAAATCAGAGCAATAATTTTGGAAGGGAGCCTGGAATGAAGCCTTGTAATAAAACTGATTTAATATTTCTAAATATATCTATTTAGTTTTTAACAGATCATCAGCTTTTCAATAGGAGTTTTGACCATATCTGGCTTCAGTATTTTAGAGCAAAGATTTTTGGTCTTTCTCAGCCCTAGAAAAAGGTGTGTGCGGGGAAACTATCAAAATAAGACAAAGAATAAAAAAAAATGGAATGTAGCAAACCAGTAAAAAAAGATGTGCTAATGTATTTGTAAGGAAATTATTTCTATAAATGTGGTAATATCACTAGGCAAACATTAAATTAAATTAAATACAGCAAAAGTCAATAATAAAACTCTACAAAGCATTGTGATACTATGCAAGCAGAAATTACAAAATAATTGGCATTTTCTGATTTTTTTTTGTGGCTGTTTTATCTTATTTCACTTTAAAGCAATAAAGTCTGGGTTGGGGATTTTACAGTATTATTCTATTTTAAGAACCTTACTTTATTTACTCATTTCCCTGGGCACATATTTCTCATTCCAGTAGCAACTCTTGGGTTTTTCCTTACATCACAAGGAAGAAGAGAAAGTAACCAGGTGGCGAAGGAGGAACCAATGGAGGAACCAACCATGTGCTTTTGTTTTAAATGTCAAAAATATTAATGAACTGATAAGCAAATGTCATCTTGTGATTGTACATAAGCTAGCTGTATTTAGGCAGTTTTCTGACAGTGTACTCTTTAAGGGATCAGTCTGAAGATTTCAATCTATAATGCTTTTTAGAGTGTTTATTGATTTTTCTGCTGTCCTCTCCATGTTTGGAGAGTTTATCCTGATGCTCATTTTTTCCTTCCCAATGAGCTAGTCAAGAAAATGATGTACTAGCTGTGTCCCTAGCTGTATTAAATATATAGAGTAAACAGTTTTAAAAATAGAAGGAAACATTTTAATTTTCTTTCCTGCAGTACAGCAGTTAGTCACTTTGTAACAATGTGTACCATACTTCCAGACAAAAATGACTGTCAAGGTAACAATATCCCCTGCAGAATACATCTTGAACTTCATCTTCCTACAAATATTGGAAGAAAAATTGCTACTCAATTTAGTGAACTCTTTGTATTTATGAAGCTGATTATCCATCTCCTAAAGTCCGCTTCATACCAGCCTGAGCTTTTTCCATTTTAGTTCTTGAAGATTACTGACTTCGTTCAGATTATTGGGAGGAGTCTGTATATGACTATATATATATTTTTAAGGAAAAACAAGAAAACTTCAATCCATAGCCTTCTTAAGAAAATAAGAACAATTCCTAGTGTTCCTGCCTGTCACATTCTAGCCTGATGGTTATTATCCCATGTATCTACATTAGTGGATATGGCATTTTTCTGTTTCCTGCATTAAACTATTGAATAATTTTTCTATGCCTGGTTAAAAAAATACCATATTTGATTAGGTTAAGAGGTGCAATAAATAAGCCTAACCAAGTGACTTTTAAGGCTTGAATTTATAAAGGCATGTAGGAATACATGCCTCTATTTCTGTTGAAGCATTGGTGGGTTTTAGGCTTGTAAATGTCTGTGAACCCAAACCTACATTACATGCTCCCAGATGCTCAGATTAGAGGAAGCTGTAGAATTTCCAAGTGCAGCTTATTGCTACCAGTGTTGAACTGCCAGCAGCTGAGGGACAAAAGGAGCAGCACTGGTTGCCAGTTCCTAGGTGTGTGCTTTAGCAGGGGAACCACATTTGGTTCCTATGTGCAGGAGCGTTTCATTGTCCTGAGGCAGGGTAGTTTTTATATAGGTAACTTCTTATGTGTTATACTGTTCAAAGATTTCTTAAATATAAAATCTAGTGGGTTGGAAACTAATCTCAACACTTCCTCCCTCCTGAAGTTAAAAGCATATTCTAGGAGAATCAGGCTTCCAGAGACAGAAATAAATACACACAAGCGATACAATCAGGTAGTAACTGGAGCCTTTGAGAATGAGGTTTGTTGACTCTATTTCTTGGGTTTCCTCTGTGTGATTAGATCAGCTCTAAACTGAGAGCCTATGTAGCCATATCCTGTGTTTCCATTTATAATGTCAGATAACACCTTCCATTTCAGGATGTCTGTCCCCGCACATATATTTTTAGTATTCTCTGAGGCAGAAAAGGGTTATAATCCCCATTTTATACAGAATAAAATATGGAAATGTAGACAGGCAGAGGTGAAGCATTTTGCCCAAGGTCATAAGGAAAAAATCTGCCCAGTTCAGGAATAACTGAATAATAACGCAGATATTCTCTTTTTCTTATACTTGAACTACGTAACTGTTGTTCCTTCCTACTTAGAATGCTCTCAGTGTTTTTAAATGCTGCAATTATCCTATGACTACTTTCTATTTGAAGACAGGGGTATACACTCAGCACTTGTCTCAAAGGCACAACAGCAGCATATATTTGTTAACAGATTGTTCCGTTTTCTCCAACCTCCTGAAGAAAGAAGTCATTATTATCTTTCTAGGGCCAATATGGAGTTAAAAGTAAGAAAACCCCCTTATCCTCAATATAAGAAAAAATAGTGAACACTGTGTTCCAGATAATTCAGAAAGAATACTTCTTCTCATGAAAATTGGAATTCACTGGATTATGATTACAGTTATCATTATTGCTTTATGAGAGAGAAAGTATAATAACAGTGGCATAATCTTTGTGTAAAAGTCTTCTAATAATCTTGTTTAGTAATATCTTTTTTCCAAAATGAACTGCTGGCAATCTGAAGAAATGAAATTTTCCTTCCGTTGTTTCTGATTTCTTAGAGAACTGCATGGTGAGCATTATTGACCTGCTTTATAGGGACACTATGAGACAACTAAATATGTGATCAAATAAGCAAACAAAGCAGAGTCCAGTCCAGGAAACTCTGCAGGTTCATTTCATTTCCCAGTCACTTCCTCTGCTGGACAGAAACATAACACAAACCAGACAGAGCTATTTATCAAACCATTAAGATGGAAAACATCACACTGAGTCATTCAAACACAGTCTGCTTCACTGAATAGAGGAAGAATTTCAACAACAAACCTTATACAAGTTAATACTTGAAAAATCAGTGTTAGATGAAAATCATAGGTTTTCCTCAATTGTCTAATATAATGTGAGGCATCTAAATTCAGTTATGGGCACCTTAGTATTATTGCCTACTAACATTTGCCTAAGGGAAAAGTAAGTCATGTTTATTGTGAGAGGGCTTCACAATTTTTACTGTTTACTTGGAGGGGGGGGGGGGTGCAGCACTGCTCACAGGTGGGCCCCACATGTTTCTTACCCCTACATGGAAAGGCGCATAAGGAGGAGGCTATTGGATGCCCAAGGCTTGTTCAAGTATGGGGTTGGGAAACTTGGAGGCTTATGCTTGTCAGAAGTGACTCTGTTGTATGTCAATGTAGTTCTAATTCCAGATGGCAGACTCCACATATCTTCATGTAAAATTAATATAATAAGGGAACTATCTATGTTAATAAGTACTAGCTCAGCTAATACATTGCGTGCATCTGGTAATCATAAATTTTCTGTCATTTTCATCCCCTATTCCATTTTAAGGATAAATTACTTATTGTTTGGAAATGGGAAAAGTTGTCTAGAGAAAGTTAACATGCTTAAAACTACAACTCTCAGCTGAAAACGATGGAAAGAGAAAACAATCAGCAAACTCTGGATTTCTGATAAAATTAAATTGGTCTTCTACAATGTAATTTAATTTTAAAAATGAAGTCATTTGGCTGCATGATAAGAGCTGTTGGGAGAAATCTCCCCCAGTGAGTTCTCCAGGTTATATTTCTATCCGTGTTAGCTTCAGAAGATGCTGCTGAACAACTGCAACCTGAGAACACAAGAGTACCACAGCAGAAATGAGACAAGTAAAACACAAATGCTGAGACATGACATTTAGTAAAACAAGCACCAGAGTCTAAATCTAATATTCTGCTACTATGAAGAGTAGAACAACACTAAAACAAGTCAGAGCTCAAGTTTGATCTCACAGAATCCTTTTCTCTGCTTGACACAGCATCTTTTTAGTAAGCTTTTCTAAAAACCTGCTTTCTGCTGCTAGTCAGTGCGGAACAGTAAAGTTGCTAGTGTTGCTATTAGTTTTGTAATAAGGAGAATGGCATACGAGCATGAAAGCAGGTTTATTTGGAATACCCAGCTGAAGTTACCAGTCCGGAGGCCGTTCTTTTGGGTCTTAAGAAGACTTACACGCCAAAGATGAGAGCGCTTTGTGAAACGGGGTTTGCAATGCCCCGCGGTGCCCGGAGCCGGCGGCAGGTGTCACTGCAGAGGGCACCGAAACGCGGCCGCTGCTCCAAAGCCGCGCTCGCTTGCTCAGTGCCCTGTGAGTGCCCCGCCGGGCTCCGCCGTGGCAGCCTGGCCACGGGCTCTGCCCTGCGGCCGCCGTCGTCAGCCACCTTGTCAGCTGCCTGCAGGGATAACTGCATATCGGCAGAGACGAAGAGAAGAGCGCGTACCCCCTAGTTAATAAAGGGCCTCCATGGTATCCTTGTTTGAATGCAGACTGCAGCTCTCGCTTGGGAAAAGGGGGCTGTTCACTTCTGCCTTGCTGTCCCAGGATGTGTTAATTGTTCAACACATATTCCTGCTTTCTGCCCGCTGTCTGAGGCCGGTGGTGTTTGTGCACACTCTAGAGACAGTCCAGACTTGCCCAGAAACCAAACTGACTTCCCTCTGCACACCACAGCGTATGGGCACTTCCCAAAGCTTTTCCACTTCTCCTCGGGCAAAAGCCACAGCAGCAGTTCAGTTCTGCAGGTTCACACTTAATCATTTCAGCTGTTAAAAAAACCGTGTGGTGCAGCAGACAGATGCCTTTCTTTCCTTTCTACAATTGTCCATCTAAGGGAGGAATACATGTCATCCCCTCATGGCTAAGTCCCATTCATCTCTTACAGCCACTGAAGCTAGCCAGACAGAGCAGATTGAGGTCCAGGGAAAGTTCAGTGAGACTGCTCCAAAGGAAAGGAGTATATTGGAAAAGGCAAGATCTTCCACCCGAATGGCTTGCTCAGGATTCTGCATTACCCAGTCCCTCCAGCCAAATCACTGCTTTTAAGGCAAAAGACAGATTTTGTGGTGTTCACTAAGCAATACACCACCTGGGGATAAGGAATACATGAACATAATAAAGCAGGTCATTATACAAAATGTGCTACCCTCAGTGTCTCTGTAAATGAGCACAGAGATCACATGAGGTACAGTTTCTAAGATTCAAACCAGCTAGGATCTAGTTTTTGTACTGTTAGTGCCCTCCACTCTATCATCTCCCAGAGAAACAGAAGGTAGTGGTACCCCTCTTCACATTTTCTCATCCAAAACTTCCCCAGACTTCTGAGCAAAATCTCTGACTTACGAAATATCAGACTGAGTGCTTCATAAATTCATATGAGAATAGAAGCTTTCTTGCACCAGAGGAGTGTGGTTGGAACTGTTCTGTCTCTGTGACTCTCACTCTTGGGGCACTAGCTTCCCACATTTCTGAGGGTTTGCCTTGACAGACTGCTGTTGGACCACACGTGTCTCTGCATGCCCTTGTGTTCTTCTCCCTGAAGGCATTAAATATGGAGCTGTCCCATCTGCCGTTCTGTTCTTTTGCCATGCATACTCCAGAATAACAAAACTCTATAGCAGTGGGGGAGGAGAACAGGTTGTGGAAAGAGAGCAAACACAAAAATAATTTTTGTAGAATTAAAATTTGTTCAGAATCCAACAAATTATCCGGGGTGTTTCAGCAGGTATATGAGATTTCAGCTCAGGATATCAATGCTGGTCAGGAGAGACAATAGCAGTCAGAATTTAGGTAGCAAGAGGATGTTCAGCTCCAGACACTGAAAACGGGATTGCAGAAGTCAGATCTAACTGTAGAAAACACAGAACTGTACACCTACATCTCTTTTCTTAGATTCCTGATAAAATGAGTTGCTGCTTAGACTGGGTTGATCCCTTGAGTCCATCAGCATATCATGTCCTAGTCCTTCGGGGATCCGCAGAGGAGCTATAGATAATCAATTTTAGTTTCTTAATCCCAGATGAACAAATCCCACAAGTGCATGAGAGGACATGACACTGTCAGGCATGCCAGAGGAACTAAGTCAAATCAAAAAGGCACAATGTGACCCTTGGGAGAGCGAGCAGGACACCTGCTTTCACTGCTGTGGTGCACGAGAGCCTGAGGTTGAGGCGATGACATTCGAGACACCCTGCAAGATTCAGCTGCTTACCCAGCTCTTCTCTGCAGGTGTGAGGAAGGGTCCTAGGAGTTATTGCACATGTTTTGTTGAAGTTGGTGATTTTTTGGTATGTGTAGTTCACTCTTTGCTTTCAGATTATAAGTTTCATCTTGTCATTTATAGCAATTTTTTTTTCCTAAAGATAAAAAACAGAAGTGCATTTTATAACATTTGGGCCATTATTCAAAAATAATTGTTCAAATAATATTCTGTCTCATGTCTTTTTGTACATACGTCTTTGAAACATTAATAATCTTGAAAATATATTGGCATGTAACTTGTAAAATCACAATTAAATTAATAGATTTATATTTTTACTAATAATAGAAGTGATTTTAAATAAAAATATAGAGAATTCAGTGGTCTGCTATGACTTACACTAATCCATAAGTATTCAAAAGTGCCCAAAAATTGCAGGAATATCATAACGCTTAATAAAAATAAAGAAATTAATACAATTAATCTAACATAAAAATGCATTATTTGCTATATGCTATGTTTTCCCTGTTTTTAAAGCATATCACCCAGTCAAGAAGCAAAGTACATAGTTTAGATTATTAGTTACATACACATTAGTACATTCTCTGTACTAATCATGTTACATACATGTACTGAGTGCTGTTTGGTGGAGAAAACAAAACACAAATACTAAACAATGTCTGATATTACAGCAAGCTGATCAGGAGCTTCCAGAGCTCATTACAAGAATGCACTAAACAACAGTTAACTTCATTTACTTTGCAATACAGAAAACTGACATTAATTTTGCATAGATATTTTTCACTTATTCGCTTTCATTATTCACTGAACCAGATCATGCATTTTTGAAGGGACAAGCAGATTTAACTTGAACATTTCAAACAGAATTAAATGTAGATGTTACTTAAAGAGTCCTTAAAACATCTTACGTCAGTGTAGCTGAGATCAATTTTAGGTACAGCTGTCAGCTAAATAAAGGAAACAAAATTATTGACAGAGTTTACTTTGTAGTTCAAGTTCAGTTTCTGTTTTGTTTTCATCTGTGCATGATTGCTGCTTTTCTTTTCCAGAATAGTACTGTTCTGTTCCAACATCTTTTGTGCTCTAAGATGCCAGCATAGAGCTTCAGTATTTGTTCCAGTAAACAGATTCCTCCAGCTCAATAACACTTCTCTTGGTTTGTTTGATGAGGCCGAGGTCAGGAAACAAAAGGATTTTGTTCTCCGGATACTGGATATTGCATTGCTAGAGTTGCTTTCAGCAGTCTATCATGTTCTCCTATTTCAAACTTAGATGAAATAAAAATACTCCCACTGCTCTTCTCAGTCACGTTCTCCTCACTTGTATTCCACAGCCCTTTTCCCCATAAAATATGTTCTTCCCCAATATCACTTTGCAGAAGTTCAGTTTGAGTTTAATAATATTTGAAATAGGATCTATCTGGCCTGTACCAGAGGGGGGAACAAAGGTTGTGCACAACTCCAGACCTCGTTTGGTTTTCAGTTGCTTCCTCCCTTTTGTCTAGTGACACACATTTCACAAAGGAATACAGACACCTCAGACACCTTCTCCACCAGCAGCCCATGAAATTTTAAAGGCACTTTTAGGCTCTTTACTTCCCCTTATCATGGAAATACAAGCCCTCAGGAAAGAAGTGGAACAGACATATAGGGGGAGAAACTATTTAGCTATCTTACTGTAATCTGCCCACATCCAGTGGTGTCTGAACTCAGAGCTCCACAGTATGGGCACATGCTTCCCATATAGCCCAGACCACACCATGGAAAGGCCCCAGTATGTACTTGTTATCTAACTCTTTGTGATGCCTGGTTTGCCAAGCTCCTTTTTAAAAAGTAGATGTCCAGAAGTAATAATTTTAATACCCTGAGTCTTTACCAAAAGACTGCCTGTTAGTATAGATAGAACCACACTTTCATCACAATGATGCACAAAATGAAATCTATAGTAATTTTAAACAATATTTTAATGATATTTCCTATACTTAAGAAACATAGCTTAACAATAACTGAAAAAAACCCACAAAAAACATAATCAAAAGCAACACCTCCAATCAAAGCATTTGTACTTTAATTTTTTAAACATTTAACAATAAAGAACCACCACAATTTAACACATAGTTTCTCTTCACAAATGCCATCTTCTTTTCCCATTACAGTTCCACAATGGATTACTTGCCTGCTGCAAATAATCATTTATTATATTCTTATATCAGATGATTGCAAGCAAACCGTTCCTTAAGATTCTTGACAGGAATTCTGTCCAAGGAAGCCTCTGCAGCAATGATGTCAGGTGTAGCTCTGTGCTGGGAGAACTGTGCAGAGAATGCATTGCATGCACTGAGGAACAGCTGCATGCTCAGCAGTAGAGTTCTCACAGGGGTGTGGCTGCTCTGTCTCTGGACAGCACAGGGGTTATCCCAGGGAGCTTCAGCAGCAGCACTCCCCCTTTCCACAGGCTGAGTACTGCTCACATCCCAAGCTGTCCACAGAGCTGAGGACTCTGGACAGAAAACTTCCTTTGTATTCAACAAGCCCGCTATGTATTTGGGCAATCTGCTGTGTATGTTTCTGCTGCAATGTTCTGTGGCTCATGATGTGATCGTGACAAAACAAATTTAAATGGATAGTTACAATAATCCATTACCATTTATTTTCAGAAATTTTAGCAAATGCATGTTTTTTTGCATAGGCTATTCATAACAAAACGGGTTTGTAATCTTCTATTCCCCTGCAGGCAAAGACTTTCTGGCTGAAAAACCTCTTTTACTGCCATTTGGAGAAGCAGGCAGAAAAGAGAGGAATATTTTAATTCCCTTTTGTAAAATACTGTGTCCTTGTCTTAGTCTTGAGACCAGCAAGGTAGTTGGGGAATATGTCCTTTTAGACATTCGTCGGCTTCTCTATCACAAAAATTATGGTCTCTCTCCTTAATCTCTACAATTGAGGTATGTTAATCTTTTACATACATCAGTATATAAAAGTGTGGATTGATTAATAATTTAATTTGTCAGAAATCAAAAAGCACAAAAGCCTTTTGTCTTTCCCAGACCTTTCTTTTGACATGCATTCTAACCCACAGCAAAATTGTGTCAGCATTCTACATCACTAGAAATATACTTCTTCTCATGTGAATTTTCAGACTGTTGTGCTGAATAACATAGGTGAAATGTTATTTTAAGGTCTGAAATTTTCATGTTCTGAACAGCCATTGTGTGCATGCAGGAGAAAAAGCAAAAAAACTTAATAGTAACAATACCATTTGCAAGTAAAAGTTTAGGAAGGAATTATTTCTTCATATTCTTCCTGTAAAAATAGAAATACATTTTTTTCTGGATATGTGTTACTCTATTATTTTAACTATTTGTATATACTTATGCTTCACTAATAGAAAAACTAAGTAGGCAAGAATATGGACAAAGAATTAAAAGATCTTTAATTAGAGGTCATGGACAGACCAGTTTTGATGACTCAGACACAAGATGAGCAAGTTAATTTACTGCTAGGAAGAACTTCACATCTGATTCACATAGTCAAGAGCCATCTTTATATAAAGTCCTGGGCCATTTTCCTGGGAATGTACAACTGCTGCCACAAAGACTCTCGCTACATACCACACAAACTGATTTAACATTTTATGGCACTGGGACTCTACCTCATGTTGTTTCACAGTCTACACTTAATCCTGAATCAACTCTGTGTGTTTGAGCATAGTTTTTATCCCTTATGCAAAAGGATGGATATGGGACATTTTGTTTGATTAAAATTCTGCTGTGACCTAGTCCTCCTGAAAGGAATACCTCCTAAGACAGGCAAGTGTCCTGGAGTACCCACTTGCATTCCTGTCCTTACAGATGTTTGTCTTCTGCAGCTTGGCCCTTGCTGCTCACTGACAGCCCTGATTAGGGGCTGGTAGAACAACACCTCAGTTGCTCCAAGAGCGGCAAAAATGCTTGCAAAACTGATTGTTAATTATATGCTTGCATTTGCTGGGAATTCTTCAGAAAATAACCTTGGAGCAAGACATCCAGCATAGCAAAAACAACAACACACAATGGCAAGCACATATAAATGTATTCCTGGGATTCCTACAAACTGCTTAGCTGGTAAACTACAGTCATGCTTCTGTCTTTTCAGAGCTGAGACGAGATTGTGGGTGAAGTACCATTAGGTTTTAATTGAAAATTAAAAATATTTGAGTAAATCAAGGCACTGCTATGGATAGGCTTTAACTGTCATGAAATGTTGTACAGATATTTTTTCCACCATCATGATGAAGGCTGATGGTACTAATGAGGTAGGCTATGAGAGGAAAAGATTTAAAAGTCCTGTAGCCTATCCCAATAAATCTACCTCTGACAGATATGAACAGACAATCTCTAACTTAAAGAATTAATAAAGCATGCTGTAAAAATCCATGTGTATTTACACCATGCCTGCTTGCATCTGCAAACTGAGTAAAGTCAAATAATGATTCAAACTGCCAACAGAAGAACCTTTGCTTAAGTCTCATTTTGAAATACATCTGAAAACAGTCAGTACCAGTTAGGATTTCTTAACTGCCAGGGGTGACAGGTATCTATTATTGATGAAAAAGATGAGCTGTGGCAGAGCCATCTCTTAATATGGAAACACCGTTCCACATTCCATTCACTTAGAATGAGAACTGCTCATACACAATGAAAATGTCCCGCTCCAGCTTCTACAAGTCTGAACCCGATAGAAAGATATTGCATTAAATTAATTTTGAACACCTTCACATGACTATTAAAATAGGATTTTGAAAGAACATATATCTATCCTATGTATTTTGGAAGACAACATATAAAATCCTTTCCTGAACTATGTATTCCTTCCTGTCTTGGCCACATGAACACACACACCCACACTACTCTAGGGGAGTTCCATTATTCAGAACTACTTACCTCAGTCTAGAAATACAACAAGCCTATCAGTGAGAATAACTGTATTTTATTATTAGAACCTAAAGGAAAATATAATGCACCTTACATAGTTCTTCTAATCTATCAGTGATTTTAGTTTTCTGCCTTAAAACATAAGCTCACAATAATTCCTAAATTTGCAATATTTTAATATTGTATTTCATCAAGGTTAACTCAGCTTAACAGCAGTACAATTCCACTTTCTGAATGACCTTATTTAACATCACTGTAAATATGCTGAAAGAAGTTGTCAACACAGCACAGATTACTTGCAAGACAAGGTGGAAATTCCTCAAAGGACCAGGTTGTTCTTTTCTGCTTAAGGAAAAATTCTATTGTGGGAATCATTACCTGCAGGAGTTTCCTCAGGTAAATACTTTATACCTTTTTCTGAAGGAATAGCAGAACTGCAGGTTCTAGCT
Source organism: Haemorhous mexicanus (assembly GCF_027477595.1). Lineage (NCBI taxonomy): Eukaryota > Metazoa > Chordata > Aves > Passeriformes > Fringillidae > Haemorhous > Haemorhous mexicanus. The sequence goes on along the minus strand of NC_082342.1, from coordinate 96,874,503 downwards.
CTCAGCTTCCACAGGAGTCTGTGGAACCCCAGCAAGATCTTATAAGAGCTGGATGTCTTCTTGTTGCTCATCTACTCCTACCTAGTAACATAGTTAAAAGTACCAGCTGTCCACTATAGATATCTGCATAACTGCATGCTTTTAAAAACTTGTCAGTGTGGAAAATATTTCAAAGGAAAAAAATACATAATGTGGCAATTTTACAGACTACTGTCCACTCTGTACCAGGAACAAGGTAAAACACATTCTGGTTTTCCTCTAAAACCATATTCTAATGATAAAAGTTTAGCCAAATACTGATTAATTCAAGGAGATAATTTGGACTTTGAAAAACTACATTTAATCACTTGTGCAAATCGTGTCCAGTTGGCCCATCATTATATCTTGAGATTCAGTTCTTTATCTAGGATCTGTCAATATATGAGTAACAAACCTTCCATGTTTCAAAAAAAAAAAAATCCACATATTCATTTTACAGGATTGTTTCATAATCTTACAATTGTTTCAGAATCTGACAATTCCATATCAGCAAACTGAGTGCACATCACTGAATTTATTGAACTGAAATGAGGGTGACCATAAGTGTTACTATGGTAACTCTTGCCCTTAAAAGTTCTAAGAGCAGAAAACCCCTCTTGGCCCCGTTGCCAAAGAAAGTCAACATTTCTTGTACAGGGCTTCTGATCCTGCAAAGTGCTATTTGAGTGCTCGAATTATGTTAATCAGATTTATTCATGTACTAAACAGAGAAAATGTGTAAGAGGGGAAAAGGGAACCATATCATGTGAATATAAAATAACTAACACGATTAGTGTTGGCTGTCATTAGTAGCAGGTGTTAAATGATTTCAAGCAGAGATATGTCTTGAACATTTAATTTAATTCCTCCTCTTACATTATATCTATGATTTCCTATTGCCCTTCACTCAAAGGCATTGCAAAAGTCAGAACAGATGCTTCTGTGCCATGAGGTGTATAGAACACGTATGCCATTATAACTCCAGCATGATTTGTGTTCAACTTTAAATCAAACTTGCAGTCACTTGCACTTAAAGGACACGTAGATATGGCACTTAGGTACATGGTTTAGTCATGAACTTGCCAGTGCTGAGTTAATGATTGAAATCGATGAACTTTTAAAAGTGTCTTTTCCAGTCTAAAATATTCTATGATTCTGTGGCTTGATTACATTCTGGAGTAGCACAGTCTTACCTCTAAGAGGTGCAAGGATTTACAGGAATTTTCTTGGATTGTGTTACTGTTTAAGATGATGAAGATTGGAGGAGTTTCTCAGCAAGGAAATAAAAGTTGCCCTGGGATGTCATGAAGGTCCACTAACTCACAGCATTTGTAGAATGCCTTAAATCAGGGAGTGACTTGAAGTGGTGTAAAAAAGTGGTGTAAAAAACCAACTTTATGTATGTGACATACAAATATCTAGATCATAAACCTGTCTGATTGTATGCAGCTTGATACGCAACATATAAAACAAAGGTATGTATGATAAAACAAAGGTAAACAAAATTTATATTAGGGAAAAAGGCTTAAGTGGTAAATACCAACTAAACAATGGGCGATACACTGACATTTAGCATAATTTAAAATGCAAGATAAAAAAAACTCCTTAAAAGACAGTTACAGCAGAACAAATATTTGAAATTCTGTTCTATACAGTAGTCTCCTTTAAAGGCTTAAATGGATATTCATATGAATTAGTAGTAAAAATGAGTACTTAGTTAAAATGCACAGTCAAATTGTCCGTTGTCATTGCATCATTATATAAAAAGAATTAGCAGGCTCCAAATGTTTCACCTTTTTGGCATAGCTTTCATAATTCCTAGATATTTTAATATTATGAAATATTATTTATGCTAGGCAGTCGTGTATGAGCTGTAGTGGACAGAATAAAAAACTTGAATAATTTTATTACAGTAAATTTTTGTGTAAAAGTATTATTTTTGCTGCCTTTGCCATTGTATTGTCTTTTCAATGAGTATGAAAAGTTCTAAAAAATATATTCTAGAAAAGAAAAATTTTCTTGGATGAGGAATTCAAGATAATTGAATTCCTAAATTCTTACTAAAAGCAATATTCCAAATAATCATGTTTATTTGTCCTTAAAACCCCACCATTCTCTCAAATGTCAGCATATATTTGATAGTACAGGACTGACCTGACTTTATTGAATAATTGTATTTGATATTAGACACAAAATTGACATTATATAACAATAGATGTGATTATTTCTACTCTATTACATAAAACATTATATATTTTCAAATGTAATAATTTTCAAATATTAGGAAAATAACCTTATCCATCTGAAATACGATTGGTTTCAGCCTTTATAATGGCCCAGATTACACATTCCTAGAGCAAGAATATAAATATTCTCTATTAAAAGTAATCACAGTCAATATAGAAGATAAAATCAAGATGCCTTAGTCTAAGACTCTTTGGCAGTTCCCTGCTATGCATATTATAGATCTTCTACCACATGAAACTGATTTTAAATACAATCTTCAGTGATCTAAATATCTATTGACTTCTTAAGGAAGTAGAAAAATCAGCGCCGACAGCATGAAGTTACTTTGAAAATGGCTTTAACCTATACTTACCCTGGAGGTTTGTACCTCTTTGGGATTCAGCTTCTTCTGAAGGAATGCAAATATGATTTTAGACTTGGTCTTCTAATATCAGCCCGGCAAACAACCCAGGGAATAACAGATTTTACATATTCCATAAATACATCTCTTCCATAACTCAAAACAGGGAGCTCCATGTTCCTAGACTTAAGTGAAGACAGTTTTTTTTCCTGTACCAAAATCTTTTAGACTTGATTATGAGAGCAGGGATGCATTTATGCAAAGGTGCAGGAGGAAAAAAGAAAACAATATTATGAGAGGTTTAAAAGCAATATTTTTCATTCTCAATAATTATGGCATCAATAACATTAATATCAACATCAGTATCATTAAAAGCATCGTGATCAAAGAATGTTGGCCTAAAAAGCTCTGACCAAGGTTACATTTGTTGCACAGAGGATGCTGAGACAGAGTCACCTGCACAAAGTGTTGTTGCCAGGGGCAGTTACTGGCAGCCGGTGGCTTACAGCACTTCTCATGTTGTGTTACTTTTTGGGAAGAGGAGAGAGGAGGAAAAAGAGGAAAAAAAAGCCAGCTGAGAAGAGGAGGGAAGGCAGATCATCCGATGAGCACCGTCCCCTGGGCAGCTGGTAGCACCACCATCCCCATTCCCTGCAGGGATGCCCCGGGTGACCTCGGAGATGCCCCAGGCCTGTCACATTTGCTGTCCTGAGGACAATGTCAGCGTGATCAGGGCAGGCAGGGAGTGCTCTGTGCTGACTGCTCTGTGCACTCCCTCGGGGTCTCCTCGGGTCAGCAGGCACCACAGCTGAGGGGGGAGACAGGAGAGGGAAGGGTCAGTCCAGCACTGCTGGTCACTCCCCAGGAGCAGCAGCACCACCACAGCCCTGTGCCTGCTGGGGTGAGGCTGTGGGAGTGACAGCAGGACAACAACAACCCTGTGGGGCCAGCCTGGGGCCAGGAGCACCCAGCTGGGAGGAAAGGTAGGGTCCAGAAGGACCAACAGAAAACCCTTAGCAGTAGAGAGGGGAAGGCACCCAAGGTGCTGTGCAACACAGGGGAGCACAGATAATATAAAAGAACCACCTATCTGCACATTCTAAAGCTTTTTTTACATCCGCCTTTCATGATTTAACATCTATAAACTAAACTTCACTAATCACCTGTGTCATCCTTGACTGCACTGAATGCACACATCCCATCACAGTCATCCTTCCATATCCCTCCCAACCTAAGTCAGAGGCATACCTCTTTCTGTCTGCCTGTGCTAAGACCAGCACACAATATGTTGCCTGGTTTTCCTAGACTGAGCAAATTTAGCACCTTTCCTCAGAGGCACAAAGTACATGTAACACCACTCTGTCTCTTCTTTTGTGACATGTCAGTGCTCCTTAATAAAATGGCAGAATTCAAAATTATTTCTGGTTCAATGAAAACAGATGTAAAGAGTTAACAGCCAGTTCAAATTTATTTCTGTTCTCATAGAAGTGTTTTCAATTAATGCACTTTAGAAAAACTAAAAATAATCATGAGACACATCAAGATGGATTATTTAGATGTAAAACATTAGCCTAAGATTTGGCATACCAGAGTTTGTTTATATTCTGCCTCAAAGACAGAACCTGCCTCTATAATCTGTAATAATTCATGTGGAGACAAAATCCCAAAGGAGTTCAGTGCCTGACTCCCATGGGATCTGGCTTGAATCATACTGTTTTTATCTCTATTATCCTATAGGACAGAGGGTGGGATAGCTGCCAGAATATTTCCTGACAGACTTTTGTTCCCCATCAGCCTCACTCAGTAGCTGGTCTGTGACCACCTTGATTGAAGGATGGGCTCCAGAGACCTACAGACTCCAGCTGTCCATGCCACACGGGATACAGGGCCACTGCAACTCCCACAGCAGTCACACACTCCTGTCATGGGCTGACATGTCCATTCTCCATCAGCCACACCCTGTGAGAAGGGCTGCTGCTGGATGTTGCTGTGGACTCAGCCAGGATGCAGAGGTATCAGCATATCCAGCTGCACCTGGGGTTATGTAGCACTTGGGGTTCCCCCAGTAGGTGTCTGCCATGGAAATGTCTGCATATAGACACATGTCTACAGGGAAACACATCTGGTGATCTGACAGCCTCCCTGAGCTCCCTGCAGTGCTTAGGCCTTCACTGGTTACAGCAGGGGCTCACTTTGCTTAGGTGAAAATTCTTACAGTGCAGACACTGAAACATAAGTCAAGTTGCACTCTTAGATTTCATGCCATGGTGTACACTAGCATTTGGTAAATCTGAAGTAAAATCAAGACATAAAACAACACACAAAATGCACCACAGATATGTGTTCTCAGATCCCTTTGGCAAGCAAGGAGAAAGTACTTCTGCCTCACAGTGCTGTTTTATGATAAGAAAAACAAAATATATTACAGGCAACGGTACAAAAAAAAAAGTGAACTATTAAATTTCCTCTTTATAGATAGAAGGGACAAATATTTTAGGAAGGAATTGAAATTCCTACTATATTTTCTTAGTCCTTGCATATTATGTGAAAATTTATATAATGCAGATTTGGATTAATATTTTGTTTACCATTTATTGATTTTTCCAGTAAAAGACTATTCTTAGGCAGCTACAGTAGAGCCTGACGTTACAGAATCACAGAGTCACAGAATGGGTCTGGTTAGAAGGGATCACAGTGGTTGTCTCATCCGACCTCCCTGCTCCAGCAGGATCATCCCAGAGCACAGGGCACAGGATTGCATTCCGACAGTTCTTGAATATCTCCAGTGAGGGAGACTCCATAACCTCTCTGGGCAACCTGCTCCAGGGCATGGTCACCCACACAGTAAGGAAGTTCTGCCTCATGTTCAGGTGGAACTTGCTGTGCCTCAGTTTCTGCCCATTGCCTCTTGTCTCATTGCTTGGCACTTTGAGCAGAGCCTGGCTCCATCCTCTGACACCCTCCCTGCAAGTACTGACAGACATTGATGAGGTCCCCTCTCAGCTGTCTCTTCTCAAGGCTGAACAGTTCTGATGCTCTTATTGACACTGCTAGGAGAGAAGAAGCTAAGCAGGCTAGCCAATTTCAATGCATTCTTGATAGTGTTTTTAGTATGATATCATGTGTTAATGCTGGTTAAACCTTTAATTACAGCCTTTAGCCCATGTGCTTGTAACAAGATACTGAAAACAACGCACTTTTTGTCATTTCTTTCTTGTTTAACATCCACTGGAAGACACTGAGGTTTAGCATCTAAGGTTTTAGGATTTAATGTTTTAAGGTCCTACCCTGTTAGAAATTTAGTGCTTTTTCACTTCTGAAACTGTTCTACTTGTAAATCCAAATCCAAGAGTATGATACAAGTTTTTTGCTCAAGACAATGTTTATTAAAAGACTGAAAATCTTGTTAGTTTAGAGGAAACAGTAAGCAAAATACACCTGGTGCTGAGCTCCATATCACTTGAGGAGGAGGTTAAAAAAATCAAATATTCTATTACACAGAAATGTTTATCTTACTTTCCTGGGTCTTTCTCTTGATGGGCTATCAGTTTTAGAAAACAGTCTTTAAGGGAACTTTCAGGCTTAGTATTCAGATTCCCTAGGACTTCCAGTCTCAGCCAAAGGAAGAAGCCTATGTATAGTATATCTGTAGTATTCAAAGGCCCTTTTATCCCAGTCCTTTATACTCTGAATAATTTTGAAGATGAATTGTAAGAGACCTCATCACCATATCAAAGATGTCAATCAGAGATTCTTCAGAATTTCACTAATGCAATGTTGACCAAGAGGTATCATTTGGATGAGAAAAAAGATGTTTGTATTTTTTTAATCACTGCTGTTTTGCCCATGTCTCTGCTTAGGGTCCTCTCTGCCCTTCTGTAAGCTCCAAATTCCCCAATTTCCCTTCAATAAATTCAAAGGTTTTAGGGGTCCCTTTGATCTTGCCAGCACCTGGCTGAACATAAAAGAGTGAATGCTTTGGATCCTAATTTGCATGTCAGCTATTCTGGCTTGACATACCAGGTAGTATCAAGCTCACTCTGCCTTTGAAGCAACAGTGTTTGATTTTCTTTCATAGTTTAACTAGATATGAACTGACAGATTAAACTTAGCCACAGAAGGGCAATGGCTAGGATATAAATGCTTTAGACCTCCTCTGCTTGGTGGAGTGTCTGGGTGATTTGCTTTAAAAATTTCTTCAAGTGGGACTTGAATTAGCGTGCAGAGGTGTGTCTGGTTTCCTTCTGTGTTATGTTGGTTTGCAGGAAATAGCAGATCCTGGTCCTGCTTGTTCAGGCAATCATTTACAGAACTACTCCCTCTGAATTTTCTGTAAGGGAACAGATAAAGAAAAGGAGAGATTCTGGCTCTCACGAGTACTAGGTTAAATACAACTCTGACTTCTCCTGAGTACCTGTAGCCTTCACTGGCTACAGTCCATGATTCTCCATCTCTCTGTCTAGGCTTCAGGTTGCTGTTCCCATGCTCAATCTCAGTGACTTCAGCCTCTCTGTAAATATCTCATTCCTCCAGTTCCCTTTTCTTTGGGTGATAACACAGCAGTGCACACCACCTTCAGCATTTATAAGTAATGGAGGGCAAGGATGTATGTAAGAGAGACAGAATTTAAACTAATGAAGATTTTGCACAGGTCATAGGTATTTTCCCATGTGGGGATTCTTCTGATCTACATATTTCCTACCTCTTTCAGACCCTCCTCCTGCTCTGTCTGGGAAACATAATCAGCTTTCTTAGCACATAAACCAATTACCTCCCTATCAATGGAAACCAACAAAGAAGAGCAACCAACTGGAAGAGCATTAACCCACAATGAGGCTAGTAATTTCATTAGTAGTTGTTTTGGGTTTATTTCTTTAAACCAGGCATATTTAGCTATGGTAAAGAATACTTTTAAAATTGTTACTTGTTTAAGCCAAACTGCAAAGGGACATATAAATCTCCTGAAATTCCAGGCAGGGATTATTACCCTGACTTTTTTGAAGACTTTCTGTCCTGTATGACATCAATGGAAAACTGGTAAATATATAAAATCATACCAAACTGAGAGAGGAATGATGTAGAAAAGTCACAAAAGTTTAAATTACAGGGAAAAAAAAAAAAAAAAGGAAAACCTCAGTAGGTTGTAGTACCTCATTTTGATTGTACTATAAGCATATTTTTAAATTGGTTCCATGAAACTGTAGTTTGGGTGAACAGGCAAAAATTTCTGAACTGAATTCAATGATCTAATTTTAGTCAAATATAGCTGAAACTATACGGACAAAATTTGTGGGTTTGGTACATCTGGACTTGTGGACTCAACATGAAACACTACAAAATGTTAACTTGAGGAAAACAAGTTAACATTTTGTTATTAAGTCCCTTAATAATCATAGAATCATGTAGGCATTTGGGTTGGAAAATACTTTTAAGATCACTGAGTCCAACCATTAACCCACTAAGCCATGTCCCAAGTGCCACATCTATACATCTTTTGTATACATCTTTTGAACACCCTGGGCAGCCTGTTCCAATGCTTGACAACCCTTTCAGTGAAGGAATTTTTTCTAATATGCAATCTAAACCTTCCTTGGTGCAACTTGAGGCCATTTCCTCTTGTTCTGTCACTGGTTGCCTCGGAGGAGAGGGTGACCCCCACCTGGCTACAGCCTCCTTTCAGGTTGTTGTAGAGAGTGAGAAGGTCCCCTCTGAGCCTCCTTTTGTCCAGGCCAAACAACTTCAGCTCCCTCAGATGTCTTCATCAGCCTCGTGCTCCAGACCCTTCCCCAGCTCTGTTGCCCTTCTCTGAACACCCTCCAGCCCCTCAGTGTCTTTCTTGCAGTGGGGGCCCAGAACTGAACACAGGATTTGACGTGTGATCTCAGCAGTGCTGAGTACAGGGGGACAATCCCTGCCCTGCTCCTGCTGGCCACACTATTGCTGATACAGACCAGGATGCCATTGGCCTTCTCGGGCACCTGGGCACTGCTGGCTCATGTTCAGCCACTGCCAACCAGCACACCCAGGTCCTTTTCCACTGGGCAGCTTTCCAGCCATGCTCTTTCTGCACTGGCAACACCATGCAGGATTAATAAAATTCCATCAGTATTCCTAGAATATTATCATAGAGCTGACTCTTGCATTTTTTATTGTCCCCAATATAGAGATTCATTTTGGCCTCTTCCTTTCACATGGGAATCTTAACAACTTTAGTATCAGATTTTCCAGCATGATCAATCATGATGGCATCCTATAAATCATATTAACACAAAGAATAATTTTTCCAGTGAATGAAGTGCCTGCTAGATGCCAGAAAACTGCTCTTCCCTTCATATTGTTTCCTTTCCTCAGAGATTTACATTTGTAAGTGATTCTCTAAATCTGGCCAAAAGTCTCATTGAGCTTGCATTCCTGGCTCTGTAACGCTTCTAAGGGCTGTGATCTCAAACAAAGAGCATCCTAGAAAGTTACTCCATTCCTCTTTCTACTGTGGAGACAGACCAAAATCATGTTTTGAGGCATTTCTGGGATCTCCTTTCTTGTTACTTAACCTTCCATACTATTTTGCTGATACAAAAGATGACTTTTACTGGACAGATTTAGAGAAAACAAGCCATTTTGACACATCTGATTGCCCCAACTTCCCCTCCCCCTCCCATTTCAGTCTACCATTGTAGTTTAGGACAGTCTAAAATTTTTTTCACCTGTTGAACAAAAGCTAAAAAATAATTAGCATAGTATTGGGTATATTCTGCAGCTGCTACAACTGCAGCCCCCTACCTCACCCTTGTCAGGTGGGTGCTGAATCCTGCCCTGGAGCAGATCACAACTAAAGTAACCCGAGTGGGACAGACATCGAACTATGATATTGTTGATACCTACCTATCACAAAGAACACACGTTCAGGGTTCTAAATATGACATCTAAGTGAAAAGAGCACTATTATGCTGCTTTACAGCTATTTGCCCCTTCCCACTAAACCAATGCTAAGTAGCTGAAGTCTGCAGGGATGCTCCTCCTGTTTGCAATGTGCTGTGCAGTTCCAGGCTGCTTTGATTTTTAAGATATAAATGTCAAGGGCACAAAAACCTCAAGCACAATAAATCAATTGCCTCATATGTGCCTGCATCAGATGTATGAACAATCCACTCAGGTCTAAAGAGGAAAATGTGCCAAATTTTCCAGCTTTTAATAAAAGCCTTGGCAACCCATCAGCATAGGAAGAGTAACATTTAAGCTCATTGAAAAAGGAAAGGATGTTTCATCAGAAAGCACTTTTTTAACCTTAGTCATGGCAGAAAGTCCATTGTCTTCACCTTTTCCTGACTGACATAACAGGCTACATAAAAAAGAGACAGGTTTTGTCAGCAGTGACTGAAACACCTGGAAACCCTGCACAGTGCAGGACACCATGCAGAACCATATCATTATATCACAAAAGGAAAATTGCTGGCAAAAAGGAAGCACAATTATGTTCTTAGCAAAAATAATACTCGAGTAAAAGCTGCAATAAGTAGCATCTATTTCAAGTAATGTTTGTGTATTGGAATAAGAGCATCATGAATGTGTAATGGAAATGGGGGGGCTCACTATCTGCTCTTTCATATTTTCCCACCAATTATTTTTAAATAAACATCCAGGTTTCTAGATAAGCCTTTCTAGAGCATTTCTAAAACATTATATGCATATGCAGCACCTCAGTAGTTCTGTAAGTCTTTGAAGATGAGTTTTATTACTAAATGTTCTTTTCTTGCATTATTTAGTAAAGTTATTTTATAGCATTTTGTTTATGTGATGAACACAAGAATAAACCAAGTCAATACTCATATTTCAATCAGTTTCCAATTTCATGCAGTAAAAAATGCCCAACCATGCTTTCACTGTAAAAATAAGTTTCTTTAAAAAATCCCATCAATGATTCTCATTGAAGTCCAATTACCTGTTTACTTTCTGTATAAACACAGCTAAATATATCCTGATACCAGCAGATGCACAATTGTGAGATAAAATGTTGTTTGTTTGCTTTTAAAATTTTTCTGAGTGTAACATAGTATTCCCACAGCCTTCTTTTGCTCGCTGGGTATGAGACTGAATAGAAAGTCTATGACTTAACAAATGCTTTTATTATCCAGGGTTTCAGTGCCATTAAGAGCTTTTCTAAAAACTACAGAGCTGTTATGGGGCCATCCAAATTCTCTTTATGCTCACTAGCATAAAGCATACTGGCAGCAGTCTACTCATGGAACTCAGACAACATATGCTGCTTCTTGACTAAAATTAGCTTTTATGTCCCATAACTGTAACACTTAAGGGATATGTAATACACTGTAGTAATACAGTTTCAGCTTCTGTATTCCAATTCTTTTTTAGCAGCAAGTTCATCTCTACAAAGAGCGTAATTCATACGTATCTGCATTGCATCATCCTGTATATGTACAAATATGTATAATACAAATATGGAATGCATCATATTAGAAATGCTATCCATTATTAGAAAGGTACCATGATATTAGAAATGCTATCCATTATTAGAAAGGTGCCATGACATTAGAAATGCTATCCATTATTAGAAAGGTGCCATGACATTAGAAATGCTATCCATTATTAGAAAGGTGCCATGATTTTGTATTACTCTGTCTATGTGTGTGTGTGTGTGTATACAGTGACTGGTACTAAAGGGCCTCACTATAATCATGCTGTTAAACAGAAAAAAGGAGTTTGTATGCATGTGGCCACGTACACATTTATAAATAATTATTTCAGAAATTTATTGATAAGAGCTACCCACCTTTGCTCTCTCTACTCCTTTTCCCTCATCTCTCTTCCCTCTGGCCTGCAGTTGCCCAAGACTTGGTCAATTCTTAAGACTTTGTTTCTGTCTTCACTGTCACCACCCCTCAAGCTCAAAGCAGCTCTACAGAAATGCAAGAAGCCATTCAGATTGATTCAGTGTGATGATTGTTAGGAGCAAATTCATCTGTTAGCCACGTGCCAGCCCACCAATGTCAATGGAACTGCACAGTAGCAAGCAAAGATGGAAAAGCAGTCTAAGGGCTAACTATTTCAAGGAAGGAACCCCTGACTCATGACCTTAAAGCATGGAAGCCTTCATAAATCTCTTCTCCCTTTACTGGGTTCTTAATATCTTGCCTTTGATGATTAGCCTGAGCCACCTTCTCTTTCCAAAGCGGGAGGAAGGGCATAGCAGGGAAGAGAGGAAAAACTGACATTTCCCTTACTCCCCTCTCTAAGCAATATGGAAAACTAAGGCAAAAATTTGAAATTTCTCTTTGCTCATGTGCTTCTCAGTATAGAGGAGGCAAAGGAGTTGCTAATTGTAGAACTCCAACAGTACAATGAAAACATGAACGAACCCTCCCCTATCCAGCTATAAATCAATTCCCATTATAGGACTCATTCTAAAAATATCACACAAGCACATGCACTCCCCAGTTCGGAGGCATCAGGGCAGGCCTGTGCCACTCGGGACAGAACTCCTACTTTATGTGGCTTTGAATCACAGCTCATCTTCACGTATAGGAAAATTCAGCACATCGATCTTTCTGCACTAACACTGAAGATCATTTGTAATGGTGGCCTAATTTTAGGCAGTAAACAATTATTTTAGGAAGCAAAGGGAAGAGGCATACTCAAAAAGTCAGTTTTTATTCTCTCCTTTCACCTGGGGATGTTAAAGCACTAGTTATAGAAGATACCAACCATGCACTTGTCACAGCTTCGCCCTTCCTTTCCAGCACCAGCCAGCTTTGCAGAACATGTAGCATCAAAATGGGGCAAAGCAACAGCAGCCTTAATTGTGTTGAAATCAGTCAACACTGAATGGCTGCTGCAGGACTGCCCTAGTAGACATGTCTATTTACAGAGTACCAAATAGTGTTGGTGGCACTTACTCCTAGTACTTAGCTTACTACCGACACATCCCTCTTAAATGGTTTCTGGTCGTATTATCCAGTATCTAAGTCTACTACTAAACATCAGGTCCCCTGGATTAATTCCCAGCTAAGGATATTTTTTGCTGTCCCACATTTCTAGACACTAGAAAGTCAATCAAACCCCCTGTTAGCAGCTTGTGCCTGGGTCCAGCAGAGGATTTCACCTGTTGACAAGGTGGTAACTGATGTCCCTTGCCAGGACAGCTTACTCTAGCAAACAGGCTTTTCAGGTTAGAGCACAAAACAGGAGGAGCTTTGGTTTGGCTGACCAGAACTTAGAACCAGTTAATGGAAACCTCCGTCTGCACAGTCTGAACATCACAGGAAAGACTGCTGCTTTGCAAACTACAGCCTCTTGATAAAATCTTTTCCTCACCAGCCTTTTCACCCTGCATAGATGTTGATTCCCTTTCCTTCCTACTCTGCTGTAAGTCAGGTGGGCTTCCTTTCAGAACTGCAGCTTTGGGAAGCATCACGACAAGGCATGGATGCCACCACTACTGCTTATTACTCCTTTTCTACTTGGCACACAATCCTTATGGCCATTACATGAAATAAAGGAAGACACAGAAAACACCAAACTTGCAGTAGAGCAAAAGCACACACTGTGTCAGTGGGCAAGCTACTTTCATAATCACCAAAATCTGCCTCCACATGCTCAGCAAACTACATATATTTTGTCATGCTTACAAAACTTAGGCAGACCAGAGCTAGAATTGCCCATTTATACATCTGTCCACAGAGAATATTAGCCTCTATAAAAGTGTGGCTCCCTTTCCTGCTTCCCTCTTGAGGATTTAAATGCATGGACCGTTAAAGGAGAATATGGAATTGAAACTTCTGTAATTATATATAATATAGAGATATTTTACAAGATAATAGGCTGTGCTCTGGAGAGGAAAGATAAGACAATGAAAATGCTAATAGAATTTTTTATTTTTGCTCTTTTATGCAACTAATTTATATCCTTATGGGCCCTTTTGTAAAGATGTAAAGGTTTGTGATAATACATCTCTGTCAGGAGGAAACATTCTTCCTGGAATTATTATCTGCTTAACTACAGCAATTTTTCTTAATATATAAATGTCAATTGGAACAAACTTGTAACAGCAACTATATTAAAATTATAGGCAAACTCTTACATGAAAAAAAAGAGCAATGGCTGTGGCCATTACACGTTTCACAGCAAGTGACATGATGGAACTGAATGTTGTCATGGTTGAAAGCTTCGGGGATCTCACACACTTCATTGAATCCATCTACAAAATGCTAAGTCCCACTACATTCCCTCACAGCAAGATTCCCAGTCCACAAAATGCTCATCATGCCCAGCCTCTGCAGTGCTCAAGGAGATGAGACAGACAGAGCTGCAGTAAGGGAAAACATAGCAGCATCTTAAAGAACTATTTCTCAATTGAATAAGCTGTCACCATAAAAGCACTTTTGATACTTGCTACAAGCAGTTGAAAAAGCCATGTATAGACCATTAATACACAGCCAAAAATTACTTTGAAAATATATATTGCAATAGTCAATTTTTTTGCTAATCTGAGAGGAAATGCAGATGCTTTTTGGACAATGGAAATGAAAGAGGTGCAGTCTGTGTCATTGTCACCTGGGATTTTACCTACAGGAAAAATAATGGACTGCAGCCATCCTACTTCCATCCCTACTGCCTGGGGTGGGTCATCAGGAGGCATGAAGGGGTGAAGAAAGGACTCTATTTCGGGCATTCTCCTGCCACCACCACTCCAATACTGTGTCCACTCCCAGCCCTTGAGCGTGCAGCTTCAAGAATAACAAAAAGAGAAGGGAAGAGAGAATGATACAAAGGTACAGGAGCAGTGGGACAAGTCAGAATGCCCTAGGCTGCCGTGCTGTGTCCCTTTCTTAAGAATTTGTCCTCCAGCAAGCAGTAACTCTCAAACTGGAAAATCTGATGACTGTATGACTGCATCATTATTATCTAAGTGAAAGGCTCGTTTTTGTAGTGTTTAATATTTCTGGTACTTTATGCATTGATTTGCAGTTACTCATGCTTCCTAAATAAACAGTTATAAAACAAATTGAACACAGTCAGGAGAAAAAGCAGATATTCTTGAGAAACCTGAACCACAGCTTTTTTTGAAGGCCAGAATGCTGATATTGCTATATTTAGTGCCTTATTTGGTGGGAAAGAGCAAACCACTAAACGATTTCTTCCAGCTTCGATTGAACGCTACATCAAAACAAAAATAATTTTACAGATGACGTTAAAGTTGTCAGAATGTGCTATTGTTATTATTATTATTTACTACCCCTTTGGAGGATCAGCTGCTTGCTTTTATGGCTTTAAAGTATTTTCAAAAAGTATTTTCTAACCTGGAAGTGCGTTATGATGAAGATTAGTTGTACTAACTAGTCTATCTGGTAATTACCATGAAAAATGGCAGGAATTTTCACACTTTAAAAAATGTTATCTCTTTTTTTCTTGATACTTGGGGGAGATGGCAGGGGGGAAGTAGCCTCAAGACAAGCAATTTATTTGCAATTTGAGTTTCATAGTGTAGGACTACTATACAGTTGGACTGTATAGAAATATGTAAAAGGCGAAAAAAATGTATGTAAATGTGGGAACACCTTTGGGAAGACCTGTGAAGTGCTACCAAAATAAACCAGCAAAATAATGTGCTTGTCCCTTTAAGATACCAAAAATAAACCACAATATTTTGCTCATGTAAATCCTGATGCTGCACTCAGCTCTACAGTCACAGGAGTCTGACTGTGGGGAGTTCTCTGCTGGATCGAAGCACTGAGGTGTAAAATAGGGACATAAGGCAAGACTAACATTAATGCAAATCCAAAGTGAAGAGAACACAAAGTTCACAAAGCAGCAAGGACAGAATATTATTGTTTACAATACCCATAGATTCCAGCGCTTTCCTTTCTTCTGATTATTTGCTGATCATTTGTATCTTTTATCTCTTTGATTGTGCATGCCTGCCACTAATGAGGTTTGTCACTATTCCAACAACAAATATCTCTGGAGGTACTTGTGCGTGGTGTTTGAATGAGAAAGCAGGTGAGTGAACAAGGAAGTAAATGGAAAATCACATTAGTAACCATAGCAGCCAACAGCATTTCATCCCAGGAGAAGCTTCCTCTGGTGGAGGCTGGGCTTGCTCTTAATGAGTTTCATACAGTTTCACAGTGATGGGCAAGTCTTCCAAACGGTCCATGTGACTGTTCTGTCTCAGTAGTAAGACCTTCCTGATTCCTGTGCCTTTCCTGATGAAGAGGATAACTTTGCAGCAGCCAGGGACTGGATCTCCTGCATCAGGTAAAGCAGATGAACTAATCTTGGCTGTAATTGCAGTTGACTGCCTGAGCTGGCAGAAGATGGCAACCAAATTATTTCAACTGATGTGCATCTGTTTGATTGCATCTGTTTAGAAGCCTGTGTTCTTTTAGAGGATTTTGTTAAGAAACTATTTAACAAAGGTCACCTTTGTTAGCAAGGATGTGGGAATTATGTGTTGTCACAATGACAGTGCATTTAGCTTTTGAGTATAAGAGAAGTTATGCATCATTGCCAGAGGTTAGGAACAGATAGGTCAAAGAGCCAGAAATGTGTCTCTTTTTCACATACATGTTTTCTGCAAAAACAAAAAAAAAAAAAGATCTAGACAAAGAAAGTCAAGCAAGAGTGAAGTGATCTTCAATGTCCAGTGGTTTCTTGAGTCTCCCTCTGCCCTTTGGGCTACTCTACTTCTACTACAATCATCATCAGAGCAGTTTGATGCTGGTCATTTTTACTTGCTTTGTCTTTACCTTCAGTTTGTTATCTCTCCTGGGTAGGTAAGTTGTCAGAGTACCACCGTAACTGTTAATTATATTCTTCTTTAAATGAAGTACATCTGCCACAAACTCCAGGCAGTGAAATGTTTTTAACATAAAGCATATTTCAGAATTATTGTTGGTATCTCTTTTCACAAACAATATTTAGAAGGATCTGAAAAAATACTATTTCAATACATCAAAACACAAACATCTGTTCACTGGGGGAGTAACTTCTCTTTTTGGCGCCAATTTACTAGTTTAAATATATGGTGACTCAAGAATGAGAAGTTGTTCTTTTCATTAACTTTTCAGAAATGTAATAGATGGAGAGACACAATTAAGAAGTGATATAGGGGAAAAGCCAGGAACACTGCAGGATAAACAATTTCACTCAGAGCACATACCAGTTTCTCAAGCAGGTAAGCTGCATACAGTTAACAGCTTTTCAATCTCTGCCATTTCCCACTCCTCACACTATTTCACAGATGCCTGAGTCAACTCCTATCACCTACATATAGTTTTTCCAAGAAGTATTTAGTAACATTGGCTAGAACTACTAGAGGTAAATAGTCACTACCATAATAGGAAGCAGGAACCTAAACAGATGTTAAACTAAAATCTAGAACAAAAATCCCGAGGTCTACCATGTTATCCATTTATATTGTTTCACCAGCATGCTTGTGAAAACTGTGGCACGTTATTGGAGCCCAGCTTTAAATCCTGCCTTCCCACCTTCCAAAATCAAGGTGGACTAAACTGCAAAATATCTATTACTGCCTCAAGAAGAGAATCCAGCATGTAGTGAGCTGCCGCCCTTGGACCAGTCTCAATATTTTCACTGCAATGATGAAATGGAGTGACTTAATAAGGATTTAAAAGTAACAGAAATCTGTACATAAGAAAAGTAAATCTTTTGCACACTAACATTGATTTCTAATTCTATTACAGAATGAGTGGGATGTTTCCAGCAGAGCTGTACTGACACAGTAAGTAAATCAGAAGGGGTGTGAGATTCTGTGGTAAGTAGTAAGATCTAGAGAATGTGGTAATTCAGCAGGGTAGTTAGGAGTATCTTGAAAGGCCAGTAATGGATCACAAGGAATCAATCAGAAGAATAGGAAGGAGAAACAGAGAGCAATGGAAGAGGAGGTCAAATCTGCAGTCAGAAAAGACACAAGAAATTTAGAAAATACAGCATACAGGTAGTTTCAGGAATTTTTAAAATGAGAAATGAGAAGTGAAATAAATGTCATGTCATATTCAAAGATAAAGACGATTAGTTTAATAAATTGCTTAAAAGTGAAACATTGCATAATAGGCAGAACAGATCCATGACCAATAAGATCAAAGCTCCTCATTTGCCTTGGCTGCTAAGTCACAACGTGACCTTCAGCAGGTCACTTTAGGATAGATCCAATAAAGGACTCAGGCACCTTAAGCCTGACTTAGGCAGATTTGATGTACCTAAGACTAAAACTGTGACCTCAACACCCTCCTCAGTTGCACACTGACCCTGGAAATGCTTGCTACTCCAAAAGTCAAATGTATGAGCTGTGCAGTCCTCCCTGCACAAGCATGGCTCCGTTGGCAAGGCCCTGTGCCAGCTTTCAGTGCCCTACCAGTGCTGTCTTCTGGGCTGCACAATCAGGTGCCTTCTGTGGAACTATGGGCACAAATGTAGGATGGGCTTTCACCTCAGTATGTGCCCAGAACCCAGCTGTGCTCATTTTCTCTCTTTCCTGGCAATGTGGGGAAGGGCAGCAGAATGGCTCAGCTCTGCTTGAGCAGCAGCCTGGAAATGGCTGTATCTGTGTGTCCTCTGTCCTGCACTGAGAGAGTCAGTGAGGACAGGAGCTTTTTGGTCCACTTTTCACCTCAGGGAATGCAGCCAACCTACACCTACGAGTCACTTCCAGGCTCTGTGAGGAAAATGCTTCTTGCAGCCCCACCTTGGTTACCTAAGCTGAGGAGACAGCAAGGAGCTCAGAAATATCTCCATGGTGGCCATGCTCAGAACTGAACCATTGTTAACTGCTCCCAGCTCAGCAGGTGAACCTCTTCCCTTCAGAGATGCTCTGAGAGGTGCACCAAGAAATGTGGGCACGGCACACAGGGACACTCAATGAAGTGAAAAAAAAAAGACTGTGGCACCTGGATGAAAGAAACTACTGAAAGTATTAAAAGAATGGAAACTTTAGAAGCAACTTTCTGCATGATTTGAAAATTTGCTTTCACTCCAAACCCAGGTAAGAAGCAATGTCATTGAAAATATTGGATTGATTAAATGGTACTGTTTGAATAAAAGCTAAATAACTTGAAAAAATATAACAAAATATGAATATTCCGTAAGGTCTTTGAAATTGGAATAGCTAGACAGAGAGGGATGCTAAAAAGCAAAGGAAACAACAATTTTCTGTTACAGCTTTGCAATCTGTAACTATCTCAAACTATCACTTTATGTTCATGAAATTCTTCTGTAGTATTTTCTTGGTAATGAACTAGTTTCCTGAAGACTGATGACATGCACACATAGTATTATTTTAATATGTAACTGTTCTTGTAAATAAAGAGAAAATAAAGAAGTTTTGTGTTAATTCATGCAGAATTGCTGATTTTGAGAAAAAAACTCCTGTTATTTCATGGATTTTTTTTTATTTTCACCTTTCAATTTCAGTGATGATTTCTTGAAGCTGAAATGAAAGAACAGAAACCTATGTCACAGAAGTGTTAGGTCTATAAATAGGAGCATGAAAATGGGAGGTGCTGCAAAATGAATATAAATTATTGGTCATAGCCAAGATGAAAATTGGGGTTTAGACCAACATCCTTTAGAGTTTGAACAGCAACATTAGCTTGACCACAGTGTACTTAGTGTGCATTAAATTATACATTTTGCAATCTAACCAGCAATAAAAACTGCTGAATTTATAAAATGCACCTACATTAAAGGTGACCTGTAAAGAAACAGTCATATGTTCTTTCTGTTAGTATTTATGTAATGATCTCAAATAGTTCAATTTCTATTTTTTTCTGCATGTTCGTTGTACTAGAAATTTGTGTGTTCTTTGTGGTAGAATATCTGATGGTGTCTACAGAGCTATGTAATTGTGACAAAACAAAAGCCAAAATAAGCAGAAATTTTATTGTTTTAGCCATGAACTAGACAATAAGGGACAACTTATATGATTGCTGCCAAAGAAGGGAATAGATTTTCATAAGCATACAATTCTGATTTTGTTAAAGTCGACTTTTTTAGTAAAAGATTGACTTTTATAAAATTAATAAGTTTAAATTAATTTTTGAGAAAGTATTTGGTTTAGAGCCTTCATTTTATATGAAGTCGTAATCTGAGACTGAGTAC
This sequence comes from Haemorhous mexicanus, assembly GCF_027477595.1. Taxonomy (NCBI): domain Eukaryota; kingdom Metazoa; phylum Chordata; class Aves; order Passeriformes; family Fringillidae; genus Haemorhous; species Haemorhous mexicanus. The sequence goes on along the minus strand of NC_082342.1, from coordinate 96,854,765 downwards.
AAAATTCTTGCAAACTTGAGTGAGTTCCTCGGTATGAATGGCATGAAAAAACAACAGCTGCAGCTAACTGAGGCCTAAATACCTAAAAGGTGTTGTCTTAGGCATCTAGGAAAAAAAAAAAAAAGGGAATAATGATACGCTTCTACTTCTTCTTTGTGCGCATTTTTTGCCGAGTTCTGCTTCTCTCTTTACCTATCACCGAGTAGTTTGCGGGCTTAGTAGGGCTGTGATGTTGGGGCTTGTCACCGCACAGAGGTTTCCTACTCCGTTCCTGCCGCGCTCTGCAAGCGGGGTCGGTCCCGTCCGTCCGCGCCGGGCTCCCCGCCGTGCTGCGCCCCAGCGCTGCCGCCGGGCCGGGCGGAGCGGAGCTCGCCTCCAGCACAGCTCGGCCCGCAGCACTCCTGGCAGCCCGTCCCGCGGCCGGGTGGAAGGAGGCACGGCGGGGCAGCGTTCCCGGAAAGCGCCGGGGCGGGCGGGGGTCGGCGCCGTCCAGCCGCGGGCACCCCCGCCCCGGAAGGGCGCGGCGGCCGCTCCCTCCCGCCCGGAGCGGCGCAGGTGAGGGCGGGGCGCGGGGAGCACCCACGGGCACTGCTGTCGCTGCTCAGCGTGTCCGCCCAGTATCATTCACTGTCTCCCTCCATTGCTCCCAGTTTCCTCCCAGTACTCCCAGTATCACTTCCTGGCTCGCCCTAGTGCCCCCAGCAACGTTCCCCGGCTCCACCCCATGGTCCCCGTGCCCATAGCGGGAGGGGGTTGGAATGAGATCCATCTTTAAGGTCCCTTCCAATCCATCCCAATCCATTCTACAGTTACGAGTACTGCCAGCATCATTCACTAACTCCCCTTAGGGTTCCCAGTTCACTCCCAGCATCATTCCTGGCTTCCACTCCGTGCTCTCATGCCATCCCAGTTCTTCCAGTATCGCTTCGTGGCTACCCTCAGTGCCCCCAGCTCCACTCCCACTACCCCAGTGCCACTCCCCGGCTCTCCACCAGCGCTCCCAGTTCTCTCCCAACGCATCCAATACTACTCTCTGGCTTCTCCCAGTGTTTTCCCTTCCCGCCCAGTTTCACTCCCTCCAGTGCTCCGAGTACAATGCACTGGCTCACCCCAGTATTCCCAGCCCATTCCCAGGCACGGGCAGGTTTCCCGCCTCCCCCCGCCGGGAGCCGGTACCGGCTGCTCCGGGAGCCGGTACCGGCTGCTCCGGGAGCCTCGCGCGGGACGGGACGGACGGGACGGGGAGCGGGCACGGCCGCCGGCGCGCGCGTGCCCGCCGCGCGTGACGTGCGCGCCGCCGGGGCCGCCCGGCGAGATCAGAGCGGCGCGCGCCGGGCGGGGGCCGGGCCGGTACCGGGCGGGCCCGCGCGCGCGCGCCAGGACCGGGGAAGGGCGGGGGGAGCGGCGCGGGGGCTGCCCCGGCCCCGCCCGCCGGATAAAGCCCTGGGCGGCGCGCGCGGCGGGCAGAGCACAGCGGGCGGGGGCGGGAGAGGGTGCGCGAGCGCCTTCCCGGCAGCGCAGTCCCCACCGCCTGCCCTCGGCGGGACTGTAGTGGCGGCGGCGGCGGCGACGGGGGGCATGCGGGGCCGCGGGGCGACGCGCCGCAGCGGCGGCGGCGAGCACATGGCATAGCCGGGGGACGGCAGCGAGCGCCGGGCCGGCGTCGCAGCGGGTCCGGCGGGGCGAGCGCGGCTCTCTGCATGTGGCAAGTGAGGAGGAGAGCCAGGGAGCCCGGCGGCACCGGCGGCACCGGCGAGCGCCCGGCGGCGCGGTCCTGAGCCGCCCGCCCGCCATGGATTGCAGCCTCCTGCGGACCCTCGTGAGCCGATACGTGAGTACCGCCGGTGCCGCTCGATCCCGGGCGCGGGGGGCAACCCCCGCCGTGGCCCCGGGCTCGCAGGAAGGGCTCGGTCAGGAGTTGGGCGGTCCCGTGACCGGCTCGGCGGCCGGGGAGCCTCGGGGCCGCCGCACGTGATGCCCGGTGCAAGCGGGGATGCAGCTGCGGCGGCACCGGGTGCCGTGCGCTCCCTGCAGCCCGCCCGCCCCACGGGACTGTCCTTCGCTGAACCTCAGCGGCTTGACCTGAGTTCAGAGCACTGTAATTCACAGTGTACTGCGATACGTAGTCGGCAGAGCAAATAAAACCTCCAGCTCTCCAGCTGCTTTTTTTTTAAAATATGTTTGCTTTCGGTTTGTTTGTTACCTTCCTCTTCCCTATATTGTTTCAGTCAAACGACTTTTTTTTTTTTTGGGGGGGGGAATTGTCCAATTTAAGTGTACTGACGAAAGGTCGGAACGGTCCCAAGTTTTTGTAGGTGTGCATAGTAAGATTCAAACACGCCAGACTTGAGAGTGCTCCGGGGAAAGAAGGTAGATGTGGCTTGTTGGTCAGCGTGTGAAAACCCATCCACATCGCCCGAGAGAGCAACTGGGCAGCGCATTAAAGTGGGGTCCAAGTGTAGGCTGAGGTGCGTCACTGAGTGCAGCTCCAGTTCCATGGAACCTCTAATAAATGCTCAGGATAATGGTTTAAGTAGATTAGCAAGATGCCTGTATGTGTGGGGTTGTTCAAGGCATGGGGACCACCAGTACTAGGGCATGGCCAATTTCTGCTTTTGGACATAGAGGTAATTTTTAAAAGATAAGGAGCAGATAATAGGAATTTTTAAATACAAATAGCTTTCTCCCTATTCAGGAAGTACTTTTGCCTTGGTCAGAGCACTCAAGTTTTCTCACTTAGAGTAAGTACACTTAGTTTTGTGTGTGCCAAGAGCTGTGTCCACCTAATACTGGCCGAAGTCTGTCTTTTTGAAGTATAAATGAAGAAAAGCAGCAGAGATGAAAATTGTTCCTCTTTTTTTTCCTAGTTTACAGTAGGATATATGTGAGATGAGTAGAGATGTGAGCGTTAAAAACAGCTATGTGTGTAGGGATCTTTAGAAAGTGGTCCTAAGAAAACAAAAAGAGTACTCCAAATAATGTGTAGCAACAATAATAATGAGGTATAAGAGAATGGTGTCTGTGGATGCAAAGACCAGCTTAGTTGTGGTGAAGTCTCTTTGTAAAGAGGTAGGATCACTTTGGGTGTAGAGCTCTGTCAGTGCTGATCTAACTGTTGGATTTAGTTTAAGATTTCTTCCTTTGTCTTTGCTCACATCTGGAGCCTGTACAAATGGTGTGGCCATTATGCACAGAGCAAGCACACTGTTAAATCTCTTGTGCATAGCATTGTTGGTGACCTCTTCCAAGGTAGGCTTAAGCATCAAATGTGAAGGAAGTGGGCTTGAGAGCGGCTGCAGTAAAGATCCATGAGAAGACAGTATGTTGAAACTAAGAGGCTTGAGCTCTTGAGTTGTGGACTGTCACCACCCTCCTGCGCTGCTGATGAGACTAAGGCAGCAGTCTAAGAGATAAATGAAACATTAGTATATTCCATGTAAAGAAGGCTTCCTATTGCCTAGGTCACACTACCTTCTGTATTGTGTGTATGCCGACAGGCTATGCCTAGGTAGTTGCCTAGGATGGTCCATGGTGCCTCGTATATTTTCACCTGTTGCTTCTTGTTATTTTGCTTTTGCTCAGTGTCTTAACTTTCTTCCACGGAAAGGTAATTTTAAGGAGAAGGTGCTGTAAGAAAATTTGTGTTCATTTCAGTAAGACCGTTGAGGTCTGGCAACCTTATGTTTGTGTTGCATGGTTTTTCTTGTCTGTTTCTCTTCTGTATCTCCATGGTTCAACTACTTTTGTACATCTACAGCAGTGAAAATGAAAAGTACTAGTTTGACTGCTGGGCCTGAAACTGACTGCTCTGCATGAGTAGCAGATGTACATGTCAGGCGCATCGCTCCAAAGCTCCGTGTGCACCAGCCAGGCACACAGATGTAGATGTGCTTGCCACATTCCAGACTGCTTTTAATAAGGGAGACAAGGCAGCGACCCTTCTGTGGGAGAGCTGGAGTGGACAGTTACAGCTTGTGTTTATTCCAAACTAAGCTCAAACTTGGCTTTAGTTAAAATCAGTACAAAAACTGTTTCATAATCAGTGTCTTGGAACTATGAATTTTTGTTCTGCAAGTCTCCTGGACTTGTTCAGCTTCAGGTCCTTCCTAGAGAAAGACTGGTCTCTGGATTATGCTGGAAACTTTGGCTGCTGCATCTGGAGGTGCCAGGTTAGCTGGGAGCTCTTATGGTACAATCTTGAGAAAACAAACAGTTGGGATGTGATGTACTAATGGAGACTGCTAATGGGATGGTTTATAATAGTTCTGTGTCACTACTTTTCTTTCTCAGTCCTGTTTGTTGTAGGACATAAAGGTATAAGCTAAATACTAGAGGGCTTGTTGTGGTTGGCAAGTTCCCTCATCTTTCTCTTTCCTTTACTGGACAGTTTCTGTCCTGAAGCAGTGCAAAATCAGTGCATATATTTCTAAGGCCCTCTGGAAGAATAGCAATGACTGGATGCTGTCAGCTTCCTGGTTAGCATTTTCAAATATTTGCTGTTTTACCTGCAGTGAGTGACCTCTTTATATCTTCGAGGCATTGAAGAGTTTAGAGATGTGGGTTGAATAAAATATATGTTCAGCATGCTAGTCATACTGTACTTCCTATCTCTTCACCAGGAGATGTTGTAGTCTCTTAGAAGGACAGAGGGAGTTGTCTTTATCTTAGTAAATTTTTAAATTTACTTTGTTTTATTTTGCTCTTAAGATCATCCTGCAGATTTTGGGTTCTTTTCACTTCACCTCTTGCTTCCTGTAACCATGACTGCAGCCATACTCAATTTACAAGACTGATGGTGAAAAATAACTTTGTTATGGAAAAAGTGTTTGTTTCACTGCAGCACAGCTGACATGAAGTTCAGTATTCCAAATCCTTTGGAAGCTGATAAGCAGCATTGTAATTTTCTTATTTATGTATATTGAGGTTAATCTGTATATTTTACTGCTTTAGAATGTGTATGATCTGTATTAGAGGCATATTTAAGTAACAAAATAGAAGCACCCTAATATACAGCTTTGCTTCTGCATGGAATCATGGGAACTGAATAAGTCTTCTACAATAAGATCTATAAGATAAATTTTGACATCAAAAAATTATTTCCCAAATAATGAAAGTAATGGCTGTGTGTGGGTAGTATGACCATTACTAGGTGGGACTATACCCTTTGTCACATACTCTATAAAAATAGAACCTTTTTTATAGATGTTGCTTTTGAGTCAGACAAAATGCTTCTCTGTCTTCTCCCTGGATTCCCCAGAGGATGTGTGCTACCCCAGGGAGGGCAGCTGCACAGAGAATACAGAATTAGCATGGGGTATCCTGGAAGTGTCATGCAGAACCTGCTTAGTAACAAGAGAAACTTGTTAGCTTAATATTAAGCAGTACACTATTTAGAGGAAAAAACAAACATATGATGGCAATTAAAACTGCCTCCATACAAGATTAGCTTCTGTTATGTAGTTAAATTATTTGGGACACTGTGGATATCATTAGGTGATCTGTTCTGCCTGTGTTAATGCAGCTGCTTTTATTTTCTCTGATCACTTATTTTTGGTGGTGATATGACTTCTCCAGTCTGTCCCCATCGCAGTCAAAAGTTGGTTAATAATGTTTAAAAAGGTTTTGGTGACATCTTTCACCAAATGAACACTGCTTAAACATGGGCATATGTCTTTTGTAGCTGTTCATGGCTGAACATGGATTTGGATATTCCTGAGTATCGTTGATTTGACTGTATCTGGGCAATCTGGGAAGATGTTGCTCTTCAGCATATGCCTGTTTGGACACTAAATGGTTGCTGAACATCTTGCTGCCTGTGGTGACAGTCTGTTCTGTATTTGTAAGACAGCTGTCCCTGGACACAAAGCTCCTGCCCAGGTTGATGGCTTTAGGTTGTACGGTAACGCTACTGGGTCAGAGGTCTGTATTACTGACGAGTTTTGCCTGTGTTACGTAGTATATTTAGAGATCTTGCTACTTTACTGCTTCTCCTCTTTCAGGTTCTCCTGTTACTTTAGGATTACAAATCTGGATCTTAAGTATTTGTTACTTGTGTAAGTATCTCTAAATGAAGGTAGTAGCAGGTAAGACGTGTTTCCAGAAGGAGCAATGATTTACTACAGCTTTGGTCTCTGGGGAGCTGCTGGCCTATTAGCTGTGCAAAAAATCTCTTTTTTTGGGAGGCTGGAATAAATTGAGTTTACAAATGGATGCTCTATTTTTCACTTTTGTAGAAGTGGGTCAACTTTAATCGTAGTTTGAAAAGACATTTGGCTAGCCTAACCAGGAAGTTGTGGTAGGGATTTTTAGCAAGTTCTTAACTAAGTTTCATGATAGCCTGTGACTTTTTGTCATTGACTTAGATGATTTTGTTGCTTTTGATTGGCATTATAATTCTAAAATTGTTTTCTAATTAGTTTTCCTAAGTATTTTACTTGTATATGTAGTCATAGTTGATATAAATTAATATTGAACTTGAGTTTATTTATTTATTTTTATCTAACTTTGAAGTAGAGGTTGATAACTGCTTTGACTGGAAAGTTGGTGAAATTGTAAGCCTTGGTGCTTTATAGTTATTTGTGTCTTAAAGCACAATCCATTTGTCAAGTGTTTCAGATCACCTATTGTTTTTAGTCTAAATTTAGTTAACTCATTTGAGGGTGTTTGGTTATTGCTTTTGCTTCTGAATTTATTCAGCCTCCTTTGCAGTCCTGCAGATGAGTATTAAACTGGTGCTGTTTCTTAGTCAACATTCCTGTTAAACAGTTTTCTTCCTAGGCAAGTAAGTCAAAAGCATTGTTATGTTCTGTTTCTAAGTTCAGAGATATGATTTGACAAAATCTGAAGCTGTTTTAAGCTATATATTAACTCATTTATATGACAGACTTTGTCTGCTGGCTGTGTTGAGTGTACAAAAGATGCTCTCTGTAGATCTATATAGGTATTTGTGGGTCAGCAATTAGTAACTTGCACCTCTTAAGGGTTTGTGTCTATTCCTGGTATGTAATTCATTTTTGTTATCTCTTGTGCAAGTCTGTCTGTCACAATGTTTTTTTGAAACTTGAGATGTTTCCCATCTCTCAGCTCTGCTTCACTGCAGGTTCCAGTTCTTCCTGCTGTGGAAGGTTCAACAGAGGGCATCCAACAGCACAAGTAACTTTTGAATTTGTTTCCCTAAGCACTATTGCTTTGTTATTTGCCTAATTGCCTTTTTCTCCTATTTTTTGGGGGGTGGTTATCTGTATGGAGTGTTTCCTGCTGACTTTTCAGCAATTTATTTAAAAAGGGCACAGTTTCAAAGCTTTACTTAGGTTTAATTTTGGTGAATGTAGCTGACAGAATTTAGCACTCCTGCAAATTTTGCTCTTCACACTGGTAGTGAGTCTTGTGTTCATTCTGGCTTGTAATGTACTCTAAACATATCTCAGTATTATCTGATGCTCAAAAAGTGCCCATATAGTCTCCCTTCCCTCCTTTCCCCCATCAGTTATTTATTGCTGAAGAGCAATAAACATAGAGAATTGCATGAGCTTTGTTTTTTCCCCTCTCCCCAACTCCATCAGTTAACTAATTTACGCAAGAAAAACATAATTTCCTTTTTCTTTTGAGAATAAACAAATGAAAATAGGGCATTGCATATGTAAAACAGTTAACTTACAGGAAGTCAGTGTACATATTACATGCTGGTTGCTATTGACTACAAAATATTACTCATCTGCACTCATCAGATGTTCTATGACAGTGGAAAACATTGCTTTTGGAGCATCTAAATTGTAGAACTGTTTCAGTGACTTTAAATAGATCAAGAAGTTTTGATCTTTTCTTAGCATCAAAAATCCTGAGATGAGAACTGTATAGTTCTTTTGTTGCTTTTGTCTCTTGATAACATGTTGTTTTGCTTAAAAAAAGTTGAATATTCTGCTTTTATGTGCTTTCTCAAGCACCACTGAGTATCAGTTCTGCAAGCAGGAAGCCTTTTGAGAATTATTTTTGGGAATGGAAGAGGACCCAGTACCACATAGCATGTTTATAGCTTAACATCTCTGATCACCATTTCTCATTGATTGTTTTTCTTCTGTCCTACAGTAGTGGTCATAGAGCACTCAGAAAACAATGACTGGGCTGACAAGTGAAGTATTCCACAAATACCATGGCTGGCTACTCTTTGTGGTGTTGAGGTGGCATAATAAAACTTAGTCCATTTAACTAGGTTTTAGCGTGACTAGAAATCTATTGTGTTTTCTGAGGTGCTCCAGCAGGATTTACTGTGGGATACCTGCTGCATGTCATGTGCAGGTGTGTCAGGGAGCAGAAACAAGAGAAAACTGTCGCAGAGAAGACTGAGCAGATGTTTTAGAACCTGTTATGCAACTGGATTCAACTTTACTGGATTTTTTCTTTAGGTTTTTGTTGGGCTTTTGTTGTTGTTGTTGTTGTTTGAGCAAAATATTGTACCTCTGCACCTAGAAGTCTTTTAGACAGATATTTTTTTCCAGAATAATTCTGCGTATTCAAGTGGCTTACCATTACACAGGATAATGTATTATTTTATAGTTGAGGGACTTTTCAGCAGAAGTTCATCCTGATCTGTGAAGTAAAATGACACTGGAATGCTATTATCTTCTCTGCTCTAATTACCATGGCAACAGCTGCAGGTAGACAAGGCAAACCAGGGATTCTTACTCTATATCATATGTACACAAGCTGTTTTTCTTCCCTCTCAGTAATGAGAAGCCTGTGGCACAGACTCTTGAGTCGACATTAAAAGTGTTTCATTTGTTTTTTTTTTTTCCAATTTAATTTTGATTTTAATTTTGAAAGTATTGAATGTTTGTTACTATATTAAAAAAATGCCCTTTTTTTAGGAAGAAACTGGCAGCCTAGCTTGGATTGTTCTCGAAGACTGAGGAGATGGGCTGGTGGCCCAGTAGTTTTTTTGTTTGGAAGATCACAGAAGATAAATGATAAATCGCTTAGACATCTTTCTGCTTCCTGATGTTAATTTCTATGTGCATTCAGCCTTCCTTGGGACAGGGATGAGAGCATCGTCCACCTTTCCTGTGAGGGTAGTTTAATGCTTCCAGGTAACAAAATTACTGTGTCACTGGAAGAAAACTGGGTGTGAACACAAGCTTGTAATGACTGTTTTGGGGTTGGTTTTTTTCTTGTTACCTAAGTGTTCTGCATTGCTTCTCATGATACCACCTATTTCCCTCTTTATTTCTCCATCTGCATTTATATGCATTCATGTGCAGATGGGTTTACATGTGCTTCCTTAAATCATGTGCTATTCTTTTAGCAATGTCAAAAAGTATGCCAAGATTTACCAGGGATACAGATGTATATTGGTATTAAAAAAAAAGGGTCTTCATATGAGCTCTTTTCTGATTACTGAGGCATACTGGGAAAGTGTGTTTTGGTGTGCTTCTTATTTATGTCATCTGTGTTGTTACTACTAGCATGGAAGCTTAACTATTTGGAGATGTCATAGAAACATTTTTTCTTTTCTTTTTGCTCTCCTCTGTAGACTAATTTCCCTTTTTGAAACAGGAGAATCTGTTTCCTTCATTAATCATTAAGCTCATCTAGATACGGGCCATGGTGAGGGGGGAATAGTGTTTCTTTTTCCTGGTGACACTCACTAATCTCTTTGCTTCAGTCCAAAGAGGATTTCATCTAACCTATTTTGAATAGAGGATTAAGGACAATTAGGCTCTTCCTCTGCTTCACCATTAAGATGGGATGTTGTGAAATCCTCTGAAAAGAACATCTGCTGATGTGCCATTAAAGTTTTGCAAAATTAATGTTAATAATCAAAATATTGTATGCAGAAAACAAACCTTGTGTATGAAGTACTTGTCTGGAGATAATTGTATGGATGGACTGGAGAGAGGGAAGGAATACTGAGCTGTTTGCCCAGTAGGTTTTTTTGTCTCTGATGCTTCGAATTTACACTGTGGAGTAGACATGCTGATGAAACAAAATGGATTTTTTTGTTATCTGAATTGCATTAGTAACTTGCAGTTCATGCTTAGCATTTTACATATTGCTTCACTTCTTTTCAAAGTCCTATTAATGAGCTGTTTGCAGAAATTATTTATGCTAGTTATATTCATTGTAAGTAGCATCTCTTGAGATGAATCTGAATCAGCAGTGGCATTTGATGGCTAGCAAGAAACTTCTACATTTGTCAAGAGGTCATTAGAAAATAAAACTGAAAAATGCTACTGTTACTGGAACATATATGATGTGCCTAAGACAGTATAAGGATTAATGTGAAGGAAAAATGTCTGTGTGTATTTTTGAGAAGGTTGGCTTGCAATTTTATACTGTAAATGATGGAACTGGTTGCCTTCCATGAAGCATGGATAGTATCCTGTGAAGCTACAAAGAAGGTAGTTGAATGACACTTGCCTCTGAGAAATTGCACTTGTAGTCTTAATTTCATTAATAATAGTTGTAGGTAGGTTATGGAAACTCAAAGGTTCTTTAGGTTTATTTCCTGCAGAACACTAGAGACTCAAATCTAATCCTATTTTTTGGGTTGGTAATGTAGCTGAAGAAGGGTTGTAGAGAAAAAGCTGAAGTCTCTTTACTTGGTCTTATTCTTGAGGTGACTGTGAGTGGAATAAAGTGTAATTTTCCAGGCTGGCATTATCCATGGTTCAGGAATGAGAGGAATGTTTGGCTCTGGGATCCCAAAGCTCACTTCAAGGAGAATTGGGTTCTGTTGAAATGTATCTGGTGTCTTTGCCTATGGCTTGGGCTTGAGGCTATAATAATAGAGGGCATGCCAGAGTTGCTGGATGAATTTTGGGAATGTGGAGGAAACCTTGTTGGGGAGTTTGACATCTACTTATTCAGTGAATACTTTTTCAGAGGGGGAAGACATTATTTAAAATTTAACTGCGTGAAAGTTCTTAAAAAGCAGGCTTCCTTTTAATCTTACTATAAAATGGGCCTATGTAGATATACACTCTTTTATTATGTGAAATACAATATGTATGAAAGAGGTTACTGTACATGTAGGCTTAAAACAGTTTATTGACTGAGTCATGGCTAAAAAAATAAACTTTTATGCTGATATTTGCAGAAGTGTAATGTAAGGAAGTTCAGGCTAGAGGTTTTGCTTTGGTTGAAAAGACTCCTTACACTCTGAGCAGATTGTGATAGATCAATGTTAGTCCTTTAGTTTAATACTCAACACTTTTTCTGTAAACACAGAATACACTGACATGCTGTTGTTTATTGGTGTGTTGTGTGTGTTACAGAACAGCTGTAAACATCTCTCTATTAAATTGTGTAGTTCCTTTTTCTTTGATTTTTTTTTTTTGTCCAGTGGAATTACACTAACAGTAACAATAATGTTCAGAGTTACCTTAATCTTTCATATTCTAGTCTCCTCACCATCAGTATGAACTTGGGAAAGCTTAACTCTGATAAATCAAATTTTTTGCTCACCTAGGCCAAGAAAAAAAAGAATAAAAAAGTAACCTTAAGTACAAAAAATATTATCAACTTCATTTAATGTTTAAAATCCAGTATATAGATTTTAAAATGTCTTATACTGTTTCTTTTTAAAGAATATTTAGTATTTTTATCAGATTTTCAATTCCTGACTACCTTAAACAAGCAGTTTTAAGAGTTCTAAACAAATCCCCTTTATTTTTGACTTTAAGCTCTTTCTATATTGTTGGTACATCAGATACATAGCTAATTGAATATATGGTTGGTTGTTAATACCATAGTGGGGAGGATGGGAGCAGGTGGGCTAAAGATAAAAAAAATTGTTTAGTGACATTTATTTGGCACAACTACACAATTCTTTCACCTTCTAAGATTAAAAAAACCAAAAAGACAGCACAAAACTAATGCTCAGGGTTTTTGTAACTTCACCTGCAAATGCTGTGGTATTGTTAATCTCCTGAACAATGTTAACCGACTGCTTGCTATTTACAGCTGTCAAGTGACCAGATGGCCTAATTTGGTAGGAGGTGCCTGTGTATTGGCACTAAGAGAGAAGAAATGAAGAGAAAAATGGGAAAAAGCTCTCTGCTTAGCCCAGAATGGCATGATTGCTTTAAGCTGATTCATGAATATGAATATGTTGACTTCTTGATGCTGTAAGCTTTTCTCTGACATAAGGAGGTTATGTTTCCATACTCGTTGGCTGTAATGACACAGAAGCAATAGGAGAGCTTCACATGCTTTTGTGAAGCAGTGCACAGTGAACACAGGCAGGTATAAAGACATGTTAATAAAGGGCAGTCTGGATTGTGGTTTTGCATCTCCTGCCTCTTTGAGCCCAGGAGGTCTCAAATTTAAAAGGCTTGTCTTTTTGTCTTAAGGGAAGGTTCTTAAGCCTCTGACTTTCTTCCTAAGAAGTGAAGAAGTTACCTTGAGCATTTTTACTCTGTTAGTGATATTTACTGTAACTTGTTTAAAGACCTTTTATGGCAGCATATATCTAAAAGAAGTTTTTAAAAAAATTACTTGAGGCTAGATTTCTGCTGGGCATGTGGAATTAAAATATCAGTATTCCTTTGCTATTTTCTTGCAAGCTCTAAGGTATTTTAAGATGAAAATAATAATGCTTTTACACAGGCATTTGTTCCCGTAAGTGTTGAAAATGGTGACAAAAGCCAAACAAAATTTGCTTGAGTTGTGGTAATAGTTGAGTTATTGAGAGAACTGCAAATACTTGCAGACTTCTAAGGCTAGTAAGGCAGTGGCATATGGTAAAAACAGGGTGCCCCTGATGTAGGGAATGATTGGCATCTGACTCCATTGATTCAGAATGCTGAAAAATTGCTGTTTTAAACTATATTATATTACATTATACTATATTAAAGAGATACTGTACTATACTAAAGAAAACTCGTGACTGTCTCAAGACAGCCAGGACACAGCTTTGAGTGATTGGCCAGGGAAACAAAACAATCCTCAGCAGAATCCAATTAACAGACTACTTCAGGTGATCCTCCATACGCATTCCACATGTGCGAAAACAACAGGAGCAGAGACTAGACATAAGAATTGTCTTCTGTTTCTCTGAGGTTCCTCGCTGTGATTCCCAGGAGATATCCTTGGGAAGCTGTGCCTGCTTGCTCTCTATGAAGAGAGCTGAGGCTATAGTGGCATTGGCTTTTCTTGTTTTCTCCCTCTGCCCGCAGTCAGACCGCTTAATTCTGCTTATAATAAATATTTCTTGCTGCAGAATAGCAGCTGCTTGGTTATGTGGCTTGCAGCTGATCTTGGACAGCCTATGATAAAGGGAAAAAGTGCTACTGCACTGTCAAATTCATAGTTATGTCTCGGAGGTGTGGAGTGGAAAGGGAGGAATGTGGTCTTTCCAGCCCTGTGGGCTGGAGCACAGGGAGCTTCCCACCTGGCACTGGGCACTTAGGTCAGTCAGGAGTGAAAAAGCATGTTTGTGGGGCTGCTGGCTGCAGGCAGCTGCATCTTGTCAGTTCTTCCTAAATTGATTAAAGGTGTGATCTGGACTTTCCTTCAGTTTCCTGCAGTATGTGGAAAAGACCAAAGCAGAAGCATTAAGCAAGCTGAGGCAGTGGCTTATAGCTCCTGGAGCCTTGCAAGAGCTGACAGAAGGGACTCTGGCTGCACACACAGGTCTGTGCTTTTTTTTCCTCTTGGGATGTGCTGTTGGCTCGTTCATAGAGACATCTGTTTCACTTTGCTGAGTGACAAACCGCTGGGCAGTGACTGTGTGTGGGTGCATTCCTGGAGAGGCAGCTCTGTTCCTCTGGGTTTGAAGCTGAAATGGGTGAAGCAGTAGCAGGTTTTGCTGGGGGGGAAGGAGTGCTGCCAAGTGCCAGAGTTCTAGTAGTGCTTCTGACTGGGTGACATCCCTGAGTGCTGACTGATGAGTCAGGGGCTGATTTGGCAAGATGCTGACATCCATGGAACGCTGCCTTGTTTTGTGAGTAGCAGCTGGCATCAGAAAAGAAGTAATTGGGAGAGGGGTGGGAGTTAACAGTTTGTGTAAATGTCAAGGAGCTTGAGGACTTATAGAATGAGAAGTATGTGGGGGACTGCATACTGGAGAGAATGTTACTTAAAATTAAACCATCTGGGACATAACTCCACCTTTTTCTCCCCAGACTAATGCTCTGATGTGCATGCTCTTGCAGCACTTGTGTCATGTGGCTTGACCTGCCTTAAGTTCTAAGCGCAGTCAAAACATAATGATGTGTGGGGGAAATGGAACAGCCCTTAAATGCCTACTGCTTCCTCCTGTGTTTATGAGGATGTGTTCTGTAGCAATAAGGATGCCAGTGCGGGAATACTTCAAGATTATGAAAGTCTATAGCACAGGCAGCTGTGGGAGACTGATATCTTTGGTTTAGTGTGAAGATCAGTGTCAAATGCTTAAAAATCAAGGTTTTCTTTGCATGAAGAAAAGGTGTACACAATCTATTTCACTAATGATAGTTGGAATTATATAATTCTGAAAATATTTACTTAAACTCAGCATTGCTAAAACAAGCAAAAAAAAATTGTTAATATCAGGCTGGTCTGAAAAGACTTCATGCTTTTTAACTCTCTTTCAATAAAAAGTGACAAGATGATCTGGAGAGATCACTTCTAACCTGCATTGCTGTAATTCTAAAATAAGAACTAGTGACTACTACTTAATTTAAATAAAAAAAAATACTCTTACCTCTTTTGCAGCCATCTTGGTTTTAATCTCTGAGCCTATGGTAGGAATAAGACACCCTAAAGTTTAAAACAGGCTTTGTGGATAAAGCTGCAGAACACCCTTAAGTGATAATCCAGGGGCTCCACAGCAGCAATTAGACTGTGGTGTGTTTGTGCATTTGTGCTTGAAGATCACTACAACAGAGGTTCACAACCACTTCCCTGTGTTTATCTGCTCAGTGAAAACTTCTGTAGGTGGAACTGAGGCTTTCATAGCTGTGCACCTGACCAGGTTAAAGTATTTATCCTGGTTCCTATTCTTCTAGTCAAAGAAAAATTATTGCAGTCAGCCTGTACATGGTTATTATCATCCTTCCCTACTCTCTTTAACTCATGTGCCTATTACAGAAGCTTTTTCCTTAAAAAATGTTTTTTCTCAGAGTAGTAAGTGTTAAGCTGTCTGATTCATGTATCTTAATTCAGATGTTCATAATATCTAATTAAGTCCTAGCCTGAAAAAGGATGATGGTGAGTAGCTGGGTGGAGAGGGAGCTGTGGATGGGAAACCCTTTGAGAGCTGCATGCCTATAACTTAATTTGGAAGCTGCTGTTGTGTAAGTGTGACCTGAGAGGCTGGAAAAGAAAAGCTACTAGACTTTAATTAGTAACAAATAGTGTGAAAATGCTTGTGCCCTTGAGACTTAAGCTGGCCTGTCTCAGCTTTCATGACAAGATCGTTGTCACCATGGAGCACTGATGGGTGCATGTGCTCTGAGGAGTTACTCTGAAGCTCTGTTTAAGTGCTGAAACTAAGTGTGTTTAGTTTTGGGAGTGTGGGAATGGTAAAAAGAAGATAGAAAATAGCATCAACTCTGGACCTCGTTACAGAGTTACTTATGCAATGCCATTAATATAGAAAAAATACTGGATCATGGTAATGGGCATGTGGCAGTAAGCTGTTCTTGAAAGACTTACTGGGTTAAGAGATTATAAGTTTTGGAAAGGATCTCAGGCCTTAAATTGAGGAAAAGATGGTGAAGAGTATTTGACTATTAGGAAGGAAAATATGAAAGTAAAACCTCCTTGATTTCAGTGCAGTTGACATATTCTCTTAAAATAATTTGGGTTAATGCAATGGATTTCTATGTCTGTTTTAAAATATTAAAGAGAGAAGAATGGTAAAAGAATATTCCATAGAAGAGTGGGAGTCCTTGACTGAAACAGAAACTTGAGCATCCTGACTTGATATCATGTGCTTGAAGTCACGTGTTGCAATGTGTCCTTCTGTGGTTTCTGAGCTGATGGCTGACGGAGAGCAGGCTATAAATACTTCTCTGTTCTCCATTTACGTGGTCAGTTGAAGCTTGATCGAACTTTCGTTTAGAACTTGACCACTAAATTGGCAAATTAAGCCAGCTTTTCTGCTTCTGATTTGAGTTTACTCTTTAAAAAAAAAGGCATAGTGAATCTACCTGCTTCTGCGAAGTGTTTTAAATTGGGATGCACTCTTAAGAGGCATGTTCTAAAAGAGGATCTGGACATTTTAGTAGACTGTTCCAGGAAGAAGATTTTTCTTCCTCTCTTTGGAGTAGACTTTTGAAGAATTAATGATACTCCCGTGGAAAGGCTGACCCCAGTACAATCCATTTACATAAAACCATTTTTGCCAAAAATGTTTATTTTTATTAGCAAATGTGTTAAAACATCTGTTCTTATTTTGCACTGTTCATGGATGTTTCCATTAGCCTTTAAAATACTGGAGGCATTCCTGAAAAGGGTTAAAATTGAGCCTAAGCTCAGAATAGATCCCAGAAAATATACAGTCCTTGCTCTGGAAGGCATAGAACAGTCTCACTTGGCTTGCTAAAGCTTTGTTTGTCCAGCTTTTGCTTCCTCTGCAGATGGTTCAGGATGCTCTGTTTGTCCATCCACTGTGTCAGAATAATGAATTAATCTTTGTCCAGATGCATCTTAGTCCAGTACTTCAATTAACCTTTGGTGCTGCTTCAGGTAATCTTACCATGATTCCTGTTTCTTCTGTAAAGGCTTTCTTAAAGGTCTTTTTCTGCTCAGATTTCCTGGTTCATTGTTCCACAGTTATTATCCTCCTTGAGCCCAGATTGTTCCAGGAGTGTGTCTCTGCAGGTCTTTGCCCACCTTGTCTGTTTCCTTGTGTGCTTCCCTATTGAGGTGTTACAGGAAGGAATACTCCAGAGGAGTTCTCATAGCCTAACAGGAACATGGGCTCGCCCTTCCCACAGTCTGCTCTGGCTCATCTGATCCCCAGCTGACCAGATCAGCTGCTGCACTCTGGGGCCTTATACAGGAAGAATAAATTGACCCTTGCTTCCTTTGAAGATCCCACTGCTTTGGGTGTTTGGAAAGCTACAGCCAACAAAGCATGCTTTTGTTATCTCCCTCAAACTGAGCTCAAGTGTATGACTGAAAGGATTATGGCACATTAGGTTACTAAATATATTTTTGCATTATACTTTTACACTAAAAAGAAAAACACAGAGATAGCTATCTCCAGTAATGACAGGAGTACCTTCTTTTAGTGGACATCAGTGCCAGAACTTTATTTTAGTACCTTCGAAGTCATTAGTACAGAAAACAGTGCTGCAGCTGTCTTGGCAGGCTGTGCTAGGAAGAAGTGCAGTTCCTAATTTAGTGTGTATCCGATTGATGCATTTGAAAGTGGCAATTCAGCCTGGCAGCAAAAGAGGATTGAAAGCTGGTGCTGAGCACAGTAGGGTTTAGCTTATGGTAGCTCAGGGCTACTTCATTCTGTACAAAGGGGAAACGTTAGGGTGTTTACCTTGTGCCCTCAGAGAAATGGATTGCAGGATTGGTCAGTGTTGTAGCCTGGCTGCTTGCTGCTAGAAGGAGTTGGAAAATAAAGGTATCTTTTGAAATAGGTGCCTTGCTGTCTTGAGGTTTTGGAACTTTGACTGGCCTCCTAGCTTTGAAGCAAGTTCTGTACCTGGGAGAACCACCTAAAAACATTGCCAACCAGCATTATTTTGGTCAGTCCAGGTCTGGTTTACATTTTGGGTTATCTAAATAATGATCTGATGCTTAGGCTGGGAAGCTTTTGTGAGGACACTGGTTGCTATTGGGTCACTTCAAATAAAATCTGGAAGCTTGTTCTTACAGGCACATGGTTTGCAGGAGCAGTGATACATAAAGCTGTCTGGTTGCAGTTTTATAGCGACAGCAAGAGCCTGAGGGAAGCATGTTCCTTTGGCCTCTTACTAGAGACTCAGACAGGGAAAAAAGGTTGCATTGCAGTGTGTGCTGAGGCCTGCCAAACCCCAGGAATTGTGGTTATTGCTACAATGCAAGATGAATCTCCTTGATTGCAATAAATCTGGAAGTCACAGTGGGATTGCTGAGTCTGATTATTGTTCTGTGCGCCTGTTGTCTTGACACATGTGACTATTGACCAAGGCAATGTTGAAAAAAGATTTAGTGTGAGCTGAAATTTCCTTGGGTGTCAGGGAAGAATGAGGAAAGTGTGTTATGTTAAGGCTCCTGCATTCTTCATCTTAGGGCTTTTTTTGTAGACACACACCTAGTTTGGTTTGTTAGGTTTGCTGTTCTGAAGGTAGAGCTGTTGCTGTCAGAGGAGGGTAGATACCTTCATTGCCTGCATGGAGTTGGTAAACACTTTTGACCTTTCTAGGTTTGTAACATACACCAGTGGAAAGCTTGGAAAAGCACTGGCTATCTTTTTGCTTCACTAGAAATGTTTTCTTAATTGTTTTTTCGGTTGGTGACAAATGACCATTTTGTGGAGAACATGCATTGTTGACCTTAAAGCAAAGGGTTAAGCTGTCTCATGAGACTGCTTTTTGTCCTGGAAAGAATCAGCAGTGAAAGTTAGGCTGTCAGCTTTGTTTGCATTTCCCAGCTATGGTGCACTTGCCAGCGTCTTTTAAATGTTTTAAATGTAGCTTTTGTATTTTTTCTAATGCATAACATTTGTATGCGGTGGTTTTTGTGAGGATGCCAGAACAGCCATATAGTAAATATTTAATAAGAATAGTAAAGATTTTTTGTTCTCAGTGGGCTAAGTTCTGATCTAAAGGAAGTGAAATTGCCATTTTAAATTATTTATGAAATGCTGCACATAAGGAGATATGGTTTGTTTGCTTTATTGTACGTAGATGACAGGAGTAAAGGTCTCAGTTTAGTTAAAACATAAATGATGGGGGTGGGTTTTAAGCATGATAAAAACCTAAGTAATCCTACTTTTATGGCTGTGAGGGATATATCCTCATCCAAGATGGTAGCTGTACTACAGGTTGGATGATGGAAATGATCCTGTCGCTCCATACTTCAGCTAACTCAATTTTTGGAGACCTTTTGCTTTGTAACCCTTTATCTGAAAAGCATGAACTGTTTGCTTGAAAGTCTTAATAATGGAACTGTCACTTGTGCTAAAAAAAATATTTTTTAAGATGGCAGACATGTCTATCAACTCTCATGGGAACATGAATTTCCCTTGTGTTTTACTAGTACTACAAGAGAAATGATTATTGGTATATCTGTAACTTCAGTGTAAGAGGAAAGAAAGTGAAGCAGCTATGGTTGATGCTTTGAGCATCTACGGAAACATTCAAGAAGTATTCTTTCCTCTTTGTTCAAATGTACAAGTGACTAGGGAAGAAGTGAACAGAAGTAGTGACGTGTTGAAGGTAAAGGAGACTGAAGTTGTTACACAAGAAAAAAAAAAAAAGAAACCAGTGTGGGTATCCCTCTGTGCCAAGACATAAAGCTTCAGGTGCAAGTCCTTCGGTGTTTACTCAGTTGAGACAACCTGTATCTCCCCTCCCTTGCTATCACTGTTTGATTTCTGATGTGTGGAATGAGGAGTGTTAAAATAGAGGAGAAATGTGAAAATTTCTGAAGACTATGAAGTAGGGGCTTATTGGGATTTCACAGTATGGGCCCACTACTTGAGGAGTTAGCTCACTGGAAAGAGGGGGCTTTCTTTCAGCATTGTCATTTTCACAGGTGTTTGGTTTCATTGTGAGTGTTTGGCTGTTGGGTTTTTTTGTTTGCTTTCCCTGGAGACCACAGCTCTTTTCAGGGATAATAAATATTTATTCCAAAACTGAGTCTGTGCTAATGATGGGAGACATGTACTGAGATGGCCTTTACCCAGCTCACTGTAGACCTTAAAATGTAATGCTGATCTGGTGAGAATCTCCTGTAGTTTTTAGAGCATTAAAAAAAGAATGAGCAAGACTGCCTGGCAAACAAATAAGGGCTGTATGTGAGAGAAATAATACCTCTTTAAAGTGAAAAGCTCAAACGTGCTTTTTAACATACCTCAACTTTGCAGTTTACTTTTGATGTTGGGATTTTATTTTACTTTCTAGTATTACTTTTATTTTTTGCTTATTATGCTCCAAACAAGAAACTAAGTTGTGTTTTACAAGCTTGAGTGTATCTGGAGTGAAAACTCATTATTATATTTAAAAACACATGAGTATCTTATGCAACTCTTAATATAAATTATCCAAACTCCTTTGCAAATGAGGAAAGAGATTCAAAGTAGAACCCATGGAAATTAGGCTCCATTAAAAAAACCCAGGTTCCTGCCTTTATATTGCATCTCAGTGGGTTTGCAGTTCTCTCTTCCTCTGTTTTCTGTTAAAAGAAACCTATTCTGAAGCCCTTACTATGTGCTTATATCTGGCTAGCTGTTTTCCACTTCTACAGAAGGTGAGCTTTCAAAATAGTAGTTCAAGGCACAAACATTATATTTGTGCTCAAGTAATGCCACCTCTGAAAATGCTGATAATTACTCTCTTTTATGAGCATGTTATTTTTTTTTTTAGTTTGGGCAAGATAGAGTAAATCCTTGTTATTGAGAGATTTATTTTTTTAATTTTAGAGTATAGGGTGGTCTTTATAAACATATATAAATGTTATAAAATATGCTATTGCAGCATTAACAAGGCTTTAATGATTGGGGTTTTTAGAAGCACTAGTGTTTGGCTTAAATCTAGTGTGGTTTGCTTTAAAATGTCTTCATGTCTTTGGGGGGATTGAACTAGAGCCTGTGAGTTAACTGTCTGCAGTTGTTGTGCGTGCTGTACCTCTAATGAAAGACATGCTACTAGATGTGTTCATGTTAATACTAGTGAACCTGGAGAGAGTTAATGGGCTTTTTGTGTTCTAAAACATTCTAGTAATTAGGCTTGACAATTTATTTTAAGCTGTTTCCTTTTGGGGAATAAAGATGTAATTGTATACTGTGAGTCCATGTATGTGTATACAAACATATAAAAGTTTTTGTGGAAACAAGTTGCGTATTGTAGATACCAAGGATGTATGTGTTCAGAGGAGAAAAGGAAATGTGAGGGCTGTCACTGTTTAAAGTCTCCATATTCCTCTTCTAAGTAGCCTTTTCCATTTCCCTTATTTGAATTCACCGGTTTTGCTTCTGAAATAATTTCTCCCTTTCCCAAATGGTAAAATGTTTGGTTTTGTTTTGCATGCTTTTTTTTTTTTTTTTTATGTTGCTTCCCGTGTCTACTGCAGAAAAAGCAAATGGCTTTAACGGAAGAAACAGCCAATATCTCACTCATGTCTGGTGGAATCCACATTTGGGTTTTTCTGCTTCTGTGTCTGTGCTTCTGAGGAACCTGTTTCTTTCCTGGGTTTCATGCTCAAGAGGCTTTTATAGGCAAATGTTTGCAGTTCTCTGCTGTCCTTTCTTGTCTGAATATTGGGACCTCTTCCTGGCTTTTAGCATACTGTATTAGTTTAGTGCTTTTGTAGGAAGGCTCATTATTTCCTCCATTTTGAAGGCAAAGCTTGTCTCTTCTGTAGGAGCCTTTCTGTTCAGGACTGCCTCAAAGCCTATTTATCACCTGGTAAAATAACAGCAGAAATTATCTGACTTAAGACCTTAAGTGAGTTGTTTTTGTTAAAGCATAACTTTGTGTATGCTTGTGATTCTTCAAAGTGCCAAAATGGGTTTGCTTGTAGAGAATGAAGTGTTGAAACACTCGTGATATTGAGCCAAACATAAATCCCACTAGTTTTCCACTTATATCAGAAAAACTTCAGAATATGCTCTTCTTTCAGTGGAACCTTTGGGGGTTTCTTGTTGGGAGTTTGTTGTGTTTTTGTTTGATTGTTTATTTGTGGTTTTTGTTGGTGTGGGTTTTTATGGGTTTTCTTTTTTTGTGTAAGGTGATGGTAAGAAAGGAATGCTGAAATATGGTACTGCTCTTGCTATGTTTCCCCCCTTCTTTTTTCAAGGAGTTAAAGTTACCAGCTTAGATAGCTTTCTGATTAAAAAAGTATCCTAGAGAAAGGATAATAAAGTAGATTGTTCCAAAATGGTTAATCAGCAAGGCATGCTTTCAAGCTATAAACAGTATTGTCCATTTAGCAAATGCTTTTCTTGTATGTCTTAGTACTCTTGAATATTTTTGTTTGACTAGTTGCAGGTGCACGCAGACTTGTGTTGTCCTTGAGAGCTCTGCATGCTTTCTGTGTTCTAATATGGGTCATGCATTTACCAGTTCTGATATAATAAAAACATTTGTCATGGAAAAGTAGTAGGTAAGTGAAGACTTACACCTGAGTATGGAAGGGAAGCAGGGAGGGAGCAAAACATTAAAAACGGTGCAAAAGAGTTGTTTATCAGAGTATATAATGTCATGGACTTGGACTTCAATTTTATATTTCACCTTTTTAAAATGTTGGAAGAATTAAATACTTGGCAGTGTTAATCAGCTTAATCAGTGTTAATCAGTGGGCATTTAAGAGCTAAAGCCAAGAGAATGCTTAGACCCAGTTCCATGGGTTTTTTGTTAGGACCCTCAGTGAGAGGTGCTGTTCCCTGCATGAAGAGAACTCTTTCTTAAACCGGGGAGTCAGGAGAGTACTGGGGCACCAGGAAGTGTGAGAAACTAAGAGAAGTCAGGGTTGCTTTTCTGGTTGTTTCTGCAGAAGGCTCCTGTTGCAGCACAGGAGCTGTTTGAAGGATGCCTCCCTGATGTGAAGTGTGTTTTGTTCTCTTGATTAGCAATATTGCCATTTACCGCAGTGCTAACATTAGACTCCTCTACTAGTACAGCGATATATGATAAAAGCCCAATCAGTAGAAGCAACTGCTCAGATAGTAATGACTCCTTCCTACAGTGCCATATTTATAACATTGATGACCTGGAGTAATGTGATTCTTGGACTGATATTGCTGCAGTAGAGATGGATATAAATTAGGAAGGGAGGAAGGAAGCGTTGCCTGCGTAAAGAAAATATTTTCTAAAATCGATACAAGTTTTCCACTCCTTTGTATTTTCCAAATCTGGTAGCATTGTGAACTACCATGTCATTTAGTAAGAGGTATAAAGTTGCTTAAGTATGGTTAAGTAAATTATTTGAGCTTAGAATGGAGTTTTGCTAACTTTTTTGGCAGTTACTGCCCTTTTAGTGCACCTGTAAAAAAAGCACCTTGTTTTAATCTTAGAGGATAAATCCCACAAAATGTATTGTGGTGGTACATAGAGATGTTACCCTACTTCTGTGTATTTAAAAAGAAAAACAAAATAAAAAATCCCTTTTTACTCCCGAGATTTCAGGATGTGTCTTTGATGTGTCTGCTTCTTGTGTGAGCATGTTTGAAGCTTTCATATTGTAAAGCATCCTGTATGCTGCTGTTATGCATTGTGGAAAGCAGCTTCACTCTCTCCATTACTGGGACAGCTTTCTAATGTCCTGTGGAATGGCCTTGCCTTTGTGTTCTCCAGCAGTGATGCTGTCTGTGAAGCATCCTTCCTTTTAACTGGTGTTATACACTAGCTGAGTCTGCTTCAAGGGAAAAGTGTTCCTCTCATTTCTCCAGTCATCAGGCCTCAGAAAGTAGAGCTTGACAAGTGTCTCCCAGTGGCAAGTAAACATTTGTTCATTGAAATTTTTGGGTCTGTATCTGAGTTGTTCTTAAATTTTTGGGGTTTTGTGTATTTTTTCGTTTTCTTTTTTGTCTAAGACAAATCTAAGACACCAAAAATGAAGGAAGGACATTCAGTGAGGTCTAGCATGCGGGTTGTACTTCTCAAGAACAAGTTTATACTGGTTTAAATCTTGGGAGTAAATGACAAAAGCAAAAATTGAATTATTACATCAGGTCACCTGGGCGTCTTAGAGCTGAAAATGGCATGCAACTAATAGCTTTACTTTCCCAAGAGACCTTGAAGAAAAGAGGAACTAAGAGATTACAATTGCTACCTAAATACCTAACAATTTTAATTTTGTTACAAAACAAGATTATTAATCTTTATTTTGGCGTGTAAAAGTTCTTAGTCTAAATTGTAAGAAGGCAGCAATTCAACTATTCATGCTGGGTTGGTAGGAGGACCAGCCATTATACAGTTGATACCAGATGAATTAAAGCTTTGTACAAGCAGACATGTGTAGTGCCCCACCCCAGTTCAGTATGTAAATCATTTAATGCATTCAAGAATTCTTGTAATTTTGACCTTGGAAAATTAGCTAGGTCACTGCTGGGCATGCTTGACAACTTACCAAGGAAATAAATGCCAGTGAATTGCTGTCTCTGTTTCCAGATCTGGTTGAACTGGAGGAGTTTTTTTTTCATAAGCAATGTGTACAGAGAGTCCTAGATAGAATAAACAACCTAGCCAGAGTCCCTCAAGCATAGTGGTGACAGTGAAAACTAGAATTTGTCTAGTGAATGTTCTCAGTAAGACTAGGCTTTCTGATAGAACTGATAACCTAAAATGGAGGGTTTAATCTTTGAGCACCATCTGTTGTGCAGGGCAGCAGCAGGTGGTCTGCCTGTGGAGAGGACTGGCAGAAGTGGCTGGGTGTGCTGCAGGGTGGGTGGAGCTCTGGTGGCAGTGTAAAGCTCTATGCGGTTATTTGCCTGCTACCACTTTATCCCTGGGTGACTTCCATTCAGCAATTATCCAGATGTTGGCTTTGAGAAGTCTTGAAAGACAAGTTAAGAAAAGAAACATCTTTACCTAATGTTGTAAAATTACTTAGTGTGTTTGGGCTGAGATCTCAGGTCAGCTGCAAGTATCCTCATTTCTCATGTTTACTACTGTCACTTTCTTTAAAAGGCTCAGACATGTAACACAGTTTAGGCATAGGATGTCTAGCTTTGACTCCCAAGGTTTGCCAAGGTAATTGATGTGGTACTCTAATTGCCTTGCATCAATGTATCAAAGTTACTACACCATTCTAATCTCACACATTGTCTGTCTTCTTCTACTGTACTTGGAGACCTGCATGTCATACCTCTTGTGGTTGGTGAGAATGTAATGCACAGCTCAATTGTAATATCATGTGGAAAAAAAACAGTAAGAGCAGAGAGTGCTTATATGGATGATAGCTAAGTTTTCCCTTCTTGAAAATCAAGTAGTTGATTTTAACTAACAAATGAAAGCAAATTCAAGCTACTACTTTTTAGCTGTTTTTATTTGGGGGGGGCAGTATATCTTTGGGCTTCTTGATTTCTTTAAGACACCTCCCTGCTAGGTGAGCACCTGAATCATCTAATTTGTTGTTTTAATTGTAGTGCCTGCAGTAAAGGAGTCTGCACTGGATGGGGGAGCAGTCCTCTGCTTCTTCTGTGTGGGTACTGTGCAGGGCTGGTGAGCAGTCTCTGGCTTTACTCACCTTTTAGGTAGTGCTATTCAGACTGCACTTTTTTCTTGTGACTGTTCATGATTTCACTACCTCAAATGCAAGTTTCACATGTTGGGGCATGCTGAAGTGTGTGCATCACCAGCTATGCTGACAAAGGTGTTTTTTCCATAGAAAAGAGGAGTGAAGACATTGCTTTGGGCAAAGCAGAAATTGGCGGAGTTGAACAGCGTCAGAATAGTGATGAAACTCCTCTAATTTTGAGGGTTCTGTTTGATTACTTTATGTACCTTTAACCTAGTATTTCCTCTAATCCCAAGAGAGTTGAAATAGAACAAAAAAACTGTGAGTAAAAAATTTACTTCTATTTAACAGCATTTTTATTAAAGGTAGTTTGCAAGTCATGATAGTTTTGAAAACAGTAAAACCAAGAAGCCTCCAAACTCTTGGAAAAATTATCCTGCTTAAAAAACTAGACAAAGACTCTAATTGTCTGTCCTTCCAGGAGCAATGACTATATAATCTGACAAAAAATGAGCATACTGTAATCTAATATGTCATTTTTTGGTGTAATAAGAAAGCTATTCCATGCTCTACTTCCTTTCATGCTATTAATAAGAGGCTGCCACATTACATTACTTTGTTCTTAAGCTGTGACTTAAATTTTTCACCCTTCAAGCAGGCCAAATTCAGTGATCTGATGCCCACTACATTTATTTCATATACAAAGTCAAATGAAGTGACAGAATAGCTGCAGGGTATGAAACTTTGACATTTCAAGAGAAGGCAACAAAAGGCATCAGACTTTGACAGCTAGTGAGCTACATCAGAAATGTCTAACAGAATGTAAAGGTTGCACTGTGGCTCAATTTGACGTGTTAATAAATGGAATGGCAGTAATTTGCTGTGTGCTAACATTTTTATTGGCAGCATATATCTAAATATGTAAAAAGCATATCCCACCCAGAGAGCATCTAAGCCAAAATCAGTTTGAGACCGTAAGTGAGGATTGCCAGCTGCCATATTCTTGCTGAACTTTGGGCATTTGTTAACACCTACTGTCAGTGTAGGTAGCTTTGGCTGCTGTTTTTGTTTCAACCAAGTCTGGTTTTTTTAGGACTATTATGATAAGGTGTGAGATGATAGAATCATTTAGGCTGGAAAAGATCACAGAGTCCAGTCATTAACCTTACACTGCCAAATCCACTGCTGAGCTGTAGTAGTCAGGTTGTATTATTGCCATGCTGTTAGTAATTTCCAGAGCCCAAGAAGTTCATGTAGACCAATGTGCAGACAGGTGTCTCAGCTTGCCAGTGAGAAGGATTAAGTAATGATGATAGAAAAGGGGAGTTGAAAGAAGCCAATGCTGAGCAAAAGACATGCTTCAAGTGGGCAACAAGCTTTTTAGGCATTCTCATTCTCAGTCTAGTAGTGTCAGAGAAGATGAGTGCAGAGTGCTTGGGTATAGTGAGCTGATGGTGGCACTGCAATGGTTCATGAAGGATGTGGCTGAGAAGGGGCTGTCATAGGGCAGTATTTGAGGAGCAGGATTGCTCTATGATGGTGGTGAGTGTTAGACCTCCCAGGTACTGGCAGAGGGGCTAAAAGGTTTTCCAGTGGAGAACTACTGGAAAGTGTAGGAATGTGCAGGTAAATTAAAAATGCAAGGATTCCTTTTTAGTCCCTAGGATTGGAAATGCACTCTGCCTGTTGTCAAAATCTGTAATGAAATTCAAAAAGTATACTAGCTTTATTGTAGTAAATTTTTTATCGTTCCTTAAACTGAAAGCTGTAGAAGAAAAGGTTTTTTTGGATAGTATTTCACTGAGTGATGAAAGGCTAAGGAAAGTACTTCTGTCCCTTTTTTCTTGTTGCCTCTTTTCTGAATTTTAATGTGTTACCAAATTAAGTCTTCTTCAATGGTATATAAAATGATATATAAAAACAGACATGTTGATAAAGCATGGGATCTTGTGTGCCTTTACTGAAGTGCTGTGTGCCTTTTGAAGAATGTAGTAGACTGAAATAACTATTTTAAAATGAGCTTACTCATGCTAGAAGTGTTTTGAGAAATTTGATGGAAGAGAGATAAGCAAAGAGACTGCAGTATCTGGGTGTGAATATGTAGGAATTGCATTACAGATGAGTTGCTTTAGTAGAAAGATGCTATATTATTAAGAAAAATGGGGTAAAGTAAGATGTATTAGTTTAAATGGATTGAAATACATCTTAAAGGGAGAAGGGGGTTAATGCAGTTGCTATTTTGTTGACTGATAGTGTAGCTGTGCTGTTTAGGCACTTAATCAGAATGCTGACAATTACGAAAATGCTAGAAGGCATGGAAAAAAAACCTGAAGGCAGAAGTTTTGGTAAAAGTAGTACAGTTCATTTACTCAGGACTGAGGAGGAGCAAATCTTGTGTGGAACAAATGTGATGGAGACAATACTTATTTCAGCTCTTGAGGATGGTTTTTGAGCATCTATCTTGATGCACAGAGAGGCAATGTATATCTTGGGCTGTGGAGGAAGTCTGATTTAAGATGTTACTTGGTAGTTGTCTTGAGAAAATTACCTGTGTTGTATTGGTAAATGGCATTCCTGTATGAACAAAAGTACTCCCAAATTTTTAATAAGCCTTATTCTTCTCCGTCCCAAAACCTAAGTCAAGCCTCAGACTCACTGAAGCCAAGTAAGAAGAATTGAAGAGGTAGAGCTGTGAAGGTGAGTCTTGCATGTCAAGAAAACAGATAGGAGATTTGGAAGTAACATGTGTCAAGAAGTTAAAAAAACCTAAATCCAAAAGGTTAAATAGAATGAAAAAAGCTCATGGTAGTAATCCTTCAGAGAGCAGCACTGTTTGAAGAATGGCAGGTTAAAAATTAAAAGCCCAAGATAATTACTGACATCACTGACAGTGGGGAGAATTTGAGGTAGGCTGTGGTCTGTTCAGTGGCCAGCACATCAGGGAATTCTTACAGAAGGTGCTATTATAGCAGACAAGCCACAGGAGTTTTTTGCAGAAGTGTTCACTGTTAAAAGATTCTACATGAATTCTCCGACTGAAGAATTTCTTAAGGCATGGTCAACAAGATCTTTTTAATTAATGTGTTGAGAGACAATCAGTATAAATGAATAGGACATCATGCAAACCAGTTAAAATTTACTCAAGGTGTAAAATACCTCAGACATATAAGTATCTAGGTTTTTTGTCACAACTATGTAATCCATCACTTACAACAGGCTGTGTGTACCAGAGGAATGGAAGCTGCAGACATGATACCACAGTGACCTAGGAACTGAGTGTTTTAAGAAAGTAGAGTACCATAAAAAATTTTTAAACACATCAGTTAAAAAAAAAAAGGCCTTTTTTAGCTAGAAGTCATGCATCATGAAGCAGTTAGAATCCTTGGAGGGTGCAGGGAGAGAGAGGAGTAAGTATATGGCTGGTGTAATGCACTTCGATTTATAAAAAGCATTTGACAAGACCTCCTGCCAAAGGCTTTTAAAGGAAATCAGCTGCTGTGGTTTAAGAGGAACCACCTCCTGTTGTATTAATAACTGACCAGAAGATGAGAAAAATGTAAGACTAAGTGATCAATTTCCATAGAGGTCTTTCCAATGGGATCTTCAAGGATATGTGCCCTTAGCAAATTCATACATATTCTAGACAAAGGAACAAAGTGTGGTGACATTCAGCTGGGAATGCAAAATCACACAATCCAAAGTTAGTTGTGAGATGTTCCAGAATTTCAAAATAAACAGATACTGGACAATAAATAGCTGCTGGGATTTCGTATCTGCTAATAGTAGCGATACCTACTGCAGGAAGAGGATGAACACAGTTCTGATTCTATGCCTGCTTTAATAGAATCCTAGTTAGTTGTGAACCTTTGGCAGAAATAGGTATAAAGGTATAAACTTTGAAGGCAGAAGTGTTTAGGCAAGGGATAGGAAGTAGAACAGAAAAGATCATTATTGTTCTTCCTTGGTGTGCTGTATCTGTCTTTGGTTCCCGTCCATGATTAAAACTAGTAATGGTGACTGGGATAATCACTGTGGCCTGGCTTCTGTATCAGAGAAGGTTAAGCAGGATTGAGCAGTAAGAGGAGAGTTTGTGGGTGAAAATGAAACACGAGGTTCTTCTGGAAAAGGGACCTGAAGGATGTGTCTCTCTGCCTTTTTTTTTTTCCCTTTTTTTTTCTCTAGCAAGTCCCACCACTTCACTGCAAGATAATTTCCATTATATGGATTACTGGATGATACTAAAAGATACTTTGCAGAGGAGATTTTATAGAGAAGGTCACAGAAGACCTTAGAGAAGAGTCCTGATCAGTTTAAGAATTAATGCTAAATATAAAAAAATAAAGCGCTGCAAATACAGCTGACTTTTCAAGGCTGTCATGTAGAGTGTCTGTAATTCTGCTGTCTCTGAGTGATTGTGTCCTTTGTAAAACTTAGGAAGTTTGGGGTTCTATTAACTACATACGGGAATACAAATGTGGGCTAACTTGGGCATGTGAACTTTGAAGCCTGAAAAACAACTTTGTTAATAGAGGTATTAATCACCTACAGCCCTGATTATCTACTTCAGGAGAAACTGTAGTGACAACTCTTTAAAACAGGAGCAGCTTTAATTTAGTCACCTTCCTCCAGGCCCACAATAGCAGCTCTGGTCTCCTCTTCAGAGACCTGGGTGAGTGTTTCTGGGTCAGGTTGATGGCTGAAGCACTGCTGCTCTTGTGAAGAATGCAAGTGTTACAAATTCAGTTAGGAAAATATTCCTGTGTGTCACCCCTGAGTGACTCACCTAATGGCCTAGCCGAATAGTTGCCTCCCTGTGAGCTGTGGTGGTTGATGACCACCTACTTAAACTGCTGTCAGATATTATGGGTGTTAGAAGAAAAAAAACTGATCATCCGATGTAAGCTGCCAGGACTAATTTTCATTGTAAATTTGATGTAAAGAACTGGGGTTATTAACCCTTCCTTTCATTTCCCAAATTGCTAATAGAAATTTCTGAACAGTTTTTAGTGACATGTAGAAAGGGAGATAAAATGGGGGTCACTTTTATGTGGTGGGGGGGAAGGAAGGTCTGAAGTAATGTTACTTTGTCAGAGACAGTCTAGATATAGCATTACACTGTTTTTGTGCAGTGGCTGTTGGTGGTGGGTTTTTTGGTTATTGTAAAAATTTATGCTGAGACACATACTACAGAATTACAGAGAGAAATAGAAATGGAGATTTTTTTTTTAATTTACTGAGTTAAAAATTGTATCACAAGACAACTGCTTTTGAAAGGTTGTGGTTTTTGTCCTCAAATTAAAACCTGTAGAAAAAAAACTGTAGCTGAGACTTCTGGTATGCTTGAATCTACTAGAACTGAGGATCATCAGAAATTCTGTGAAATACTCGTTTTTCTCCATGTAGAATAAATCATTTAACAGAAAACCTGGATTTTTGATTTTGCGTATTTTTTAAATGTTAGTATAATTTTCTGAGCTAATGTTGCTAAATCGGATCGCATAGGACTCTATATCTTAATAGTGAAAGTCACCTGAATATTAAGCAAACTAAAAATGAAACTATCTCAAGTAAAATTTTTGTGCCCTCTTGTGAAGATTATTCTATATAAAGAAAGCAGCTTTTATAAAAGCCTGTCAGAAGTTTCCTGTTAGTAGTCATGATTGGACTTTTGGAGCATTTTGAAGAACAGTACTGCCACAGCACTGCTCTTGAGACTTTGAACTTCCAGAATTTCTTCAAGGCTTTCTGTTGAAAGGAATTTTTAAGCTCCAGTTTAAAATGGTCTAATCCCTACCAGATCAAGTTTTTTTTGGATGAAGTTTTGCAATCTTAGTCCTGGTTGTTTACTTTGCAGAAAAGATTTACGGGTGTTTCTGGGTGTAAGTTCAAGAGCTCATTGTTATTCTGCAACTACAACTTCAAAAATTATTTTTATAGGAAGATGTTAGTTTGTGCAAGAATTCATGTGGAAATGAGCTATGACAGGATTAGGTCTGCAGAGGGAAGGAACAGGTTCTCCTTTAGGGACAATGACTGGTCAAAATAATTTCTCTAAAGGTAAAAATATTTGACTTCATTTGCAATTTGTATGCACATGCCAGTCTTGTCTCTAGGCAAAATGCTTCATTTAATCAATCCCTGATAAGGCCTCATTTTTTGGAATTGCCTAAATCTGTTTAAATACTTAGAATTCATATTGTTTTATTTGCTAAGTCTGACAGTGTACTAAAACATGACCACTAAATTGCTTCTGTTCATTTTGTCTTTTTTGTGGTTTACCATTTACATAGTAAGCTACTTAAGCCCTTTTTCTACTTAAGTATTGTTAAACCAGCTAATGCTGTGTAATGTGGGTCACTGGCTACTCAATTATCTGAACAGAAGGAATACTATGAGGAGGGGAAGACTGATATACTTCCTGAAAAGTTGGGGTTTGTGAGTTTTTGCATTCTTGATGTTTGGGATTTTTCCTGAAGACATTGCATACATTGAACAGTTGAGATTTAAACCTAAAATATCTTCCTGTAAGGACAAGGTTCAGATTTCCCTTTTTTTCTTTTTATGACTAAGTCTTGGTGATTCTGTCAAGTTTAGGTGGCTCTATTATTGGAAAAAGGAGGTTTGCATGATGTTTTGCTCATTCCAGTGCAGCAGAAATTGTCTGGAGAATTGTGTAGTTCATAGAAAGATTAGTATTTCCCAGTTAGAGAGTATAATCTCAAAGCTAAAATCAGTATTCTCTAATGTGTGGAAGGAACATGGCTTCAGATTTTTTGGAGAACTTATTTGGCCTGTTTTTAAAATTAAGGTACAGAAACATCTGTACAAGTAGATTGCAGTATTTGTATCAGTGCTTACAAAAGATAAAGCTCTCAAATTGTGGCAAAAATCATGTTACATGCTTATTTCCACAAAACAGAAAATGCCTATGGAAAATGACAAATAATCTTAGAGATGCTGATGAAGTATGAAATAAATGCCTGATCTATGTATTGTTAGAGTGTCAATGCTGCTTAGCAATTTGCTAGTAAAGCACGTCTTTCTTAAATGGATTTTTGTCAGGAATAGAATAGCTTCTCTATTTGTGTTGTGTGTAGCTCCCTTTTGAATGTGGAATCATATTTACCAGGAACTTCATTTTAGTGTCATTGAAGTGTGTCAGATTTATTTCAGAAGAAACATGGTTTTTCAGAGGTTTTCTGCCTATTTGCTTGTTTTCATTTTCATGACTCCTCTTTTCCTTTAGTAATTTTTTTCTCTCTTCATTCCAGCCTCTCTTGCTTCTTGTACTCAGTTATATGGTGCTGTCTTGTAGGTATTAGTGTTGCCTGGAAGGGCTCAGGAGTTGTGTGGAAAATGAGAATGTACTGATCTTCTTATGCTCAGGGCACACTTCACCTCTTGAGATTATTCTCTTCCATGACATTAATTCTTTTGTCTTTCTACACATGATGTATTTTTGTTCCTGTGCACATGCTAACCTATTTTCTTTGCTCAGAATGTATTTTGTTGAAGCTAGATTTGAATGTCACATCTATTTCTTCTTGTTTCAGAAGAATGAAATTCTTTCCTCTGATGTCTATCTCTGGTGAACAGTCATGTCTGAAGAGTGCTTTACAGTGCTAATATCATCAGGCAGGATTTTGTGTACTTTGTCTGAGTTGAGTACTAAATAAGCTTCTGTAGAAAAGTGTTGAGATCATTTTTATATTTATTGCCATGTCTTCACAGTAAATTGTGTGGTTTTGCTGTCTTCCCGGCTGCCTTTGTCATATGTGTTTGTGCTATACCAGGAGTCTGTGTGCCTTACATACGTGTGTTTGCAGTTAAGCTAGAGTTTCAAGCCTCATTTGTATCAAGACAAATTCTGACACAGCTGCTTTACAGAGAGAGTGTGCAGTCAACCTCATGTTAGGTAATCCTTTGGTGTAAACTTGCATTCCTTAATCTCCTGTCCCTTTTGTCCCCTCATTTCCTATGACCCCAGAGTTGTCTGCCTTTC
Organism: Haemorhous mexicanus; assembly: GCF_027477595.1. Lineage (NCBI taxonomy): Eukaryota > Metazoa > Chordata > Aves > Passeriformes > Fringillidae > Haemorhous > Haemorhous mexicanus. The sequence continues at coordinate 96,821,443 of NC_082342.1, read as the reverse complement.
ACTGTTGAACACAGTTCAGCTTTGGCAGTGTGGGGCTCATTATACCCAGGGAGCCATCCTTATGCCCAAGGATGCCTAACTGTGATTCTGTTAGCAGTTAGCAAGTATGGTTCTGAAGGGCTCACTAAAACTTCAGCTCTTGCTGCCTGCAGGCACTAGATAGCTGGTGTTTGATCTGTGAGTCAGATACTGTTAGAAGCCATGAAACAACTTGATGTGGCACTTAGTGCTGTGGTCTAGTTGACAAGATGGTGACCCAAGGTGTTGGACTCCTGGAGATCCTTTCCAGCTGTAGGGATTCTGTTATTGAAGCCAGCTATAAATATTTCTAGCACACTGCTAATATCTCTTGCTTACAGTTAGGCCATTATTATAGTGGAGGCTTTTGTGGGAAGTTGAATCTGTTAATATTGTATGACAATCCCCCAAATACTATTTATGGGTCTTTCCAAGGCTGAAGGAGATGGCTTTCCATTAGCCATAGCTTAGGAAGTTTAGACAGCTGTGCCAATTTTTTGCTGTAGTTTCCTTCATGATCTGTTAACACTTCAAATCAGTGAGTGCAGCACACACAAAGTGCCTCCAAGAAGCACCATCACCTTCTGAGGCAGAAGATAGTTCTATGGAATTGCTCTCAGCTTCTTATTCCTTATCTGTATCTTGGGGTAGCAGCTGTGTAGTCAGCAGCAAGATCACTTTGTCTGTGCTGACACTATGACATAATGCTGACTTGATCATACTGAAGTGAGAACAGAAGTTGCTTCTCTTACCTGTGTTGCAGGCTATGAATGCTATTAACAGGGAATTAGGAGGGAAGAATAGGCTGCCTTACAGACAGTGATGATTGAGTGCATGTTGCTTCTAGTTCGTCACCTTTTTAGCCCTAAATGTGTTTTGTAGAAATCTTATTGCAAAACTAAGGTAATTACAGTGTAAGTGTAATTAAGGAGGATGTTTATGAGACTTCTGACATCATAAGTCATCCCCATATAATACTATGGGGATACTCCCAGTTTCAGGTACTGTTTTCTTGGGCAGGAGTCTGCTGGTACCTTATGGACAGGTTTTTGTTTAAGCAAGGAACAGCCATGCCACTTGGACTTGATTTTTTAACTTGGGACTCTGTTGTTTATTTAAATACTGCCACTTACCCAGGAACTGAAAAATAATCTCTATAAAAAGGTTAAATTTAGCTGTGGTGGCTCTTATCCCAGTGGAGTATCCTCAATGGTAGGCAGTGATATTTTAATGACTGTAGTTATTGTACTGCAGGTTGAAGGCTTGAGCATTTTAGGATTGTACTATTCTCTTAATGTATTTTGCTGGTTTTGTTTCCAAAGCTGATCCAATCCATAGCAATTAGAAAAGGCTATTCTATTTCTTAGTGTTGAGGTTTTGTTAATGTAGGTGTAGTGATCTTCAGCTTTGAGGCTAGCTACTGCTAGCCTTAGATAATGGAAATTAAGCAAAGTCTGAGGTTCTTCCGTTTGTTTGACAACTGCATTAGTTTTCAGTTCTGACTATTGCCACTTCTGTTGACTGCGCAATATATATATCCAATAAATACACATGTAGAGGTGTAGTCATCTGTCTTGTCATGTTTGTCAGCAGAAAGTTTTCTGGGATGGAAGAACATTTTAAGTATAGACTAGATAAGCGATTAGAAATGTTATGGTTGTTAGAAGCTTTCTAGTAGAACAGATGGCAGGGGATGTTTTTCTAAGCCCTGTTCTGAAATACTCTGTATAGATTTAATACAATAAAATCTCATATTATTTCAAGTGAGTATGTTTTTGTAATGAAAAATATCTTAGGACTTAACATTTTTCAGTGGAATGTTAACACATTTAACAGTGGAAGAAATATGCAGATTGGTGGTGACTTAAAAAAAAAAAATCTCGGTGAGAGATCATGTTTTTGTGAGCAAATGATGAGCAGTACCTTCCCTCTCCCAGATGCCTTTTGGCTTTTATTCTTTCATATAAAGTTGCATATTCCAGGCAGCCTGCCAGCATTTATGTCATCAGTTTGCCAAGTTGAAGAGTTGTTGGAACTTTTTTCCCATTGGAAAGTTTTTCTTACCCCGCTTCCAAAAAAAAAAAGAACCAAAATTTTGCTACTTTGACTGAAAATGAAAATTCCAAACAAACTTTACAGACAAATGGTGCATATCTCTTCATAAACCAAACATTTGTTTAGTACTGATTCCTATTTATTAATTTGTGGTTTAGAGGAAAACACATTTTTCACACTTGAATGTCATGGATTCCTAGGTTTTCCTAGACATAGAAGGGTTAATTTTTTCTCATCACAGAGGCTCTCTCATTATTGATATGGACCTGCTGTGTGCCTGGTTTGATTTAGATTGATCTCTTATAAAATAAGGAAGGCTGGAATAGTTTTTTTTTTTTTAGATGCCACCCATGCCCTGTAAAATACTATCAGTACATTTCTTTCTCTACAGGCCCATCCTCTTGCCCTCTCCCAGCTGATGAACTGCGAGTTTATAGCCACAGCTTTTGCTTTTAGTCCATAGAGATGCTTCAGCTTATACTCTGTATGATTAAATTTTACTGCTTTTTTTTTACTACATTTCTCAAGGTGTTCTAGTACAATATCCCAGTCCTCTTTTGGTGTCCTGCTTTGTGTTGTCATCAAAATTTACCGCTATTCTGTAAAACATCCTTGTGGTTGTTTCTGTGCAGTGGTGTGGGTGATTCTTACTTTGCCCAGGCCTTAGTCCTGTTTAGTCCCCAGCTGCAGGTCTGATTTGCTTTACTGGCCAGGCTGCATGCTTGCTGTGCTGAGTGTCATCCAGACATGTTGCAGCTTCCATGCTTTCATTATCTGGCACTTGCCCACAAAAAAGCAGATTTGTTGTTCTACTCTGAATTTTATTTGGTTACCTGTAGTACAGTGAAGGGCAATGGAATCATTAAATGGTTTAGGTTGAAAATGACATCTAAGATTGTAAAGTCCAACACTAACCCAGCACTGCATAATATTGTGTATATGTATTTCTTTTGTTCTGGTTAAAAGGAAAAGATAACAGACTTGAGAATCTCTGTTTGTGAATATCAACACCAGTCTGCCTACACACATTTTCCTACACAGCAGGCCATGTAACATTCTTCATCATTTTTGGGGGACTTACAGAAATAACACATCGAGCTTCAGTGCAGTGTGTGGTCCTGCTGCTGGGTTGATCTTGGACCTAGCTGATGGTTGTGTTATTCTTTAATAAAGAATAGCCTAAAAGCTACTTTCATGTTGACTCACGCCGATCTCAGTTTGGAAGGTTCTCAAGGTAAGGTGTGTTTATGATCAGATTTTTTTGTTCTTTTGTTAGAATTGCATGTCAGCAAAGAACAGGATGAGCCAGCTTAGTTTTGAGAGCACAGTGTGAGACTTGATTTTTTTGATGGAAGTCTTTTGTCAGTGTGAATGTGAAAAAATGCTTTCCCAGGAGGAAGACAATAGAAAGCAACTTTTCATAGGCTGAAATGGGTAATATAAACAGTGGAACAGCAGAGAAGGATCTTATTAACATGTTGATACATTTCAGGGAAAAAGAGTTCTCATGTATGACAGCCTTGAAAGAACAAAACCTAGAGATGAAACTACAGGAAGTATTTAAAGATCTTGTCATATGTCTTACAGAAGAAACTATTTTTCTGTTAGATTATGGTGTTTTATTTCCTCTTCCATGTATCCAGGTTGTGGCAGTGTAAACTATGTGAAAGGTGGAGCAAGAGACACATTGCATAAGAGGATGCTGCTTTTTATATTATGTCTGGGTGACTTACGAGCTTATGCTATGACTTACTTTTCCTTCATGGAAGAGGAAGCGTTTTAATTAACAAAAGCATTTTCTTCTAGAATAATTCTGTATCATTCCCTCCATAGTTGTTTAGATCATGTTGTTTTGAATACAGTTAAGAATAAAGCTGTATAGGAAACTCAAAGCCTGATTTTTTTTTTTAACTTGACAATGTGTAGCACTATATTTAATATGGTAATTTCATGTAATATGATTCAAGTTTTCCTTTGTGATGCCTAGAGTAAAACCTACAGTATTTGCAATTTCCAGATCAGTAGATGGCTTTTCTTCTTTTTACAGATTTTTTAAAAGCCTTTGATATTAGTAGATATTAGTGGATATTAGTAGATGTGTTGTTTGTTCCAGCAAGTGAATCTTACTTTCTGTAATATTTGGTGCATGGTTAACTTCTGATCTCTTGTTAGCAGAACACAGAAACTGAAGTTTGTAATTCCAAGTACTTTGCTTTCCCAAGAAGAAAAAAGCCAGCATAGTCCTATAACAGAATTTTTTTGTTTGTGTCAACATAGAGTGTAGGGGTAGAAACTCTTTTAGTTTTCTAATTGGAGCAATATTTTGGAAATACAGTCTACACAATAAAATAACACTGCACGTAGCTTGAAGTAGGATAGAGTGTGCCTTTTGGACAAGCTACAGTGTTGTGAGTGAAGGATGGTAGGGCATGGGATGGTAGCAAAGCTTCTCAGAAAGATCATTGCTTTTTCTATAGTATCATCGCAAATAGTTGAAAGTTGCTACAGTGTAAAAATGTTTGGTTATGGGCTATACTCTTCTTTGCTGCTTCAGAGTTAAACTACTAACTGTTGAGGGAGGGAGGAATTTATTCATGTATATAGCAGGAAAAATCTGAGATACAGATTGCTTTGTGTTAGTATGGGTCAGGTTAGGCACATTGAGAGAATCGTAGGGTTTTTTTTTTGGTTTTTTTTGCTTGTTTATGCCATGTTTAAGTGAAGATTGTTACAGTTAGGAGTAACCATGTGTTATGTAGAGAGAAGTAATGATGGAGGGAAGTCGATGTGGTAATTGTTTATTTTATGTAAAGAAATTGAGGTGTGTAAGATTTCTGAAGGCCTTAAATACTTGACTTCAAGAGTGAAATAGTTTTGCTGCTTGGTATGTGTCCTACATAAAAGGAAGATTTTGGTGATGATTAAGTGGTTGTCAAGTCACTGTTTATGTTAAAATTACTTGATTTTTGTCTGTTTAGCTTATTAACTTAGGTGTGGTACAAAAAACATATCAGTTACATGTCTTGTTTTATGTCTTTGGTGCTGTGCAGTGGGAATTTGCCTATATAGATTTGATTTGTGGAAATGGTGTTACATGGGTAAGTAATTCTGATGGCTTCTGGTCCAGGGAGGAATGAGGATGAATATTGTGTCATTGACTGGCTTTACAGTAATTTTCAGTGAAGAACAGTATCAGATTTAATTTTGTCTAGTAATATATAGATTCCTAGTAGAAGTCAGAAGTGATGCTGGTAAGTGGAAGGCAAGCATTTTTTCTGTGCTTGAGGCTTTTTGTGCCTTGGGCTTTTCTTTGTTGTTGCTCCTTTCCAGCTTATAGGAACAAGCCAAATGCAAGGGCTTAGGGAAGCATGACCTAACATGCCCTTCCCCCTATGTATGGTAGGTCTTAATTCTCAATGGATTATGAAGATGACCTACGTTTTGTCAACTTCAAATATGTTTGTTATGCCTAATGTGTTCAGAACCTTCAAAGCTTTATGTAGAAATAGACACATTGAGCAGACAGGATTTACCAGGCAGCATAAGACATAGTTAAACAAAATCCATCACTCTTCTGAATTTACAAGGTTAGCAGTGTTTTTGTAGAAATCTGTGACCAGATGACCTTTCCCTCTGTGCCTTTTTCTGACGGATTTCTGTTTATGCTTGAAAGTTGGATATTGGAGGTCTTCTGACCTTGGAAATTGATCTATTTGAATTCTCTAGAGCCTGAGCTTGGGAACCTTTGGATCCTGCTCTGAGGTTTACTTGCTCAGCATGTATTGTTCTTTTCCTGTTTTGTTTTGACTTTTTATTTCTCTTCAGTTGATTGTTTGGTTTTATATTGAAGGAAGCATTTATAATAGGCTGAGCTGAATAAGTTTTTTTTTTTTTATATGCCAGAAACTGACATGCAGTGTTGGTTCTTGGCTCTGTCTGGGAGTGGGAGAAACACAGGAAAGTTCACTTTGGCAGATCTAAGTCATGATGAAATTGTTTTTTTCCTAGGATTAAAACAAGGTACCATGTGTTTGCCACTCTCACAGTAATTACTAGAGCTCAGAATTTATGTGTAAATGATCACAGAAAACACCTGCAAAGAATTACTTTGTATATTAGTGTAATTCTGAGCAAACTGAAATACCTTATAGTGCCTTTTTTTTTTTTCTGTTCCATCTTTCTGAATGGAAAAAACAACAGCTTGTGTGTGAAAGTGCCTTTGTTATTGTATTTGGCCCACAAGACACAGTACTGACCTGTAATCCTGGGATATTGGTATTGAATGTCATTCTAGGGATGTTTAAAGAAAAAGCTGAACATTTTTAGAGAGCTGGAACAAAGCAAGTGTCAGGAGAGGATGTGAGTTTTAAAATGTTGCAAAGCAGATGTCTCCTAATGGATTTTTCAATTTTGGGTCTTGGAAAAGTAGTAATAATATTCTTAAAACAGCTTCACATAACTTTGATTTGATCTTATTGGCATCACTGGAAGTAATTGTTGTAATTAGAGGAGTGATCTGCTCTCTTACTGACATACAGGAGAATGGGAAAAAATAATTAAAGTAATAGATTTGATGTGTATTGACTTATTACTTGCTGCAACTTGAAGGGAAAGTATGGACCTTCTAATTTATTTATTAATTCCAAGGAATTGCTAAGGTGATTTCTTTTCTTAGCCTAGCCTTGTTCTATAACCTAGAGAATTTTTGAACTAAGATGATGGGACAATCCAATACATTACATCATTTGACAGAATTTAATGTGAGCTCCCTGGAGTGGAACTTCTTAAATCAATAGCATTAGAGCCACTTATTTTTAAAGGAAATGGCACGAACCAATAATGACAAGCTAGCAATAAAAGAGCAATAGCCTTTTTGGAGGCATTTCAAAAGAATAAGTGTGTTCTTAGATCTTCTGATGTGTGATCATTTCAGAGACACTGGAACTACTTAGCTAATGTTGAAGAGACCAAATCAGAAAGCTGCCTATATGTTGGCTCTGTATGAAATGGGAGACATACAAGCTTCTTGCAATATGATCAAAGATGTTATTCACAGTTAGATGCATAATACTTTAAAGTAACACACAATTCCAGACCACCTTCAAGCTTTAATCAAGGGAGTTCATTAACTTGTGGAAATTTGAGTACCAGTTCAGAAAACAAAGGTAGTTGAAAGTGAAGAGAAGTTTTAAATGGCTATGAACAGGTTAAATGCATTGCTTTAAAACCAAATTGTGCAGTTGTCAGTTGAATTAACTGTGGTTCTCCTTAAGGGACTTTCCAAGTGTAGTAGTTGCTGATTTTTCCCCAGTTTTACAACAGAAAATAAAAATTGGTTAAATCAGTGCAATAGCTAGTATTGGCATTGTGTTTTTCAGGTGCTGAGAAGGGGCTGCATTGTTTTCTGTTCTTTTACAGTACTGATAGTTTAACTGATTCAGTAGTGTGAACTGATCCACAGTATTAAAAAAGCTTGGAACTGAAAACACTGATAGATTAGGAGGTTAACAAGGTAGCAGTAAGGGACTAGATGGTTTAGTCTATCCTGTGTAACTCTGTATAAACTCAGTTTTAACAGAATACATAATTTGGAGCAAATATGGATCCAGAGATGAAGTCATACCAAGAATTAGAAATGGGAAAATATATGTGTTCAGAAGATCAGATTAGCAAAGGAGAAGATACTTCTGTGTCTTTCAGCAGCAAGAGGTTGTTGTGACAATCATTTTACAAGACTGCATCCCCAGTGCAAATCAGTATTTTTTGTACAGGTTGTCTCACGGGGGTTTTTTTATGCTTCACTAGATGAGACGTTCTCAGGTAGATGACTTTCATATCTCTGTGCCTATAAATAAAATTTGAAATTCATTTTCTTCAGTGCTATATTTTTTTTTTAGAAATTCTTTGTTTGCTTTCACAGCATCTTATGGAGATGTGGTGAAGATGCTTTTTTAGCTGATACTAATCTTAATCTTACAAGGTATGGAATAAGCAGCTTGATTTGTGTTGCTCAACCCTTCTGGTAGTGATGGCATTACCATGTGGCCTTAAGCTACAGAAAGGCCACTAAGGTGGCTCTGTGGTCACGGGTGGGGGGTATGTGTGTGCTGGCAGTTTTGTACCGAAGATGCAATTTTTCAGTGTCTCTTTTTCCCCCTGAGAGAGACTTTATGAATTAAATGTGCCTGTACACTGGCATCTGTCGTGTGTTTGAGGCAATGGTGACTAAGTTACTCGTGTGCTTGGGGCTGCCAAACAAGGATTAGATCCTCCTTAAGTGGGGTCAAGGCCAGGGTTTCAGCAGACTCTGCCAAGTCATGGCATTCTGACACTGTAAAGCAGTGGCCACTGTGGTGGCCCCGGGGACTGGAAACGTCAGTGATGTTCCACTTTGTCTGTCAGGCCTGATTTTAGGAGCTCTGCTAAATGTGGTGGCAGCTGTGTGGGTACAGCAGGGTTTGGTTTTGCTAGACTTTCAAAATAAATTGTTTGGGAAAATATGTTTAACATAAGGAAACTGAGTATCATATGAATTAAATTCCTTCAGCCATGTGTGTACACTTCAAAAACTCTTCTGTCGGTGGAGTGTGAATGCTTAGGGTGTGTGGATGGTCCCTTGTGAGGTTGGTCTGCTCGGCCTTGCAGCAGGGGCTCTGCAGCCATTTGGGAGCAAGCCGTCCCAGCTTTACCTGCGTGCGCCCTGGTGTTCCTCTGCTGTTCGGGGAGAGCCTGCCCTCCCCCGGGTGCTGCCCGGCCTCTGGGGATCCTGCGCAGGCCTGGCGGTGACCGCGGCTCCTGCCCTGCATTTCCAGGCAAGCTCGGCCTGTTCTCTGGTGCTGCCACCATGGCCCTCAGGGTCAGGGCCTTTTGGCGGTCCCCGAGGGGCCGGCCCCGCACTGCCATGAGGAGTGGCCCCCTTCGTGCCCCATGCCTGGAGCTTCATCCCCAGGTGGGTTCCTCCTGTTGCCCGGCCTCCTTCGGCCGCTGCCTTAGTGTGTTGCTTGTTTTCCACTCCTTTGGCCTGTATGGACTTCCTCTATGCTCCTTCCCTTTTTAAATTTCTCTTTTTTTTTAACAGCTCCTATCATCTAGAATTATTTTTATTTTATATTGTAAGTACAAAAGAGCATTATGGAGTCCAGTGTCTTTACAGATTGCAAAGGTTTTGCCCCCTCTTGAGTAAGTCTAACCCCTTCAGTATGTACCCCTCTGCTTGCTGGCTGTTCACCTATTTTACCAGACAGTCTTCTGTTTAATTTGCTTGACAAATCCCATTATGAATAAGTAAGAAATATGAAGTGTAGGTATTTTCTGGAGGGCTTGCAAAGGTCATGTGGGGCCTTTGGTGTCCTTTCCTCTCTAGGATCTATCTGAGGTACACCAAGCTTGTACCTCATAAGACATCAAGACAAAACCATGTTTTTTTTCCTGAGTATTCCTAACTATTGAATATTTGCTAAATCTAATGTTGAGTTAAGCTTTATAATATTTAGAAATGCCTAGACTTCCACAGTAGAGACATCAATGAGGATGTTGATACTAAGGTGAGATGGAAAATGGAAACAAAGCTGGAACCAAAACATTTAAGAGGTGGAATTTTGTTGTGTTTTACCTAGAAGGTTTCCAGTTAACGTCACATTTAAGGAAAATCCTTTTCCATGTGTCCAGTTTCATATCTGTGCAGATGTTTAAACAAACCACAAAAAGATGTAGAAATAAAATTTCATTTTCTGCAAGTAAGTGTGTAAAATTAAAATGGAAACATTAGGAATAGGCAGATTTCTATATACCACTAAGAACAAAACCAGTATGCTATTTCTTCCTTATTCTGGTATCTACATTGTAAGAAATCTGGCTTTTTATTGCTCTCTCTCCAACACTGACAAAGACAGTGTCTAAGAATTAGAAGAATTACCTTATAGTGATTAAAGTGAGAGAAGCATAGAAATGAGTATTTCATGCCATAGAACCATAGACAGCTGAAGCAAGGCACATTCCATATAATAGATAACCAAAAGCAAGTTGCTTCACAGTGTTCACACTAGTAAAGTTCATGTGCTGTCTCTAAATCTAGATCTGAGTAATTTTTAGACATGTTCTGTGTTACTGTATTATGAGATCTAAATCCTTTAAGAGTTAAAAAACCAACCTTCAAAGTATTTTTTTCTCTTCACTCCAAAGAGTGAATTTGAATGTAATTGTTGCTTGGTATTAAATCTGATTTTTACTCTTGTGACCAGTGACAGGACTTGAGGAAACAGTATGAAGCTGAGTCAAGGGAGGTTTAGTTCGGGTGTCAGGAAAAGGTTTTTTAGCCAGAATATGGTTGGGCACTGGAAGGGGCTCCCCAGGGAAGAGGTCACAACATCAAGCCTGACAGAGTTCAAGGAGTGTTTGGACAGTGCTCTCAGGCAGAGGGTGTGACCCTTGGGGTGACCTGACCAGGGCAAGGAGTTGGGCTCCATCCTGATGGGTCCTTTCCAACTCGGCATATTCAATGGTTCTGTGATTCTGCTAGTATTAAAGTATGGAGACCTTTAAAATGGTCAGCTGCATTTAGCAACAAGGCGAGGGAGAAGTACTTACTTAAGCATTAATTGGAAGGCATGGGTGATAGGAATTTTCCAGCCTTATGGCGTTTGTCCCTCCCATCTCCATGGTCTAGCTCACTTCCCTTTGCAAACACACACGAAAAGAAAGCACTATCTAAAGTTCATTGTATTTCAGTTCCCTGAAAAAATGTAGAAGAGCTCTCTGAGAGGGTGCTACTGTAGGGGTTTTTTCTGCAATAAGGCAAAGTAGAAAATGTGATTGTAACCTCTGTGCTCTCAGAGCTGAAGCAAGCAGCTTCATCAGTTGGACACAGTGGTGTTGTAGAGACATTGTATTTTTTTTTTTGTTGGTCTTGAGGGAAACACTAGTTATTCCCCAAGTATGAAAGTCAAGGTTTTCTAAACCAGCTAAGTTTGATACTGAGTTTACACACTTATAGGAAAGTGCCTTGTAAAAATAATTACTACTAAGAAAATCTAAGCAGCTTACCAAGAGTATTACTGCAGTTCTTGCAGGGACACTGGATCATTGTAACTTTTATATTTGTGAGTTAGCAAGCCTTTCTTTTCACAATAGCTCCATTGGAACAAGTGAAGACATGCAATTTATTGTTTTGTTTTTCCTCTCCATTAACAGTGCAATGTTAGCATTATTTGTTACAAGGACACACTTTTGTTTTTATGTAGAGCTGAGGCATCATTTTATGGTCTTTTTATAGAGTATATGTGAGGGATGATATAGGTTATAATACAGATGATTTAACATATGTACTCAGATTTTATAGTACTTGCTTTGTTTTCACTCAAGATTTCAACTAATATGTACGAATAACATCATGGTGGTTTTGGCTGTTTGTACCTTTGAAATAGAGCTTAGAACTGTGAGTCAGGAGAGGATGCCGTGTATGTGTATGGTGTGTGTGCAAATGAAATCTGAATTTGTCTCCAGGAAGTATTTTTATAGCATATTAAGGTATTTTTATAGCATATTAAGATTATTTGGAGATGTAGTTTTCTGATGGAACTTTTTTGTAGGACTTCAGCACTTCTCATTTGAATGGATTTATGTTAAGTGCAAATACATTTCAGCATAGCTTCTATACTTTCCTTTTACTCTTTCTGTAAATGTAAAAATTTACCCAAATTGCAAATGAAACCGTTACCTGTTTAATAGCTTCCTGCTAGTGTCCTCACAAAAGCATCTGGAGGTTTTATTTCTAGAAGTTTGTAGTTGAACTCAGTTTTCTTTCTTTTGTAATGTGATATCTTCACTGAAAAAAGAAACCCCAAACAAAAACCAACAAAACAAACAACAAAAACCCCTCATTTAAACCCCAGCGTCCTTGACTATTGGAATATTGTCCATAATAGATCTCTTTAAAAGTTATAAGCTTTCTTCATGATAGCAGATTTAACTCACTTGTGATGAATTTGATGCATAATTTCCTTACTCCTTGCATGTGCCAGAACTTGTCAAACTGTGAACATTGCTTTCCTTCTAATGGTGGGTCCAGTGCCATTTCCAACCTCACAGTGCCCCCACTGAGGAGAGGTTGTGGCTCAGCTGAAGTAAAAACATTCCAGCTGCCACCGGATAGCCTGTTGCATAAGCACATAATCAACTTACATTAAGAAACAAAGTAAGTCATTATCTCCTCTTATCAGAACACTTGGTCCATTTGAATTCAATGTACAGTGTATAATTGACCTCTTAGGAGCCATGTGTACTAGGAAAAAACTCCAACCAGTTAACTGGTAGACTCACAATCTTGCTCTGCACTAGACCTACAGTAGCTATTTGCTTCCAGGGTGTTCTTGTTGGATATAGTAACTGATAGGGCTGCTGAGGCAAAGCCTCAGATGTAGTCATATTCTAAAAAGTAAAATAAATGTGAAAATATTTTCTGCTTTCCTTGATTTTTGTCATAATGGCTTATTTATAAGAAAAAACATTGAGTTTCCTTTTTTGTTTGTACTTTGTCTCCTACAATGATTTGAGTTGCTGTCTGTGCCTGGTATTCCCTCTGTCTTTATTAAATGTAGTTGTATTTTATTTCTAAGGAATTGTCTAATAGCATGCCTCCTAAAACCAAGGAAGATTGTTTCTAGATGGCAAAAGTAAATTACTTTCCCGTCCTGAAATTCTCTCTTGCTTACGGATTGTTTCCAATTATATTTAGAGGGGGGGAAAAAAAGGAAAGTATTAGGAAGTGGACAGAAATAACTCCTGTAAGACATTGTACTACCAACCAGGGTACTGCCAAGGATTACTTATCTCATTTGTAGTAATACTCCTTGGACTATCACCTAAAGTTTTATTTTTGGCACTATCCTTTTGCTGTCTTGCCCCATTTTTGTTGCCTACAGGACAGCTGATCCTGCCTGTAGGATACATGTCCTGAAGAGTGCCCCATGTTGTCAAAATACATTTGGAAATCTGGATTTTACAAAACTGGTCATGTGTGTGCTCTTCTGCAGAAATCAAACATGCCTCCTTCATTAACAGTCTGTATTTCTGTCTAGGGGTGAAGTGGGATTTCTAGAAGCTTATTTTACTGCATTTTGGGGGGAACAAAGAAGTTAGTCTAGAACAAGGATTTCTGATTTGATTTAGGGATTGCCTTTGGCTTTCAGTATTTTTAAAGGTTTAAGATAAAAAATTACCTAATAAAATAAATGTCATGAATGGTTAGACTTTTGTTTACAAAAGCAGACTGAAACAGACTTTTGTTTACAAACACAGTTGTGACTGAAATTGGCCAGGTAATCAATGACCTCATGTTAGCTGCTTTAGAGAGCATAGAATTGCCTCTCCTAAAATCACTGAATTCTAGGTTTTTGTCTTTCAATTATGCAACCAGCTGATACCTGGAAGTTATTTGATCTAAACCTCTGCTCAGAATATGGGCAGTTTTATGATTCATTGAACTCTGAAGTCAGTCAAATCTGATTCACACTTCCTGATTTGTAGATAGTATCAAATGATTACAAAGTGCAGAACTGCTGTGTACTTTTGAAAGAAGCAATATTTGGAATATATGTTTGAGTATAATAACAGTATTGGATAGTCACTTTAGAATTTATTTCCTCCACACAGATGTAAAAAAAAAAAAAACCAACACAGCATGACAAGCTAGTTTATTAGTCCCCATTCTTTTTCCTAGCCCTTTTTTGCAGCAACTGAGAATTTTCATTTTGGAGTTTTTTTCACTTGAATTGATTACAGGAATTTTTAGTCCAACAGGAAAAGACACATGAGGGGGCATGCTGTTTTCTGGGAATTTGTTTTATTAAGCATGAAAGCTGAAACTTTAAAAGAACATTTGTCTTTTGGACTGTTTTCAAAAAGAGCTCTAGGGAAAATCTATTAAAAATATTTTCTTTGCTGTTGTAGTATCTTCATTTCTTAAGTATGTGTATTCATTTGAAACAAAAATAATTGTTAGTAAATGTGCTTTTTATTATTATTTAGCTATTTCACTTCTCAGGTTCTGCCTGTCATACACAGCAGATGAAAATAGATAATCCTGATGATTCTGGTTCAGTACTTTTTTGATACTTGTTCATATACTTGAAGTAATATCTCTCAGATGTTATTCTTCTATTATAAAGGTGAATTGTTAATTTCTTGGATTTTTTCCCTAAGATAATCTGTCATACAGGCTGTCCAAAAGCCGGGTATATTCAGCTTGGTTTCTGAAGGAGCTGTAAGGCCTGTGATGCCCTTAGGTATATGTATGCTTTTTGCTAAATAGAGGTCTTTCCTGCCAGCATGTACTGGGAGTTTATTTCTGTTTGCATTTCCCAAAATGTGGAGTATAGAGACTCCTTTTACTGAGAAGAAAATGTGTTTAGGTTTTTTCATGTTTTTTTCCTTTGCTTATCATTGAAAAGGGCCTTCCCTTTTCAATGAATGGCACATCAGCCTTTGAAGTCTGAGAAACATTTCTTCAGGAAGATTATTAAAGATGTGAGTTCATGTTGTGGAGTATGTTTGTCTAGGGTGAAAAAAATGGTGATTTTTCTTAGATTCTAGAGTCCTGAGAGATGTTTAAGGCAAAAAGCAACTATCCCATCACAAGTTGTTTTTAGGGGATGATGTATTGTAACAACTTGCCTCCATCCCTTCCTACATCAAAGAAGTCACAGCAGTAAATCAAAGCCTAAAGGTCAGTGACTTCTCTTGCGTTTTTATGTATGCTTTTGCTGCTGCGTAGAAACCAGCAGCATCAAAGGTTGTTAAACCTCTTCTCTGTATCACTGAATGACAGACATGTGGAGGTTGAGATTACACTTATCATCTCATCCCAGACAAACCTGCATAACCTCCTTTGCCTTTATTACCACAGTCATTGCAAGTCAGAATATATTAATCTCAACCTGCAGTACAGTTCTAGACTTGATAGAAAAATCTTTCTTTGAAAATACCTTGAAAATACCTTTCATTTTCTGCATGAAGGACACAGAGCAGTTTTGATATATTGAAATGCAGTGTGGACATTTTGTCTTCCACATATAAGTAAAAGGAGGTGTATGGATCACTGAAAGCTTAAAATAACATCCCCCATATTGTATGATAAAAGTCTCATAGTAACATTTTAAAGTGGGAAGTAGCTACAGTTTTGCTAAAATAAAACAATTTGAACCACCTTTGCTTCTGACCAAGAGATGGTCTTTCATATTGTGCTTAGTATACTGGAGCTTTACTTAGATGTGTTGGATGTACTGTGTTGGATTACTTTGAGTTCTCTGGCTATTATTAATACTTTTATTAGTACTATTTTATAAGTATGAAATGTTTACTCAGGGTGTCTATTCATTGTAGATCAACTTGTTGTAACTTACAGGTGACTGACTATTTGTTGAGAGAGTGGTTTTTTTTAAATGTTCCTCACCTTTGCTGTATCACAAATTTCCTCTGAATTATTAATGATATCCTGGTTTAAAATTCACCTTGTCTCCACTGAACTATTTAAGATGATAAAAACTGAAAGTCTGTCCTTGAGTTCTGGTGTCCTGCTTGCTCAGGGATTAGTTAGACTGAGACAATGAGAACTGGAGTTCTCTGACTTCAGTTCCCTAAGGGTTTAGTTATAAACCTTCATTTTCACTGTTTTAAATGCTAAGCATTCACTATTTTGATTTGTTGAGTTTGTGATTTAATTACTTGTGTAACAGATATTCTGGGCTTTCTAGTTTGGTTTTTTAAACTAGCAATTGGCAACTGTCTTCTAACTAAGCAGTCAGTATTGTAATGAATTTTTTAAAATGTTATATATATATCTTATTCTATCTGTGACTATATATGACAAAAGAAATAGATATTTATACAACATCATTATTTTACATTAGAGCTAACTTCTAAAACACAGCTAATAGCAAATGCTAATAAAGTGTATTTTTTGTAAATATTTGACTGGTTACTGTAGTAGTTCTTGAAGTCTTTTGATGTTTGTAAAAGTACAGAGTTGTGAAATATTTACTGTACTTCACATTGTTCAGTTGCAAGTCTTTAAATCCATTCTTTGAGAGTAAAAGTAAATATTAAAAAACTCACTGCATCGAAAGAGTTGTAAAGTAATGTTTAATCTTAATGGAATTCACATTCCTTAAGTGCAGTGAAAACAAAAGGGGTTCTAAAATCCTGTGGTTATTGGTGTCATAAACTTCTTATGCATCATAAGTAGGTTTACTCATACTCCTGATGTGAACACTCAAAGCTACTGAATGTGTCATTTTATAAGTTTAAAATTCTTGTTTTTCATCAATGTCGACTTTATCTGAAGTCAGATCTATCATCCTGATGCCTGATCATTTTGGAAAATTTACAAGATCTTCACTATTATACATGAGGATTGAATGTGGCATTTCATCAGTAACACCTGTGTGTTAGGAGGTAAAACTGTAAAATAGTTTGTGACTTCTTACCTGAGTCAATCACTTATGGCTTTTTCCCCTGAAGTACTTCAACACATGGCATTGCTTTGCAATATAGGAAGAAGTAGTAGCTTAAAATTTTATATTCCTTGAATGTTTGAGTGCTGTACGTGAATACTGTTGTGTATGTAAGAGTTAGAAGTAGGTTGAAAGTGTTTGAAATAGCTCCAAATAAATGTTTCATTAACCTATAGCCATCTGTAATTAGGGTCCTTCCTTCTATCAGAGTGTCTGTGTATTCACAAAGCTGAATTTGCGTAACATCAGATTTGGTGCTGATGTGCAACAAAAAGCATGGAAATGAAGGAACAGAATCAGAATATGACCTGACAGCCTCTTGGTCAAGGTGCTGGTAGCATAGCAGTCTGATTATATGGTGGCTACAGTGTTCCTGCAGTGACAGGTGTGGTTCTGTTGGAGCAGTGATCCTGTAGAAGGAGGGGGGTAGTTTTCCTCTGAAGGTCCCATCGTGGTGTAGATGGGCCTGGTCTTCCTTTGGGAATCCAGTGGAGAAGACAGCTGCCCCTCTGGCAATCCAGTGGGAAAAGGCTGCTCTGGTGTTTCAAATCTGAGATTATATCCAGGAAGGAATGCTTGGCTCCTCCCCCTGGGCATCTCACAATGAGATGATGTAATTTTATCAGTCATGCAGTGACACTCAGTGGGCCATTAACAGAAGATATCTCCCGGAAGTAGGATTGGTTTTTGGAAGAGATAAAGAAAACTGGCCAGTTAACAGAAGATAACTGCCCCACCTCTAACAGATGGCAAATAGAATACAGACATCTTACAACCAGGACAGGTATCATAATCATAATATAATACAAGAAGGTTGCCCCATCTTCTCTCTGCTAGAATCATAGCTTCACTAGCTCTATATCCACTTAGGAATGAAAATAATTTGGAAGTCTAACAGGCACTGACCATTAAGATAGTGAGTAGTTGCTACTTGGCATTGAACTGTTTTAGAGATTCAAATGCGATGACAGAGGTTTACAATGGCGGGAGGTGTTTTCTTGATATCAAAACTACATTATATTTTTTTAGTAAAAGTTGGAATTGAGGTCTGCTTCTCAGCTGTGTGTCAATAGAATGCATAGTGCAATAATTAACTATCCTTTTTATTTTTTTATCCATAGTTTACTTGAACAATTTAAAGACCAGCAAACATGTAGATGAGGCATTTTCACAGCCCTTGTACTAAGTATAAATAAGAATGCAGAAGTCCATATATTTTAATTATCTTTGTCCTGGAATTCAGATGGGAAATTTGACTCTTGCCCTTTTGTTTGCTAAAATCCTAGTGGAAGGCTGTCTCTGGCTAGTTCTCACCATGTCTGATGGTAATTTACTGTTCTAAATATAAAGCATATTTTTAGGGTACAGTCCCTTTTGAATAATCTGAAGCTCCTGTAAGAATACCATTTAGGAATGGATTTCATTGCATCTGATCTTGTAAATCTTGATGATGCATCCTGTCTCTATGCGTTACGTTGTTCCTTGGAAAAAAATCACAACAGGTATTCTTGCTTGATTTTTCTTAATAATTTAGTTACTTAATTTAATAATTAATAACATTAATTTAAAAGAAGAGAACTAGTGTGGCATATCTGTAGGTTTATTACTTATTTTTGAATGAATGAAAGCAATCTGCTACTTGCTTCCCTCCATCCTCCTGTTTTTTAGAATCTGTCAATATAATATAAAGAAAAATTTCCATGTTCTGCTCTGAAAACTTGATAGCTTTAGATTATTTTTCTTGTTGGATTACTGCAAACAGAAGCAGCTATTGGCAACAAAGAGTAAAAGAAGAAATTCTGCACTCTGAATTATCTATACAACTCTCTTGAAAATGTCTTTGTAGATAACTGAGTGACTGGCACTGCCTGTAGATCTTAGTGGCCTTCAGTTGCTTTAAAAAAATGAAATTGCACTTCTTTTACAGCTTTTCTTGGCACCTAAGGAAGCTGTAAATTTCCTCTGCAAAGCTTAATTTCAGATGTTAGTCTGGAGCTACTTAGAAATAAACTTGATTTTAATTAATTTAAGTACTAAGTCTGTCAAATATCCTGTGTCTTACGTGACACTTTCCCTTCTAGTTTCTCTTACCACTGTGCTTTGCAGTGTAGTTTTTTTTCATTTGCCTTTCTAATTGCAAGTGAGACCCTTGAAAGGATTTTCATGTAGAGGCGGTCCCTGACTGGACTTGGGCAGAGGAGCAAGAGGCACACAGTGTCCCTGTCCCACTGGCAACAAGGGGCAAAATGTGTCAAAGCTGGTACATTGACAGGAAGGAAAAGTGTAGTAAAAGCACACATTTTTCCCCATGCCCAGTTACTCATGTACATCACAGATCTACTTTCTTACCATCATTGCAGTGATTACGTGAAACTAGATGAAGATTGTATGTTAGGATGGAATAGCAGACTTTTATCTCTATCACTTTTATTGTTACTTTGCATGGAAAGAAACAGGGAAACTAAAGATTTGCCTGCAGAGAAAGCACAGACATCAGAAATAGCTATACCTAACTGGCGAGTATGTCAGCAGTATTTGGAATTTAAATTGACTGCTTAGAAAAGATCTCAGTCTTCTTTGAGTAACTGAGGTGAGTTTTTATGTATGTGAAAAAAGAATTATTGTAACCCTTTTTAGGAGGAACACAGATCACTGGCTTTGTCATCCAGGAGGTCAAATTGTTCAACCATTCAAAGTACAGAGTATGGAGAATTTAGATTAAAATTATGTTCCAAACTGGAAGTCAGAAAGGAGAATTAGACTGTCTTCAGAGTGCTATATTGCAGTGTCCCAGTGCCAGCTTATGTGACACAACTGGAATATAGTTTTATTAGGATAGCTTCAGAAATGTTGTACTCTAAGTATGATGCTCAAGGAGACGTGAACTGTAAGGCTGAAATAAAATTTATATTAAGGACACACATAGAAATGTTAGGTATTTTACAGAAACTGGTACATTTGCTGTTGTAACAATATCTGTTCTAATAGCTGTGATTTACAGAACTTTACATCATTTTGTCATCTTACTTTTTCATTTCCTCTTCAAAAATGTTACAAAAACTTATTTCAGCCTATTTCTATAAATCCGTTTCCCCTTCTGTCTGCATGCACAAGACCCTTGCAGGAGGTGGAAAGAAAGATCAGAAAACCAGGATGCACCAAGTAGTGGAGAATATGGCTTGGTTGGGAAACTTGAGGGCCTGGCACCATTTTCTGTAGTTAAGATGTACCTGCTTTTGCTTCTAATCACAACTTTTCCCTGAGAGTTATAAATAAAATAATCTATTAGCAGTTAAAGAATGTTAATATCTTCTTTCTTTTCCCTCTGCATACACTTAAGTCCAGTATTCTGTGACTTCAAATGGTATTTCTGACAAAAATCCTTATCCAAGGATTTCAAATTCATTTGCTGAAATGAAATGCAGTGATAATCTGTGGCAACAGATTCCCTTATGGATGACCCATAGGAAATATGTTAATTAGTCACAGAAGTTTCTGGGAGTGAGTTGTTCTGAGGGGTGTGTTTTTTTTTTTTTTGTTGGTTTTTTGGGGTTTTTTGTGGTTGCATCTGAAGAGCTGCATTTTGGTATTCCATTAAATTAGTTATTTAATGGCATATGTCCATGACTCGTAGATGAACGAAGTAATTTCTTTTCTGTTTACAATGTCTCATACTGAGCTAGTCCTTTTTCAGAATATAAAATCTGATAGGGTATTTATTTGATAATTATATGAATTCTTTTATCTGTGCTATTCTATATTCATAATAAACATAACTTGAACAGCTTTCAATGTTATATTCTGTATTCTGAGCTTGGCAAATTCATGTGAAAGGCTGGTTTAATGCTGTGCACAAAAGGTAAAGCTTAAGTGCTCTCTCTATAGGTATTTGTGAGTTGACCTATCATTTGAAATGTAAGAGCCTTTAAATGGATGAGAATTTCACGCTTTATCTCCACAAATACATACATATTAGATTTTTTGATAGAAGTGGACTATTTAAAAGCTTAATCTATTTTACTGGTTGGCAACTTTAGGAAATGTAGATTATTTAAAAATTATTTCTTTAGATGGATTTTTGTTATCTATAGTTCAAATATCCCCTTAAAAGGACTGGATTTGGAAAGATGACATAAAAATCTGTACTCTGTGCCATTGTTTGCGAAGGGAGATGGCTGCACTATTCCTACAGAATGGTGTCAAGTGTAAGAGAGCAGGTACTCAGAACATTTGACAGGGACAAAGATGAGATTATATGATATCATGGCTTGGTAAATACTGCAGGATAAGGATAGTTTCTTTACAGTATTAGGGAAACAACTTTTTTTTTTTCTCTTCACTTTAGTGAATTACGGCTTTGAGATATTGAAGTTTTTTTCTTCACTGAATGAAAAATTGGAAACTGAGAGCCTTTAGTGCAGAGCTGTTATAATGCGTGAATGAATGTTTTTTCACACTGTGCACTATTAGTTCTTCCTGTAGATTCTGAGTGAGAATGGCTTGTCAGTATCTGTTATCCTAAAACTCCAAAGTGGTTGAGCAGCTGTGTGTGCAATGTGCAATTTTAACAGTGGTGCTAATTGCTTAATTGACATCAAATATTCGTGACTCAGTAAAACACCAGGCTGTTAGGAAAGCCTGCCTCAATTGGTGTTAAGTACTTCTGTGTGGAGGAAAGGAGTCACAGCCTGGATGAACAAGGCTATAGCTGATGCTGAGAATTTGTTGCTGTCAAATCTGTGGTTAGAGTGCACTATCTCTTTTAATCAAAAAACATTTAGAAAAAAGTAGAAGAGGATACTGTTCAATAAATGTACTTTGAGCTCGGCCAAGGCAGATTGGTTGAGTTTTCAGCTGTACTTAGAGCATATTAACTTATTTGAGTAGTGTTTGCATTTATATTATTTGGAGAGAAAATAAAATATTGAAGATTGTAGCTGGTAATTATGCCTGAGTTAATAGTTCAAGTGGAGAGTCAGGAGGTGTCATTCAGTGTTTCCACTGATTTCAAAATCATATGTTAAATATCTTTACTAAAAGTATGGGGAAAGAGTTGGAATCTTTCCAAGTCAGTTACTTTTCCAGCAACTACCCACTAGCATCTTCCTATCATCTTTTTGCTGTCACCCATTGACTACCAAGCCCCTCGTCTTTTCAGGCAATACATTTGTTTAAATTAGATCTAGATAAAAATTACTGGAGTAGCATGAAGGTGAATCTCAAGCTAGTTTAAGTTTGATTTTTTTAAATCAGAAAAAAAAAAAGCTGCAGAAATACTTAAACTCTTAAGGTAAAATCCTGTTAACTGTTTCTGTCTCTGTGCCTTTGACTTTTGCTGGTCTTTGCTTTCATGGTTGCTGACACTGCTTGAAAGGGTAAAAGCTATGTAACATTTCATTGATTCGCTAATAAAACTAGGTCTCAGTGCATTGAGCTTTACACTATAAATAGAAGCAGATAATGCTAAGGTATATTTATGGTTTCTTGGACATATTCTTAATGGGCTTAAGCAGTGGAACTTTAAAAAAAGTTAATGTAGTTTGTTGTTCTGGCAGTGGCATCAGACTGCTTTTTTCAGTGACTCCGGTGACGTTGCGTTAGTTGTAATACCAGAACACTAAAAGAACTGTCAGATCAGGGTGTTTGGCTTTGGAGGTTGACATTACAGGACATTCAGTTGCTGTAGTTTGATTTCTCTATATGACCCACGTCCTGGCTTCAAGTGCTGTTTTTCTAAAAGGATCTTTTTCGACTTCACACAAGTCTTGCCATATTGAGCAGTGCATCTGACTTTGTGTATTGTAGCTCTGCCTCACTGGCAAAGAGAGCCTTACTCTCCCATGCTTAGTTTTTTACACTTGTACTGGGAGTGGTTTTGGAGGTTTGAAGTTGTTGAATTAGGTTGGTAAAGTGCATTTATTTTCTATAACCTATTAACATAGTGAAAAAGAAAAAATGTGCTGTGCTTAGCAGATAGTTTTAGCTAGTTTAAGTTAGATATGGTTTTATACATTTGTGGTAAATTTATCAATCTGTGATAAAACCAGATGAAATTAAGCTAATAGAAGAGATTGTCTTTATTTTATATTGTTGCTTAAAGTAATGCTTTGCTTTAGGGACACAGATTCCAGAGTGGTTGGCTTACTTAGTTTTGACACAGTGCTCCCGGGCTATCAGACCTGTAAATACTGACAGTAATGGCAGGAGGGTGTTGTTTAGAGCTCTGTCTTCCCAGGTTCATAGGTATTTTGGAAGCCTTTTTTAACTGAGTCATGATGAAGACTCAATGTATGCAGTGAAACTTTAAATAAAGTGCCTTTTTGAGCTAAGAGTGTTGTCATGCTGTTTGGGTTGGTTCATAATAATTGAGGGAAATTGTCATGCTGGACCTCTGTGGAGGAAAGTAGAAGCTGAGTGATGTCTTCTTTGTTTTCAAAGTTCATGTGGCATTCCCATTAGGTGTTTAGGTAATCATCGCTGAATAATCATCTCTGAACTTAGGCACTTCACTTATCAGGAGTGATCTTTGTGCTGCGTTTATGTCTGGAATGTCCTTCCTAATGAAAAACTAAAAAATGTTGTACAATTTGATGTATTTTACAGGAATATCTCACATTCCCTTGTATTTCTAGGAGTATTAAGTGACGCAAGTGACAGTAGATAATTTGTGTGCATTGTACATTTTGTGCACTGACAAGATAAAAAAAGTACTGTGTACTGATAAAATGGTAAAGATACCATGTTTTGTTATTGCCATAGAAGTAAGGTGGAGTATAGAAACATTGTCATGCTTTAGTTCCTTCCAAAATGTTTTGGCTTGCTCAAAGAATGTTATCTGGCCTTCAGGAGTGGGCTGAATGACACTTGACTTTTTGACAAGTCCACTTGGTGGTAAGGGAGAAGTTGTCTGACTGGAAAATCAATGCAATTTTTATACTGACCCATGTCCTAATTTCGAGCCTGTGCTAGCTGTGGCATGAGAGAAATGTGTGTGCACTCCCACTGAGCCAGGGGCAGTTACAGGGCTTAGCATAAGTCCTGACTGGGCTATTGGTATGTCTTTTGAGGGGCTGTCATTTTTACTTCCTTTGTGAACAGCTTCATATAATGTATTGAGTGATTCTTTCAAGTTACTGGAAGTTGAATAACACATAAGAAAGGCAAGCAGTTTGCTTTTGGCTTTAGTTTTATGCCTGGTATTGAAATTTTGTCCTTTGGTGTCTTCTGAACATAATGCCTTCATTTTTTTGTCAAGAAAAGAATCAAGAATGTGTAAGAGTCAAGTAATGATTTTTGGGTCCTTTGTGTCTGCTTCTAGTATCTACTTCTGGGATGGCAGAAGCTGCTTTTCTTTAATCTTTCTATTTCACTTTACATTTTACTTGATGACTTCTACTCAGCTATTTTGTGGTTAATAGTCTGTGTCCAATAGGTTTTCTTTTTATATTTTTGATGTTCTCTCCAACCTCGAGAATGTCATGCACATCACAGAGATAATTGTTTTATTAGCTCAACTGCTCCAAATCTGCAGAGTATTGCAAGATTTTATATGTCTATTCCCAGTAAATTATGTAGGAAGTGATCTTCAGCTCTGTTGCACTTAAGGGCAGTGGAAGAACCACAGATGTGAATTGATGAAGAAAATGTTAGGGTGAATGCTTTTTAAGTTTGAGAACTAAATTTTCTTTTAGGCTTAATAGCCAAGTGTGTACTAGTAAAGTAAATGGACCTATAACTATTGACATTAAGACTAGCTAGAAAAGAAGGAACCACGTCTGTGTGACTAAACTCTGTTGAGAACTGCACAGGTACATCCAGCTGCTGTGGGGAATGATGTCTTGGCTGTGTAAACTAACAAAGTCACGCTGTTTGTTTGGGGTTAGTTTGCTCAGGGTCAGTCTGACAGTTCACCTCTAGAGGCAGACAAGCACCCGTGCCAAGGAACACTTCCAGGAGGTATTTAATGTACTAAATACCATGTAGCTGTTGAGGATGCTGAAAAGAAGCTTCTCTCTAATATGCTTAATGAAAGAACCTGTAAATGCAACTGCGTTGTTGCAGTGCAACAAAAAGCAGAGGTTTTGAGTTTAACTTATGACTTATTTAAATTACTCCAGATTTGACCATATAGTGATGTTAAAGTTGCTGATGCCTGGGCTTCTCCAAGTGTTAGGAATGTATTCTGTGCTTCAGAAATGTTTTTCATAAGGTAGATGCGAATTAGACTGTTGACTAAGGGATGGTCATTTTATATCTATGTCCCCCAAAAAAATTTACTTCTAAATTTTAAAAATTGGTTGTTTTTGTTTTGTATAAGT
The DNA here is from genome assembly GCF_027477595.1 of Haemorhous mexicanus. Taxonomy (NCBI): domain Eukaryota; kingdom Metazoa; phylum Chordata; class Aves; order Passeriformes; family Fringillidae; genus Haemorhous; species Haemorhous mexicanus. The sequence continues at coordinate 96,796,545 of NC_082342.1, read as the reverse complement.
ACTTTTTTTACAGTGGTTTATACTTTTTTTACAGTTAATAGAACACAGAAGTAGTAATTTTGGGGAAGCTATAGGTGTGGTAGAGTTTGATGTGAGTGTGAAAATTTGGCACACCTACTTTTTTTTCCTACAGCTTTCATAGAAGAGGAAGTGCTCTGAGTTGACAAGCTGAGGTCTTTTCCTGGCAACCTGAGTGTCTAAGCTTGTTCATGTGTGGAGAAATGATTACTACTAGTATTTCAGGAGAAAAGAGTTTCATTTTGCTGCAAATGAAATTCTGAGTTATGGCTGGCTAGTCTCAAAAATGTGAAGAATTTGTCATATATTAAAATATTTTGATTAGCACAGATTTTTATTAGTGGTGAAAAGAGTAACACATATAAATACTAAATACCTAATTTGACTGAAAGTCTTAAACAATTCACCCTTTTTTCAGTTATAAACAAAAAAGTCAGATCAGTGATTTTCATGGATGCTCTTTCATTGCGTTGTGGAAAAGTGAAGTGCAGTTAAGGCAGAATTTTGACATTTGTCTTGGCTTTAGGTGTTTTGATGATCTTGAGCTGGTACAGAAAAGTGTGAGGGGTCATGTGCTGCTGGCTGTGTATGTGTAGAGGGACGGGCATGTGATTAGTTAATTCAGTGTGTGACTTAGTACTCCTACAGTAACAGGAGTGAACTGACACAGTAACTCTTTTTTTCTCCCTTAGTGTGCTGGAGAAGAGAATTGGGTGGACAGTCGGACTATTTATGTTGGGCATCGTGAGCCGCCTCCAGGCGCGGAAGCATACATTCCACAGAGATTTCCAGATAATAGAATAGTCTCATCAAAGGTACCTATATTTTCTTTCATTCATTTAGATAAATCAGCTGAAGTTCTCTTTAATTTTTTCAAGTTTTTTTCCTAGGCTTCCTGTATATTTTTCCTTTCTATGACCAGCAAAGGTAAAATGAAGATGTCTCAGATATCTTCTGGAGAAACTAATTGCTCATTTGTCTCTAAAGTGAATATAAATAGAATAATTTCTCCCATGTTTACTGTAGTGCCTAGTATAGTACAGTCTTTGAGTAATAATGACCTTTTCAACAAAGAAAAAACAAATTTTCATTTGAGTCAATACTGGAGTAAATAAAATCTTCCTAAAGAAAGACTGCATCCTTTTTACTCGAAAGCAGTACCTCAAAGTACTAGAAATAATTTAATTTGTTGAGCACTTAGATTCATCATACTCTCTCTACCCTAAGTGTCATTCCCTTCAAAAGCTCCTACTGTTCCTGAGGGATTTTGTCAACAGTCTTCTTTATTCACATGAAAGTGCATGATGCTTAAAGTCTTGGCAGTGTAATACATTTGTGCTGTTTAGAAATCTTCTAGTTGTCCCTTACCTCAATTAGTAAGTTTTAACTTCCATAAGCTCCAGCAGCTTTTTGTGAGCAGTTGGGATGTTGGTGCTTTCCAGCTGGCATTGTTTAGCCAAAGGTTTTTACTGCAGTGGCATAGAAATTTGAATGCTTGCAGGTGATGTATGGCTAACAGCTCAAGAGCTCCCAAGTTTGCAATATACTTAGATTTTAATCTTCATGAGGTTGCAATTTCAGCTAATACAAAATAATCGATTCAAAATTATATCTCCTTTACTGAGAATTTCTTTTTGAATAGTGTCTCATCCTCAGCCATTTTAAGAACCTTGGTAGCATTGTGATCTCAAGGAACTGAGTGATTACCTTTGTGGACCTGAACACTTGCCAGCCATTAGCATAATGAAAGCCAGACTTTTCACAAATGATGTGTCAGTTCTTATGTGAGATTTTCTATTTGCTACTCTCTTACCATATTTCTTTCAAAGAAAGTGTACTAAGCAGCAGTGTAGTATTTAGGCATCTTTAATTAGATGGAATGCTTGAATGGTAAGGCAGATGAAGTACAGTCAGACTGGTACAGTGGGAAATCCTGTGCTCTACACATTGGTTTGTATTGTCTTCTGAATTATGGAAGAGTAAACACACTTAATGCAAATTTTTGTACTCCTGTGACTTTTTTTTTTTTTAAATCTCATTTGAGATGTATGTAAATAAAGCCATTGAAGTTACTGCTGATAGTTGTATTGAAGTAACAACATCCTGTTCAATTATGTTTTGACATATTAAGTTAGTGGAAGTCACAAGTTGCTTTGCTTTGCAGAGTGAGATTTTTTAAAGTATGACTTAAACATGCATTGAACTAAGGAATCCTTGCCAGCAATTAGTAAACATATATGACTTCAACCAGTTCAGGGCAGAAACTTTGCTTTATATCCAAATAAAAATATAGTATATTCAGTTAAATACTTTAAATGTTAAACTATTTAGCTGTGAACTGTATCTGTAAATAGCCTTTCATAAACAAAAAGTATTAGTAGAAATCCATTTTATATATACAAGAGGTTTCTCAATTTTTCTGTTTATTTATTAAACTTACCTCATTTAAAAAATAAAATGTAGGTTGTCTTTGTGGAAATGCAGTGGTGATATTGCAGGAGGGAAGAGAATTCATGTAAATGCTTTATAATATTGAAGAGTTCCTCAGACTGCTGAAAGTTGTTGCTTGTATATGAGAACTTCCTGTGCTGTTCCTTTCAAGTGAACTCTATTATTCCCACACTTCATCCCAGACAAACTGAATAAGGCACTGTTGTGACTTGACTAGCATTCATTCTGGTTCTGGGAGCTGCTTCCTCTTCCCCTTCCTCCTGTCCTTATCCCTTGCTTATGAACCCTCAGAGGGGGCACCCCTTACAGTGTAGGGAACGCAGACATTACATTCCTACTAAATGCTCAAATGTACAAAATTAAGATGGCAAATCCATAATTGTTAGAGTAAAGGTACATGCTCACCAGCACGCTGTATAATGTTACCTCAACCATGAAGGTAGCTTCCTTCATCTTTCATCAGCAAGACAGGCAGTAACTTTCAGCCAGGCTTTTATAGGTGTTTAGTGCTTATGTAAGAAGGTCTGTGATTGCTCTTCAAGGATGAGAAACTCTAAACTTCTAAGTATAGACTTTACCAATTTAAAATAAACTGAGTTTCTAAAAAGGATAGCTGAAAAGCATGAGAAAAGGGCATCAATTTGTCTGTCTGTATGCTGCTTTACTGAAAATGTCATGTCATAATGCCCTGAAAAATACATCACCTTCCAGTAATGGGAACCTTAACTTTACTGGTCCTTCCAAAGGTATACTTTGCTCTGCTTCACCAGAGGCTTCCTGCTGTCAGCAAGGTAATACTTTGATTCAAGTGCAGAGGGATAGTTTGTGTACGTTGCAGTGTTGCTATAGAATGTGGTTAATGCTCTTCCTAATGATACATTCCTGATCGTGAAAAATGATACAGAGACAGACCTTGGCTAGACAAAAGTGTTCTATTGGTTTGATGTGTTAATTCAGTTATGATATTAACAATATATTGCAAAAGGTGTATGTTGAGGTAGTCAAAGATAAAAACTCATGTCTTTTGGATTGTACATGCAGTTCTTTTTACCTTCTACCGACAGTGACCTTTATAACATGTATCCTTTTGTTGATTTAACTTTTAGCTGCTTCAGCTGCCTTGGGTGTTGGCCTTTGAAGTGGCTGTTTTGTGCCCTTGATTGAATTTGTCACATGACAGTGCTTCATCATGGAAAAATATCAGCTAGTAGAAAAATTCAAATGTTTCAAGTGTAGAAGAAAGAAAGTAATTGAAAGTAATTGAATTTGAAGAAAGAAAGTAATTGAATTAGCAGGAAAGTGACTTGCCTTTTTCTGAAAAAAAAAATATTCACATTTTGATACTATTTACTTTCTGGTGGAACTTAAAAATTCAAAGGAAACTAAGTTAAACTAGGCAGCCATAGCAGCTACCAAAACTTTGTGAGAAACAACGTCTTTTTCTTCTGAAACAGGATTTTACTTTTTGAAAAAACTGATAAATTATAAAATAACTTCTTCGTACAAAACTTCCTTAAGATTCAGGCTTCATGTTATTGTGCTGGGATTGTGTATTTAGTGGTCTTTAATGAATTTCTCCTCTTTGAATTCCTTCAGTATCTTTTAAGCCCATGTAAATTCTCAGAATAAAGAGCAGTTCAACTGTATAAAAATGTTTACCAAAAGAAACTATGAGCCTTCATTCTAGAACTTCCTGCTAATTTGAGTTAGTTATTGTCTAATTCAAGATTTTGGAATACAGTTATCCCCCGTTTATAATCTTGTTCCTGTTGGTGGTCTTCCACCAAATTTCCATTCCAGGAGGAATAGCCCTGAGCCAGTTTAATAATTGTTTATGTAAAAGCTACTCCATGCCTCTGCTCAGGTTTGGTCTGCCCCTTTTCCCAAACCAGTGGAATCATGCACAGATCATTCAGTATATAGCAAACTATGGATTTATGTAGTGTCATGATGATGTTTTTAGCTTGTTATTAATTTAATATTTTTCAATTTCCAAATTCCCTTTTCCTGAAGTTAATCTAATACTTTTATACATTTGCTATGCTTCAAGGAGCTCATCTGTTGACAAAGTGGGGATTTGCACTTCTTGTTCTACTGGAATCAATGAATTGAAGACTGATTGGATGCGTAAAGGTCTCTTGAACAGAGGGAAAACTTTTACTGAAAATAACATCTTTTTTGAGACAACAACATGGAGTTCATAGGAACATGTTTAATTAGATTTGCTTATTGCTTTTGGGAAAAAAAAAAAAACAACCCAAAAGCCCATAAAGAAAGAACCACAAGAAAGAGCCAAAAATTCCTAGGCAGGAGTTGTTTGATGAGAGCTAAGAGAATTTCCTGTATGTCAGAGACCCCTGGCAAAATTTAAAAATCCACAGACTTTAGGCAGGAGAACAGGTTCTCACCCCCACTGTATCACCCACAGAGGAAGTTGGGTAAAGTAGACTTAGAGAGGCTTTTACTCTTCATTTCAGTCTGTGGATAATCAACATACAATATTTTGCCTCGGTGGTCATGTCCAGCTGCAAACTTTTACTGTCATAGTTTAATAAAGAGAAACTTTACAGCTACAGAACCCACTTATGCCTGGGTCACCAGCATAGCTGGAGACATCAGGACTTAAGCTCCTGGAAGATGATACTGAAGAGTAGTGGGATGTGACTCTTGCATGAAATGCAAGATTGACTCTACAGTGGATGCAGAATTATTACTTGAAGAATTTGCCCTGAAGAGATGTCACTGTAATTAAATTATACATGAAATGACTAAGTGCTCATTTGTGCTGTAGCTTTATTTCCTGTTCTTCCTTATAGAAAAGGAATCAGTTGAACTCAGGTCGGAGAGCTGGACCACTGTTATTTCCTACTTTGTAATGCTGTATGCTGTATTCATGGATCAGAAGTGATACTGGTTTTGCTGCACAAATAATGCAGTCTTCATTTGTCTGTTTCTTGAGGGCTTTTCATTAAATACTGATTGAAACATTGGTTTCTGTGATAGTGTCCTGAGACAATATTGCTGTGTGTTGGAAATCTTATACATTGCAAGGCAAAACTTAGCTACCTTCAGTGTCAATCTGATTGAGATGACTCACAATTAGTTCCAGTAACTAATAGTTTAATAAAATTGAGTAATTCTGACATGTTTCAGCAGATGCTGTTGAAATATTCCATTCTTTCAGCAGAAATTCATGCCCTTGTGCTGTACCTCTTCCCTGCAGCACTTGCACATATAAACATACAAAGACTGGATCTGCTCTGATTTCTCATTTTATTGCCACATTTAGAAGAAATATTAATACTTACTGAAGCTTAAGGAAATACTAAACCACCTCTATCAAGATGAACCACTTGGAACCTAGCAGAAACCTAGGCTGTCCCACACTTTCCAAGGTACTGCTTCACAGCTGGGAGCCTTTGGCCTCTCTAGGGCCATGACATAGCAGTTTCAGGATGAGTACAAACACAGCCCTGAGCAGTGATATTTGAAAGCCAGAAGAGTGTTCAAAGCCCCCAGTGGAAAGAGGCATGGTCATGTGTTTGTGAAGCTGATAAATGATTGTGTAGCAGCATGCCCTGGGGGGGTAGAGAGGGTGGGTAGACAGAGATGTGTATGGGACAGGGTCTAAAGCAGGGAGCATTGTGTATGCCTTTTACTGCTTTGCTCTGAATGCAGCTGGAACACAGAGCTTTCCTTTTTGCCTGGGTAATCCCCTGTGTCCCAGCCACTCTGGGGGAAGCAGGAGGTCAGATCCCATGCTGCAAGGGATGAAGGGTCAGGTGTGCCCAGCCCTGCCAAACACTGAGCAGGGCAGGAGCTGTTAGAGATGAGAAGAGTAAATGGACTTGGCTGGCAGTAAAGCTTAAATGCCTCTGAATCAATTGGACTCTCAAAGGGGCCAGCTGAGGGATTTCAATACCTGAGCTGATGGGAGTGGATGAGTGTGCACTTCTTCCAGGCACAATAATACAATTTCCTTCTGGGAATAACTGTCAGTGCCTAGAGAGAGCAAGAAAGAGCTCTTCTTTGCTTTTGATCTGCTCTGATCCTGCTCAGCATGGGATTTCCAGGTCAGAGGCTCTTTGCAACCTCCCTTGTGTTCCCAGGAGAAGCCATTTAACCTTCCCATGGCTCAGTCCAGGGTTATTAGCAATATTTTATCTTCTGCTCTGGTACTGCCCCTAACAGAGCTTTATAAGTTTTTGTAGCAGTGTGGAGTGTTCATGTAGTGAAAGAGAAGCAGAAGAAGAAAGGAAAAGAGCAGATCCAAACCTAATGCTAGGGAAGACAGGTGTAGTTTTTCTGTCTTTACAAGTGGGAAAGTGAAGCTTCCTTGCTCTCACACGCTCTTTCTTCTGTTTTCCTAGTATTCTCTGTGACTTCTGTCTTCAGTCATCCTTGCTGTAAGGTTTTGTTTTTTTTTTTTTAATTAGAATTACATAATTACGGATTCTGGAGGATTTTTTAGTCAGAGGAGTTCCTGGAGTTAATAGCCTCTATTTGATAAGACTAGGAGTTGCTGAACAGAGACTACTAAAGATAGACTTGTTTGTAATAGAAATTCTGTTTTATCAGCAACTGGTTATACGGAACCCTATGCCAAAATATGTATCTTGGTTCATCAAGTGTGCCATTTGATGTAACTTCCCCAAATCTGTTTCATTTTTGCACTTTCTCTGAATGTACTGGTGGTTGTTATTCACTTGTAAAAGCCCTACATGTAGCAGAGCTTTCGCTGATCCTTGTGTTGTGAATGACCTGTGTGGAGAAACCAGAGTCCCTCCCTCAGTGGAGTGATAAACACTGTGCAGATGGTGCTTATGTTAATACTTTTGTTAATATATTGTTGTGTCTTTCTGCATTCATTCCAAATTGTCATAAATATGGCACAACACTTTTCAAAATATTCCAGTTCTGTTGAATAGCATATAAGCACAGAAGTCTGATTTTTTTTTTTTGCTTTGAGTCAAAGTCTTCATATTAATTTAATACATTAAAGAACATAGGTGAGTTCTGCTATAAACTTCCTATATGTTTATAAGCAAGTCACTTGAGTTAGACAAGGCATACTCAACCCACTTCTTATGATTTCAGATAATTACTGATTTAAAAAGCTGAAGAGGGACTTTTTACAAGGGTGTTAAGTGAAAGGACAAGGGAGAAGGGCTTGAAGCTTAATAGATGGTTGGGTTAGATTTACCTTGAGCCTGGTGCAGCACTGGAACAGATTATCCAGGAAAGTTGTAGATGCTGCATCTCTGGAAGCATTCAAAGTTGGTTTGGATGGGGCTTGGAGCAACCTGGTCAAGTGGAACAAGTCTCTGCCCTCTGGCAGGGAGGTTGGGGCTGGGTGCTTGAGAAGATCTTGAATGTTCTTTTCCACCAAAACCATTCCATGGTATGCACACATGCCTGCAATCTAGTTTTTAAACTGCAGCTTTAAGCATGTATTGTTTATTGTAATTGATATAAAAATGTGTTCATTAAAAATACTGAAGTCAGCATGGACACAAATGAATGCAAGATCAGCTTTTCTCTATACTAGTCTGATTTTATTGTTCTCAGGATGGATTTTGTTTTGCAGAAAGGATGAGAATCATCATAGGAAGATGTCTATGAACTAGGGCTAAACCAATATAGAAGTTTTTATTGCAGTAGTTTTAAGCATTTACAAGAAGCAGTCAAAAAGGTTGAGTGAAAAGAGTGAAATCAAGGTGTGTTAGAAGAGAGGTAGTGACTATTTAAAACAAATAATCAGTAAGAAACAGGTGTTGACAAAACTCAGTACAAAGTGCTTTTTCTTACAGCTTCAGCTTTTGATGTAAAGTGATTACTTAAGAAAGTCTCCTTTTACTTAAGAAAATATCTGCCTCTTAGGGTGGAAAGAGAAGCTTGAAATACGAGCCAAAATTCTGGCATGTGGATACCAAATGGAAAGGTCAAAGTACAGTGTCAAGAACACTGTATTTTACATTTTGGAATTTGTGTGACTGGCCTTGGAGGTGCTGAAAACAAGATGGTATCAGTAAAGAGCAAGATGGAACAAGGGGCATGGGTGGGAATGCTATGGACATGCTCACGAGTGCAGAAATAGACCAGCACTGCATGTGCTGCTGCAATTATAAATGGGAAGAAAAGCTACTTGTTTTGACACCAGATTTATCTTACAGACTTTTGCATAGTGCTTCAGATGCATCTGTTGGCACCATGTGTTCTTCTTTTGGCTGGATGCATAACTACTACTACTACTTTGTGTCTGATGTGTTACCTCCTGTCAGCAAAAAACACCTGTGCGCTCTGGCCTGTGGGTCTCTGGTAGCCTTTGGAAAAGATCATTTAAGCCATCTCCAACTTGAAAGCTTGTGTAAATAGTGTGTCACTGTTTGGATAAACTTATTTCCTTCAAGTGAATTATAGTGAAAAAAAAAGTAGTTAAATATACACAAACCACTTTTTAAGAGTTTACAAAGAACGTGACTAGAAATTATGTGAAGAAGAGAGAGATGATAGTACTTACTCTGAGCACAGTAATCCAATGGATTTAATGTGGTTGATTTTAATGACTTTCCTTTAAAAATTTTTGTTTTGTTCCTGCCTAGCTAGGATAGAGAAACTGCCTTGAATGCAGCAGGCATGAGATAAATCTTGTTCTGAGTGGCAGCCCCTCGGTTGCTTCTCTGAGGAGTGATTATGTTGATTAAACATTACTTGCCCATCTGTAGATACTGCTCTGAGCTACTGATGGCTTGGGTAGGGGAAGGTCTGTCTAGACACCTTAGTGTTCTTTCTTGCTTAAACTGCAAAAATCATTACTTCTCTGTTGAAGATGAATGGGCAGAATAAAGACATACTTAGTATGCCTGAAACCCAGAGTCGTAAAGTGCTAAAAATTTGTCATATTGAAAATAAAGTTTTAAGAAGTAGTCTGTGTTAAAGAAGCATCCATTTTAGGAAACACTTCTCAACCATTAAAAGGATTTGTTCCCATGGTATTCACTTTTATTCACCTAAGAGAGTTGCTGATCAGAGGTGGAGCTGTGGTAGACCACAGCTTGGCAGGGAAAGGAGTGAACTAATGTTGGAATATGAGGACAATTGGATACTAAAGATAAAGGTGAACAACCTTTTTATGGATCGTTGATTCAATTTATTTACTTAATTCCTCAATCAGATATTTTAAATATCTAGTCCAACAGTAAAATGCTATTACCAGACATTTTGTCAAAAAACCCTCTAGGAGATTTTAAGTGGAAGTTATTACATAAGGGCTTACATTTTTATTTCATGAATGGTGATTTGGGGGACTTGTGTAAATCATTGAACTTTTAATGGTCAGAAGACCCTTTACCATGGAAAAAATAGTATTTCTATCAAAAGAGCTAAACAGGAAAATGGAAACAAATGTTTTTCACTTTTCTTTCCCAGCAGGCAGAGAGTCTTAAAAAAAGAAATTGATAAAATTAAAAAACAGAGCTAACTTTCCTCATAATGATGAAAATATGAAATTATTGTCATTGAATACAGTCCATATGGTCCTCTCTCATAATAGTAGTTTTGAATGTTCAGCATTGTTGTGCAAGGAAAAATAATCAAGTCTAACTCATTCTCTCTGAGAATTCCATGTAGCTGGATAATGAGTAGTGCAGACTGCATTCCTGTCTGATGAAAAGTGTTCTGATTGCAAGACTAGAACACTTGATTTTCTAGCTGTTGCATGTCTGCATGCCTGAGTTTTGGCTTGCTCACAGGTGATTTAATACTGAACTAGCTATTATGCAGGACTAAGTAGTAACATAGGGCATATTTGAGATAGATACTGATTTTTGGCACATGACAGAAGAACATTTCGTTCCTGTGTCTTGGACACGTTCAGGCTTTAACACCCAAGAAGTACAAAGATTGCTCTATATAATAGGTTTTCATATACATTTAAAGCGTATTTCTCCTGGATACTTTTTGTCTCTAGATGTAATAAGAGTACTTTCCTTCTGGAGCTCTGTCTTTGCCTTCAGGGCCAAATTCAGAAGATGTCTAGCTCATGGAATAATTTGGTTATCAGCAAGTATTAGTGCAATCTGCCAAGAGGAGACAAGACACATTTGTAAGAGAGCAAATAAATTAGGATAAGCTTCTTACCCCATCTCGTTTGAAATGAAAGTTTTATTGGAGTTGTCATTTTATTATGTGTCAGAGGATAATTTGGATAATAAGATGATGCAGTGCTAGTTTTCTCAAGCCATTTTTCAAACCTTTTCACACAATTTTAGCTGACATTTTTTTACATGTGTTCCTATAAGCAATCCTTGCAACGTTTTGCTGGAGCTACAAAGTGAGCTGTGTAAAAACACTGTAGTTGAACCTGCTGCAGGGCAGGGGATGGGGACTAGATGATGTTAAGGTCCTTTATCACTTTTACACGACTTTTTAAATTTGAACTTTTTACATTTTCTGTTTGCAGCTTTATATACTGTTTCTTATGTCATTTTACAACATGGTAATTTGTAAGATCAGTATGGAAATATGAAGCCACTTACTCTTATTCACCACTGAAGAAGAGTATTTTCTTCAGTGGTGAATAAGAGTAAGTATCTCGAAGAGTATTTTTGTGTTTTGTGTCCCTGCCAAGGACAAAAGAGCCGACAGCTTTTATTTGGTTGTCTTGCTATTACTGTGTAGTAAACTCTGAGTGCCACCTATCTGGAATCATGAACACAACATAAAAGTGAATTAAAAGTGCTCTTTGAAATTACGAAGGTGCTTTTAAAATCCATTAACAGCTTTAAATAAACCATTCCATAACTAGCTAACTCTGAACAAGTATTGTTGCTAGTTAAAAAATTATTACAGTCCCTAGTACAAAGATTATCACAGTTCAGGAAAACAATATTATTCTAAGGATACATGATTGTCAATTAAGATTCCAATTCAGTAAATTATTAAACTAAGTAACAAAAATTCTCCTGCTTCTTGTTTAGTTTAATCTTGAAATGTGAATTATAAAATTGAATGTGAATGATATTTTCTTCACAAACGCTCATAATCTGTGCATTTGTTTTCAGTACACGTTTTGGAACTTTATACCAAAAAATTTGTTTGAGCAATTCAGAAGAATAGCTAACTTCTATTTTCTCATCATTTTCCTTGTTCAGGTAAGTGCTCCCCATTTCCCAGTAAGTTCTGTGCTCTTTCTAAAATAGGAAGAAGTTGAAAAAAGTTTTAAAATTACCTGATTTTGATGACCATGGAGGTGAATGGTTGCACCTATAAAACCTTTTATACACTGATGATATGACGAAAGGGGTTTTATTTAATTTCCAGGTTGTCAATGTGAAATTAATCTGAAGAAAATTTGACAGCCACGCTAGCTGGATGGCAAGACCTATGTCTTGAAAAAATTAAAAAGAATGTTGTAATTTTTATTTTGTAATAAACATCCAGATCAGTAAAACTGTTACTATAAATTCTGTTGATGGCAAAGTTTTCTTTGTTCTGCAAAAATACTATATTTTATAACAAAATAATGTCTTGATCCCAGTTTTCCTACTGTACTGTGATCAAAGCCTGTCAGAACTGAAATAATAGGTATTGATATGATACTTGCTTAGGGTGGTACATAAATACTTGGTTTTGAAATTAATTCCATGAGCATCTAGTGTGCTGCTTTATAGGTGTCTTAATACTGAACCTGTCACAGTATTGTGTTAAATAATAAAAATCTTACTAAGTGAAGAGCTGTATTACTTTGCAGACCAGATTCTGTAGAAAAAAAAGTAGTGCAGATTCGCAGCACAGCTTAGATTTTGTCATTTGCACTCCCTCTGTGAATTCTGCATCTTTGTTTATATTTGCAGAAGCCCCAGCTCAGTATTTCAGAATTTACTCTTTGTGTGCGTAAGAACAGCTCTATTGTATAACATGTAAAGCCAGTGCCATGCTAATTTCTAATGGTGCTCCATAATTTTGCTTCCAAAGCTGCAGCTTTCCAGTCTAACACTTCCCTAAAGTCTTGCTAGCAAATATTTTTTTGAGGCATTAACATCTGCTATTAATGTGATCTAACTACAGTATTGTATCTTCTTATAGAATCCAGTTTTCAAATTTTTACCAGTATAGTGCATGTTCTTTAAGTTTTATTGAAGTACTGGTTTTTTCCATTAAAATTCCTTGATGTCCTGTAACATATTGATGAAATTGCTTGAATGATCTTATTTGAAAGATTGACTGCTTACATTCACAAAAATATAACCAGAAAATACTTGTTCTTTTTGTTGCAGTTAATTATTGATACACCTACTAGTCCAGTTACAAGTGGACTTCCACTTCTGTTTGTCATCACCGTCACAGCTATCAAACAGGTGAGTAATGTAGGGAGCAAAAGTAAAACCGAAGAGAGAGTTGGGTTGGTTTGGGTTTGCTGTCCAAGTAGTGCCCCCTCCCAGCCTCTTACCAATCACAGCCTGCTCCTCTGCTGTGGGCGAAGGTTGAAGAGAAAGCCTTGATGCTGACACTCTTCAGTAGTAGCCAGAACACTGGCGTGTAACCAAGACTGGATTGGCCCCAAGTACAAGGCACAGCAGCGCAGGACTGTTGTGAAGAAAGTTAACTCCACCCCAGATGGTCCCAAAACAGAGGATAATTTCAGTTGTCTCTTAATAGATAACTTCACAGTCTTTTTGCTAAATGCAGACTTCATGAGTCTTCAAAGAAGCTATGGAGAGCTGTGTTTCTCTTTCTTTACAGCGGTAACTATGCATAATTGAGTATATTCTACAGCTAAATTCAACATTTCTTGTTGAGCAAAAGTTGTGATACATGCAAGAGCTAGTATTTTAGTGTGACTTTCCCACTCTTAAGATTTTGAATGTTACACTTTTAAGTGTTACTGTTAGTAGTGACCTACCAAAGCCTGCGTTATGACAGGCTGATACTGCAGTTCTGTGCATTTCCTTGAGTTTTCTTCCCAAGAACTTGTGTACATTTTGGGACCTTCTTAAGGAGCTGTACCAACCCGTGGAAGTATATTACACTAAAATTATAAAGTCTCTATACATTCTGAGATTATTTTTGAGAGCATCCAAGATAGTGATACTTTTGTTCTGCATTGAATTTTCAGATGTGCTCAAGAGAGTTAGATCTAAAAATGCTATGGACTACAAGTGGTATTTTCCATCTCTTAACCACTGATGACTTTGTCAATCCCAGTCTTTGTCATATGGCAGGACCTTTTTTATATAAAGTTGTAGATTCCCTATCCTTTAGTTTGTCTGCTTGTATAAAACTCAGATTCATAGAGTAATTGAGCACTACAAATAGGGTACTCCGCAAAGTTTCTCAAAACAAATTTGTTCACAACTATATATTGTATATAGTGTTAAAAGGTTTGGATTAAATATGACAGTCATCAAATACGACTACCTTTTGTCATGTCATGTCTATCATCTTACAGGATAAAGTCCCATTCTTCCAACATCTATTGCCTACACTACCCCTTCGTGACAACTGCTTTTATGAGTACTGTGCACTTACTTGAGTCAAGAGAGCATGAGCAAGAGATAATCACTTAAATACCAGAAACTGTTCTACACTTTTGAAACCCTTATTCATCCATATGTCTTTATTGAAACACACGGTTTTGTTCAACTAATTGTAACCATGACTGCTGTTTTTCGTAGATATCCAGCACAGCTTTAGTACTGACATGGATTGCAATTTCATTTGTTCTAGTGAGAATATTTTTTCTCTTACAGTGATCAAGGATAATTCTTAAAATTTTTCTTACAAGCTAGAGCTATTCTGTGTCTTTATAGCCAACTGTGCATCACTGCATCATTCCATTTCACTCTTTTCTAGGGTTATGAAGATTGGCTGAGACATAAAGCTGACAATGCAATAAATCATTGCCCTGTTCATTTCATTCAGCATGGAAAACTGGTTAGAAAGCAAAGCCGAAAGCTAAGAGTAAGTAACTATTACTTAACAAGTTTTGTGAGTCAGATTTTACTTTACCCTTCTTGTACACTTCACACCTCAAACAAGTTATACAGAAATGTACTATGATGATGCAGCATTTATTGCATTTAATGATTAGTTCTGCTGTATACTAATTTTTAGTTTTATGTCTCTGAATAAAATATTTTTGTAAAACTAAACTCCTAATGAGATTAGATAAATCTCATTTATTAACATTATTCTAAAATTTTATTTTTAGATATTACTATTGCTGGTTTTTTATCAGGCTATTTTGCTTAGCTGGAATTAAATAACTCCTTCCGTAAATGTTTCTTTCGTTTTCCATTTTTAACTTAAAATTTCTGTCATGATTTATCTTTTCTCTATTTTCTGTCCACTGTGATTATCACAGAATCATGGGATGCCTTGGGATGGTAGGGACCATAAAGATCACCTAGTTCCAATCCCTGTGCCATGGGCAGGGACACCTTGCCCTAGACCAGGTTGTTCAGAGCCTTACTCAACCTCGTCTTAAGCCCTCTTTGGGATGGGGTATAATTACAATTATGCACATTAATGATTTATTTAAGTCAGATTGTGACAGTCAGTGCTATGTATAGAGATGTATGCAAATGTACAGACAAAACACATTCTAAATATTTTCTCAAAACCCATCAAATCACAGTCTCTCCATTGACCTTGTGAAGGCTGCTACATTCCCCTTTTGGCATATTTTCAGAAATTAATTTTTGTTGCTTGTTTTTTTTTTTTTTTTTTTTTTTTTTTTTTTTGTGAGCAGATTAACCTCTGAACATTATTTTCTTTAGAATTCAGAAAATTTGATAGATTTTTGTTTGGAATTTTCTTTTTTTTCATATGTTTGTTTGGATGTCTTTTTCTGCTCTGCTGTTTTTGGGCATAAGTGTTTCAACAGTGTTCACAAGCCTTTCTGCTGTGACCTTCCATTTCAGTGTGATAGCTTCTGCCTGGGGCTTCGTAGTAATAAAAAAAAATTAGGACATCACATGCTTGAGAGTTTCAGGTGTGTTAACTAACCAGTTAAATATTCCAAACAAAAATAGTCAAGTACCATGCAACTAGATTTTGAGTTTTAGTGGTTAATATGTCACCCATATTTTCTTAATTTCTCCCCTGTTTATTACCTTTCAGAGTGTGTATATTCAGTGACTAAATGATAGGAGAGACAGACCTTGAAAACACTGGGATAGAAAGGGATATCTCTGTCTATTTGTAAATGGGTGAAATTCTCAGATCTATATTGCATGAGAAAGCAGACTAGGTTGTAAAAAGTAGGCCCCTCTGCACCTAAAGTCTGAGGACACTTCAATAAAGAAGGAAAATAAGGATTGCTAAAAAATGGAGTTCTTTTTCACACAATCAGAGAATGGTTGAGGTTGGCATTGACAATGCCTCTACTTTTTTTTACTGGAGGTTTTCTGGTCCAGCCCCCAGCTCCTGCAGGGCCAGCAGGGCCACCAAGAGCTGTTTGCTCAGGATCCTCTCTAGACAGGTTTCTAGTCTCTCCAAGGATGGGGACTCCACTGCCGCCCTTGGGCAGCTGTTCCAGTGCTCAGTCACCAGCGTGATGAAAACGAGGTGGACCCTCCCACCTTCCAGGTTGTGCCCACTGCTTCAGGTCCTGTCACTTTCCACCAGAAAGAACCTGTCCCTGTCCCTTTACATCCTTAGCTGACATACTGGCAAATACTGGAACAGCTTTTAAATTGTATTAAGATGTTATGTATTGGTACTTTTATTTGGTTTGGATTGAGGAAAATGAGAATTTCACACCTGATTGTTGCAGGCATGCATAGAGTTTGTGTTCTCCTGTGCCATGTGTACAATCTGCAATTTTTCATGGCTATTGGTTAAGAAAAAAAAAAAGCTTTTTTCATATCTACAATTAGATAAATCTAACTTTTTATAACGATTCTAAAATTTTAGTTTTAGATGTTACTATTGCTGATTTTTATCAGACTGTTTTGCTTAACTGGAATTAAGTGACTCCTGTGAACTGCAAGGATAGTGGAATTTAGCTTTATAAGGATATAACAAGCAATGATTAAGCTGGGTCTTATTATAATAAATTATGACATAAAAGTATATTGAACAGATGCTGACCTACATGAAAAATTGCAAACATTATGTATTTTGATGGGATTTTTATTAAAACCCTGATATTCGTAGAACATGGAATATGTCTTTGCCACTTGTTTAATCTCCAGAAATGTAGAAAAATTTATTTTTCTTGAATGATTTACATGAATAATTTGAATTTGTAATTGGTTAGCTGTTCTGGTGCAACATTCTAACATGCTGTAAAATAATGCCTATGTTTCCGTGAATAAAAATTATTTTGTTCACCTTTAAACATAGATAAAAATAGGATGGACTTCTAGTCAAAAACTCTGCTAAAAATGTATCCTGTTTTCATCAGCAGATTAAATTGCTGGCTTTTCCTGACACTTTTTCAGCTGTGTCTAAGAGCAGCTCATATCTCCTGCTGTTTTTGAAACAGTTTTGTTGTATTTAGTCTTAAAACAAGGATAATATCTTCCATCTCTCAAATAATGTTGCAAAACTTAATAAGACAGTACTCGCTGGGTGGTTGTCCTGAGAGGAAAGCCAGAAACAGTAGATCTCAGTCATTCTACAAGGTATATTTCAGCTTTCCAGAGATATCTCTGTAGTTCTTTACTCTTGTGGTAAAATGGTGGTGTAAATAAAAATTGCTGACTTTTCAAAATATTTATGTTAATCTAGGAAATCCGAAACTGGGGCTGCTACATACATGCATTTTATTTTCTTGTGTTTTTTTTCCTTAGGTTGGAGATATTGTAATGGTAAAAGAAAATGAAACATTCCCATGTGATTTAATATTCCTGTCGAGTAGTAGAGGAGATGGAACATGTTTTGTTACAACAACTAGTTTGGATGGTGAATCCAGTCAGAAAGTAATTAAATATTCTACATTTTCTTTCTAAGGCAAAGTTTGCTTTCAATTTTTGACACAGACCACAATTTGACTGCATGCTTATATATGTAAGCAGGTACACTAATTTGTGTAATTTATGTTTCTACCATCTGACTTCATTTCTCTTAAAGTAATATTATTTTATGAAAAGTTTTAAGACATTAATTTGTGATTTTGTTTGTGTCCAGTATAGGCATGTAGATTACAGTGGTAGTACACTAATGTTTTGTACTTATATGCTTTCATAGTGACCTAATTTATGAATACACTGCAAGGTACTTTCCTATTACTGTATAATCATAAAAAAACAAGGTTGGAAAAGACGATGTAAGATGCCCAAATAGGAGCATTTAGAGATGGTTCATATTTGAATTATGAGCTCTTACTTACGTTAGTAAATTTCATGCTGAGCTGCAGTGTACGTACAGATTAATGTCTTGTGTATCTGTTCTTTTTTATTTTATTTCCATGTTTTTATTGATTCCAGACTTACTATGCTGTTCAAGACACAAAGGCATTTCACAATGAACAGGAAATCGATGCACTACATGCTACCATTGAATGTGAACAACCTCAGCCTGACCTTTATAAGTAAGACAATAATTCTTACCTGTTTCATTTAAGGTACCTGAGCAATAAATCATAAAAAAATCATAATGAAAGGATACTGGCTGCATCTCTCTGGTTAGAGTGAGCCCCAGAGTGAGCTTGAAGTCAGGTAGGTCTTCCATTCATGCTCCTTTTGTGGAGGTAGCTCCCTAGGTGTGCTCTGGGGTAGTGATTTCCAAAGGGGATGGCACAAAGCAGTCCGCTGAGGAATGTAGTGGAAATTTTAGAACTTCAGTTTCTTTTTTTTTTAAATACAAAAATAAGGAAGAAGTTAAGATTTACTAATACTTAGTATACTTCTTGATATTGGCACCCATACCCTTTCTGTATGTCACACATAATTTTGAGGTTCTCCAGAGGAAGAGGGTGTTCCACAATATGGAGAAGTTGCCTGCGGCACTCATTCCTTTGCTTTCAGTATATTATGAAGTATTGCTATTTATGTGTACCCAGTTAAATGGATATACAAATTATATTATCTAATTTTAACTGAAATAACACTCACAAAATGCTGAAGTGGCTTAAAAAGACTCTTGCAAAGATATTGCAGATTGAAGATAATAGTAACAGTCTGTGCACAAAGGCACAGTAAGTAAATGACAAGCACTTCTAGTCCTGGTACAGAACTTCATCAGTCACATTACAAAGTAAAGCCACTGTCAATCTAATCAGATCTGAAAGAATGTCAGCCACAAAAAAATTAAATTGTCATGACTATTTGAAATATAGATTTTCATTTGCTGTTGTTAACCATGAGCCTCATACCATAGGCTATGAAATACTGGGTAATGACAGCATGAAGCCATCATGATTAGGAAAACACTTTAATGCAGAACATGAAGAAAAACGTCTACAGTTGCATAAAGTCATACAATACTCAGTATTTTACAAAAAGAACTGTACACAATTCCACTAAACCTAATGAGAAATCTTGAGAAGCCTCTTTTGAAGTTTCTTTCTTAATAGTAATACAAAAAGTCCTATACTATTGAGAAAACACTTGGTTTTTTTCTGCCACAGGAAAAAATAGCTGAAATAATACACAGAAAACAATATGATGTCAAGCTAAAATGCACTCTTTTGGCAGCAAATACTGTGGGAAGATATAGAAAAAACATTATTTCTGAGGTGTGAAGGCATCTCTTTTCTGTGATCTTGGTGATTAAGAAGCTGATTTAGAAATCTGCTTGAGAACAGGTTCTTCAGAGTGTCAAGTCCATCACTTGTTTGATCCTTTTTTTAAATACTTGGCTCTCCAAGTGAATGACTGCAAGTTGAAACTCGTGTTGTTATAGATGGTGAAATTCTTTGGGATAGCTGTTGACACAAAATAATGAAAATGTTTATTGGTAGTCAGCTTGTATCTCTGCTGATTCTAACTTGAAATTTTACCTCTCAACAAAACAGTGGTGAATCTTCTTTTCCAAAGGCACGTGTTTATTTTGCATCATGATGCATCATACCCAACTGTACATTATTGTCTTCAGATGTGGCCCTGCCATGTTGTATGTTCTCTAAGCAGACAGGTTACGACTCCTGTGAGCCTCAGAGGGTCCATTTCGGGGTAACAGGCCCACCAGCTCCCCGCAGTTTCCTCTACCACTGAGAACCCTAACGTCCAGCTTAATCCTCTTTGCGTTAGGTTATCCACTTGGACAGTGGTATTGCAAACACACTGTACTGATTATGGCTAGAATGAAGTCAGTTCCCTTCATAGCAGCCAGTGTAGTGTAGTGTTGCTGCTCTGAGACTAAAACAGTGTTAATTGCACACTGTGGTTTTAGCCATTGTTGCCAAATTTTTACAGTGTCAAACTTTTCGTTCCTAATTTTACCCCTCCAGCAAATAGGCTGGGGGTGGGCAAGAGGCTGGGGATGGACACAGCCAGGATGGCTGACATCAGTTGACCAGAGGGTCTGTGCCATATAGTGTCGTGCTCAGCAATAGAACCAGGGGCAGGGGGCAGTCTTCGTTCCAAAGCAGCTGTTGCTTGGAGACTGGCTGGACATTGGCAGGCTCTTGGGAGGTGATGAGTAGTTGCCTTTGTGTCACTTGTTTTTTTGCCCTCCCTTATTAAACTGCCAAGATCTTACTTTTGCTCTTCCAGTTCAGTTCCGTGTCCTGCTGGGGAGGGAAGGAGCCAGAGGCTGATGGGTGCTTAGCTGCTATCCAGGGTAAAGCCACCACATACAGATAAAATGTACTGACAGATATTAAGAGGAAGAATTACTTACTGGCTCTGTGCTTTGGTTTGCTTTGGTTTTAATTTAGCTGTGGGGTTTAGATGTTGTAAATATATAGTAATTGCACTGACTCATCTCGTGTAGATTAGGGAATAAGACTTTTTATTTCTTTTTTGTGCGTCTACTTAGAAGATTTATCCCTGTTTTTTACACCTATTTATTTGTAAAATTTATGTCAAGTTACCATTCTCTGTGTCTCTTATGTTCTTGTATATGTTCTGGATAATTGGAGCCTGTTCAGTTGGAAAGTGTTCTCTGTGATACATATTTTCTAGAAAATATTTCTTAAATAATCTATTTGCAGTACTGTTAAACTATTTGTATATTTCCCTTTCAGATTTGTTGGTCGAATTAATGTTTACCATGATAGGAATGAGCCAGTTGCAAGGTGGGGAAATCCAGAGTTTCTACATATTTAAATATTTCACAGTTCAATAAGTATCACTAATGAGAATTACCTTTGGTTCACCAACACTGTGCTGCTATGTTTTAATGATAAAATATTTTTCTCTTAGAAAATTCCAGACTGCTATTTCATAAATAATTGATATTTTATCTTCTAATCATATTGCTCTTCTTAAGTATTTTAATGTCTTTATTCAGCTTCAGTTTTATCTGAAATGTATTTAGTTTGTAAATTATGTTGATAGGATTTTGACAGCACTTGTACAATACTGCCCCATTAGTGTGAGATCGTTAGTGCACTAAACAATATAAATAGTATCACTTGTGTATTTCATTTTTCTTAAATTTTGAAGGTTTTGAACATGTCAAATATTTTTTTTCTGTAATTTTACTAGGTGTGTTTTTACTTCTGTGTAAAATGTCCATAGTGCTTTGTGTTCAAGAGAGGCAACATCCAACTTGCTGTACATGATTTTGTTCTGATTCTTGTCACAAAGAGGCAAAGCAATAGGAGAGAAAAGCTGCTTGCTGGGATGATATCCTAGATCCCAGCATGTGGAGAGTTAGGAATTGCCTTCCTAACCTTGGTGTGTCTTTAGATATGTTATTTTCTGTCACAGTCTGCTATGGAAGTTGTCAACTGATCTGAGTCATTCGTGTAGCATTGTTCCCCTAGTTTCTTCAAAGTAGTTTCAGGTTTTACATCAGCATTGTGGCCCTGTTTGTTTGGAGTTTCTTGATTTTTGGGGGGGAGTTTCATATCACAATTACACTTGGAATAACATTAGAAAACACTGAATGTACTTCTTGGTTTGTTTTTTTTATTGCTGTATAGATAGACTCTGACAATTCTGCATGCGGTCTGTCTGTGAAGTAGTCCTTGACTTTGAACTCATATGATGATTAGTGTACATATCATGTTCCAAAATATTATTTAAACTTCATTGAGGTCCTTAAATTAATTCCTGTCCTTTTCAATAAATTATTTTACTTATATTTATTGGCATTTTGAAAAATGTTTACAGCAAGTATCAAAAATATCTTGTATGCCATTTAAAATAAAATGGAGGAATGTACTGTCCTTAAAAAGTTCTAACATACAGGAAACTATAGTTTATATAAGCCTAAAAAATAATAAAATTATTATTTTTAAAAATAAGTACTGTACAATTAGGATGGTGAGTCTTTATTTGGGTACCTGCCAATATATATGTGGGGTTTAGGTGCATTGGTTTAAGACTTGAATTGTGAAATTGTCATCTTAATTTTAGGCACATGTTTTTCTATTTTTAATTTTCACTTAAAAATTTTAAATATGCCTTGTAATTTGTTAAAATAAAAGGTTTTTAGTAAAACAGGGTTCCTGTTTTATGTGACTTCCACTAAGGTCTGATGGTTTTCTCTGAATGTTTAAATTTTGTAATACTTCCTTTTGCAGGCCATTAGGATCTGAAAATCTGCTTCTTAGAGGAGCCACTTTAAAGAACACAGAAAAAATCTTTGGTAAATATTTCTGTTGACTATTTTAATGGATCCTGAAGTAATAAGCAAACACCAAACAAGTTTACAAGCTTATAGGTGCTACTGAGCATATGATTTCTATTGCATCACTTGTTTTACAACTTTTTAATAATGTTTAACATTGTTACATAGAAATACTTTAGCAGTTGGAAACTGTGACTGGAATGGGATGTAAATGCTGCTTAAAATTTCTAAGTACCAAGATAATTAAGCCATTTCTAATTTTGGGTTATCATCCAAATCTGTGGTTTCTTTCTTCAGACTAAAGGATTAAAGAAATGGTGGAGTATAATGATCTAATGAATTGTACTCTTTTGAAGTTACTGCACTGTGCAATCTTTAGTAAAACAATTTGTCTAATTTCAGGTGTTGCTATCTACACTGGCATGGAAACTAAGATGGCATTAAATTACCAATCAAAATCACAGAAGCGATCTGCTGTAGAGAAGTAAAATATGTAATACTTATTTTGGGGTTTGAAAGCTGCATGTTTAAATGGTGCAAATCAGATTTTTTTTTTTTCCTCTGAAAGTGTGTGTTTCATTGATTTAAATGAAAGAAAAAAGGTAGAGGGACTTAAAATTTGCTTATTTTTAACTAATTTTTTACTTATAATGCAAGCCACGTAACACCATATAAATAAGGTTTTCAATACCAAATTATTTTTGTTGGATGTTCAAAAAATAAAGCCATTTTTATTTAATGCTTAGCTCTTTAATGTATGATGTTTTGTTGTTTTATAAGACTTTTCTTTCACTGTTTAGAGTACATTTACTGACAGTTTTCGGAGGTTGTGGTTTTTATTATCCTAGCATTCAATGCTTTTCATTGCAATTAAGTCTTGAATTCAGTAAAAATAACTTTTTTAATGCACTTCACTTTGGATCAGCTGCAGTAACAGTCTGTGCTTGTCTGTGACATGTTTTCCATGGTTTAGTGAAAATTAACAAGCTCCATATAGACATATATGATGGGAAGGTATGACAATGCTATCCTTAAGGCGTGAGCTGACATTGATTGCTTACTATTTTCTATTCCTACTCTATCTGAAATCATCAGCTCTGACTAAGTTGTCCAGCCTTGTGGAAAACAAGATGTCATTGATTGAGGCAAGATGTACTGACCAGCTGACAGCCTTTCTCTTACACAGTGCCTGAGCAATGATATTGTGTCTCTTTCTATTGTTATTGGTGTAAAACCCATGGCTTTTAGTTCATGCCCATCATTAATGAAAATATAATCGTAAATGCAAAGTGTTCTTGCTCTTTATTTAGATCTACCTTGAGTTAAAACATTAAAGCTATGTAGCACAATGTTCTTTTTTGGTTTTTTTTTTTATTTCTATAAAAGTACTTATGTGAGTGATCTTATAATGATGCAGCTAAGTGGCATGAAAAGGTCTGCAGATTCAAGCCCAGTTATTCTGTTATGATTCTATCTATACTGTTGTTTTCACTAATATACTAGTTTTGATAATTTGTCACACACATTTTGGAAACAAGTATAAAAATGGAAAAATAGAAATTAAAAATAGGAAATACTGCAGTTGTAAATTTTAATGCAATAATATTGTTCCTCTTTGGAAAAGCACTTTGGAAGAGTTATTTAACATCTTAGCATTGTTAAACTTGCAGCAAATATTAGACTAATGTATAACAGACTGAGTATAACATTTTCTAATAAACTCTGTAATTTATATGCTAATGGGGTTCTTATTTTGCCCTTTTTTTTTTTTTTTTAGATCAATGAATGTATTTCTAGTTGTATACCTCTGTATTCTCGTCAGTAAAGCACTAATAAATACTGTTCTGAAGTACGCCTGGCAGAGTGAACCATTTCGTGATGAGCCATGGTACAATCAGAAAACAGAGCCTGACAAGAAAAGGAATTTGGTATGGAAATAAATTATAATAACAAGAAAGTTTCCCAAAACCCTTAATTAATAGAGATTCTACTGAAAAATATATACAGCCTGCTCACTTACCAGTCATGCTTTTTTGCTGACAGTGGTGATAGTGTACTTGTAGAAAGCTTGTATGTTAATTTTTTTCCTTAAGTTGTATGTGTGAATTTAACTGATGAGAAAATCTCTAGTTTAATGTAAAAATCTTCATGAAAGTGTTTTGGAGCTGCCTCTTATTTATATAAATTACTAAAGAATTGACCTTGCTGAGATACAAGGGCTGGAAGGAATCCCACAGCCATTTTCAGTCCTGTAAGAGACATGGTCCAAATTACCCACTGTGGGAATCTCCCTAAAAATGCCCCTCAAATACTGCTCTGTTATGAGCACTCAAGGCATCAGAGAGCATCAGTCACCAGTGCCACATGTTCTTACAGGAATGAGGACATTGTCCTGAATGGATACCCAGAGGATCTGAAGCAGTGAACTGAACCCTGCCCTACAGAAAGCACAATATTTATTTCACTAAATCCTCCCAGTCAGACTAGGGGAAAATTTGCTTCCTTACCCTAAGTGCATGAGGAGCACATGCTAGGCAGGCATTCTGGAGTTCTCGTTAGCACCAGTAGCACTGTCTCAACCTGCTCAGTGGGTTGACTGTAGCTCCACCAAGTCTCCACCACTGAAAAATTGAGCCCAGGTTATGTGCATACATTCTGCTTATGTTGAGAGAGGGAAAGGAAGCCCTTTATTTATTTATGAAATGCTGCCTGAAAATTATGTAATTTAGTAATCCTTAAAGGAGTTGCTGTGGAACTATGCTATTTTTTTTGTAATTTTTGAATGTACGTGTTAATGTTTCTCTTGTTCCCCAAAAAGTCTTTGCCATGCTCATTAGTTGCTCTAGAACTTTACAATAATTCTATGTAATGGCATTCTACGCCTGTATATGTGTAAAGAAAAAGGAAAGTTTCAAAGGAAAAGCTCTGTTGCATGCCTGTTGTGGTGTTATAAATCATGAAGGTTTACATCCTGTGCTGAACTGTGAGCTATGAAAGACGTTGCTTATTGTTCAAAAGTTATTTGAAAAAACTGATTTGTAAATACATGTAGTAATCTTGCAGTGTTTAATGGTACATGAAAAATCTATATTTCCATCTTGTTTCTTTGTCAGTTTCTTCAAGCTTTTACAGACTTCCTTGCATTCATGGTTCTTTTCAACTACATTATTCCTGTCTCCATGTATGTCACTGTGGAAATGCAGAAATTTCTTGGTTCTTATTTCATTGCATGGGATGAGGAAATGTTTGATGAGGGTACAGGTGAAGGACCACTGGTGAACACTTCTGACCTCAATGAAGAGTTGGGACAGGTAAATTTCATTGAATTATATTTTTTTTCAACTGTTTCTACTGTTAGTTTTTATTTTAAAATTGTTACTTCAAGGTTTTTTAGCTTTGTTTTATTTTGAGTTTTTTTGCAGCTATATGTGCATTTTCTTTAGTGCTGATTAATTTTAAAAATAAAATCTGAGATATTTTTGTTTTCAGAATCAAAAATTCTAATTTCTCACACAGTCAGTGAAATTCAATCAGTATTACTGTAGTATTAAGGAATAAACACTTCCTCTCCGTTGATTAAAGAGGGGAACTATATAAGCATCTGGCTTCTTTAGATTAAAAGTTAGATGCAAAAAAAAATTTTAAAAATCCCTTTTTGTCTGACTAGACTGACACTGCATCTCCAGACGCAAGTTTCATCCATTAAAATGATCAATTGTCAGTCTCATTTTTGAAAAGAAATTCTGTTCTGTGTTAAGAAAATCATCACCTTGAGGCAGATACAGATAAATTTTGTTTGAGAAAGTATTTAAGATCTCAGTTAAAAATGTTTTCATCGGTTTTTTCAAATAAATAAATAAATAAGATGTTGTATTTTTTTCTAGTCAAACAGGTAATAAAGGTTTTAAGGATACATACCTATTTGGATTAAGGGTGGTACCTGGTATTCCATTATAATGGCAGACAATTGACATTGCCTCCAGTAGGATCCTCAGAGAGGATCTGCTGAATTACCTGGATGAGCAGGCAGTGAGCTGGATTGAGCAGGGGGTGAACAGCTGGGCTCAGAGGGTGCTGGTCAGCAGTGCACAGTGGGAGGCCAGTGTCCAGCAGTGTACACTGGGGGTCAGTTTGGTTCCCATCCTGATAGTGAATGATTTGGGTGCCTGGGGGCCATCCAGATGGGAAAGCAGCTTTGCAGGAAAGGACCTGTGTGACCTGATGGAAATCAAGTTCAGCATGAGCCAGCAGTGCGTCCTTATGGCAGAGAGGGCCAGACTATCATGGGCTGCATTTGGCAAAGTGTTGCCAACAGGTCAGGGGAGGTGATCCTACCCCTCTCCAGGCCTCTCCTGGAGTGCTGTGTCTGGCTCTGGGCTCTCCAGTACTGACACATGGGCATTCTGGAGGGAGCCTAGTGAAGGGCCACAAAGACAGCCAATGGGACTGGGCTTTCCATGGCTTATGCAAAGACAGTAGAGCCAGGATTTTCTCAGTTGTGACCAGAGGCAGTGGGCACAACCTGAAACTGTAGGGTCTGTCTGAACATGAGGAAACACTGTGACAAAGCAACACACTGAATGACTCGATTGATAGCATTTTGTAAATGTAATGATGAAACTGAATGTAGGGGTTGAGATGAAAAAAATCCATATAAATCCTGTCCACTCAGAAAAAAGTTTAATTGCAGATATTTTGTCCACAGATAAAAGCCACCGTAAAATTTTGCATTTGCCTTTTCAGATTAGTGCATATTATAAAAGTCAATCTCGGTGGAAAGTGGGCTTTATTAATGATGTTTTTGAAGACTGAGCAAAAATTTATTTGGTTTTTAGTTTGCTCAGTGCACTGCATAAATGGTGAAGTTTGATAAACAATCTGATGAACTTTAAATAATAGCCTTATTTTCAGTGTTTAGTTCCTTAACTTACTTCAATTTCTTAGTTTTTCAAATGTGACATGCAGTATGTATTCAATGCCTACATCCAGGATCCAAAATTGAGCCAATCTAGTTCCTCTAGTTGATAGTTAAGATTTTGGTTTTAGTTTTAATGTTGTTAGACTTAAGCACTGTATCATTGTAAAAGATAAAGTTAATAAAAAATTCAGTATTGAGACAAAATGAGTGTTTCCAGGGTAATTAAAGTGCCCAGGCATATAACTGTATGTGTCCACAGTCCTGATTTAAATTAACATAATCGTAGTGGGGAATTCTGATACTACCCTAAAGACTGTTCTGACAGTAACTGATCCACATCCAGGCATGTGCATTAAATAATAATGCCTGGGAAATGAAATTTGTATGCATTTTGTTTCTATAAATACCTGTCTTGTAGCAAGAAAGACATTAAAAAGGAGCTAGAGAGAAGAGTGGAAGTAGGTTAAAAACATCATTTACATCTGTTATGAGGCAAAAGATAGCATTGTTTGATACTCTTGTAGGATAAAATCTTTCAGGGCCTATATTTCTATGAAGATAACTGCCAAAATAAATTGTTGTCTTCCTTTTCTGAAAAAGCAGAAGGATTTTCAAAGGAAGGTGTAGCCCAGTAATAAACTCAGATTTGTTCAGAGACTTTGGAAAATTCTGTTCACATTCCTGCGGTTTTTATTTTGTGCTCGTTTGCAGATTGAGTATGTCTTCACAGATAAAACAGGAACATTAACTGAGAACAATATGGAATTTGTAGAATGCTGCATTGAAGGGCATGTTTATGTACCACATGTTATCTGCAATGGCCAAATCCTCCATGATTGTACAGGCATTGATATGATTGATTCATCTCCAGAAAGTAGTGAAAAGGTATGATAACTCTTTCTGTGTTCTTGGTTTTTTACAATGAAACATGAAAATTGAACTGTACTGATGAAGGGAATGTTAGAAATCAAACCTTCTTGAATTTTACTAATCAAAGTAGATAACTGCATAGACATTTTCATTTCCTAGTTAAGAGTAAGATTTAAGTCTTAATGGGAAGTTTCTCATTTTAATGCAGTTGTTAAGCTGAGTTAAAACCCAAATATAGAACTTTCTCTGGTTAATAGCTACAGACACAGATAACTGGTTTCCATTTAACCTTAGCTACAACAGAGAAAGCAAGATAGGAAGATCCTCAAAGAGGAAAATGGGGGCTTAGTGCAATCACTTATTTAGTCATCACTGAGTGAAAATGTGGCCAGAGAATGGTTTATGATCAAATTAAATTACTTTAAAATGTGACTTAATTTAGCCACATCTGAAGTGTGCTACCTACCACATGTATGTATTGTGGCTATTTGCTGTGTTGAGAGTTGAAAGTTAGTTGAAAGTTAGGGAGTCTTCACATGTCAACAGGTGAACAAGGGTGTATATGGGCAGGATAATCACAGCAATGTATTTTTTATTACATTAGTACAGTATCATATTCACACTCACTTCATATCATGCCCTTCACTGTGACAAAATGAGGGCTCTTAAAATATGTTGGTGTAATTCAGCAGCCTTATGTCTCTCACCCATGGCCCTCTGAATATGGCCCCGAGGTATGGTGAATTCTTACCTTGGAATCACAATGTCACAGACAGTTTGTACAGAAGAATAGGTTTCAGGCACAAAGATAAAGATGTAACACACACAGGTATCCATGAAATAAAATTCTCTTTCTGGTGTCAGGAGCTGTCCTTACCAAATCATCTGAAATTTTATAGGAAGTGGTTGGCTGGAGCTGCCAAGGTATGTGCACTTCAGTAATTTATTTAGTTCCGAGGGGTGTTCAAGCTGCTCAAGAAATTGAAATCTGTAAGCCCTGTGCTCCAGGTACTACATCCTCTTGTGTGAGCTCAGGACTTCTAAATGATACCTTGACTAGTATTTAATACAAGTTGTTAAAGTTTAAGCAAAAGTAAAGAAAAAAACACCTTCAGCTACATGTAGGCATTCAGAGGAGGTAGAAGATGCATGCTTGGGGTTTTTTCCATCATTAGCTTGACTGGTATGGCAATCCTAAGGGCACAAACAGCTGTGGTACAATTGTGTGGTTACCACAGGGAAAGACCTGGCTTCCCTTCAAGGAGCCTGCCTTTGTCTGATTAATAATCAGCAGTAATCAGTGATACTGATCACCTCCAAAATGAAGAGTTTGCAAGTTATAACGCATAATGACAACCATTCCTTTTATTTCTCAGGAGAGAGAGGAGCTATTTTTCCGAGCTCTTTGTCTCTGCCACACTGTTCAGGTAAAGGATGATGATAGCGTAGATGGTTTGAAGAAAAACCAGGTACCAAGAAGACCTTGTATATATATCTCATCATCACCTGATGAAGTTGCTTTAGTTGAAGGAATACAGAGGTATGTGTGTACTTAGGTATTATATTTTTCTAAACTACAGATCAAATCGCTGAATCTCAAATTTGTTTTCAGAACAAAAATCGTAATAACAAACGCCAAGTAATCTACAGCTGATTGCTTTCTTGACATGAATTCATCAGTATTCATAGCCTAAAAACTAAAACCAGTTTGGGATTTTGGTGTTGGTTTATTGTGGGCTCAGTCTTAAATCCTTATGACAATGCTTAAACTGGATAATTATATATTTGTTGCGTTCATTTTCTTATTCTGTGTTTCATTTTTCAGACTTGGTTACACCTATCTAAGGCTGAAAGAAAATTACATGGAAATCTTAAATCGGGAAAATAACATAGAAAGGTGAGTGGTTAAAAATATAACAAGACAGACTGAGATTTTGTTGATGTGTTTAATAAACCATCGTTTCCTTACAGATGAATTTTTAAGTAAGGAAAGCCAAGAACCTTGCATTTTAGTAAAAAAATAAAGAAAATTTAGTCATTTTAATTACTTTCACTTTTTTTGACATCATATGCAGCATAAAATATTGATATGACAACGAAGGTGTGATGTGAGATTCATGACCTAATCTAATAGTTCCTGACGGTTTTCTATATTCTTAATAGAAAATGCTGTGTACCCAATTTGCTGTTCATAGATAATCCATAGAATTTACAGGAGGGTAATATCTGTAGAATAAATTTTGTAGAACATAAATATGAATCAAATTTTCAATAACATTGAAATAGTACAGCTGTTCTGGGGTATGTGCATACCCTTGAAAATTTACCTTACATGTCTCTAGATGTCTGCTGTTTGGGTCTCTGGTATATCCGTATCTTCCTGCTAGGGTACTCTGCTAACTGTACAGGGATTCTTGGACACAAATATGGGAACCCTGCTGTTACTTTACCTCCTTTTGGAGATTTTTTAGGATCAGCTCATAAGAACTGGAGTCAGTATCATTTGGTGACTCAGAAGAAATCATTGAGAATTTTCTCCCAAATGCATCACAGTTTGTAGACATAGGCCTGATGTAGCTTGCACAGGTCTGAGTTCTAGGGTGTTAGAAGGACTTAGGACTGAAGGATTTAATTAAACAAGCAGATTTGGACAGAGACAAAAAAGTTGGGATTAATGATTGGATTGCTTATGTTTGCTCTGGAAAAAGGGAGGCTCTCTTAAGGGAAATAGAGAAGAGAGTAAATGATAGAAGTGTACAAACTGATGAAACCAAAACAGTGCAATGGGATCTTGTGCTAATTTTTCCCCTTAGAAAGGAAAGGAACATGTGATAAAATCCAATAATAGAAATAATGGCAAGTATAAAACCAGTAAAAAGAAATACCTGTTTTTCACTTGGATGAATTATCTATCAACATTTGAGCAAGATTATGGAATTAGGTCAGCACTTTTGGGAGATTAGGAATAATAAAGACTAGAAAAATATAAAATAAAGACTTGGGTGTAAGCATGCATTTCAAGTTCTAAGGCTATGTCTAAGTATTATACATAGAAACATACTTTATAATCACTACAGTGCTCTGCTGTAAGGTTTCTAGTTTTCTACTTAAATTAGAGTGACTATACATCTGAGGATACTTAGGGACATCACAAATTCTGTTTTGAGTAACTAGGAGCTAAGGCCTTTCCTTACTTATTATTTGCAACCTGTTGTTTCAGTCTGTACTAGTTCCATATTCCATTAGTGCTCAACATAATCTTCCATGTTAGAAGAAATGTTTCATTTATATGCCTGAAGTTATAATAACCACTTCAGGAATCAGAAAAAATAGAGTTGTGTAAAAAATAGTTCTGTTTCTGTTTCAGGTTTGAATTATTGGAGGTTTTCAGTTTTGATTCTGTATTATTTCTGTTTCAGGTTTGAATTATTGGAGGTTTTCAGTTTTGATTCTGTGAGACGACGAATGAGTGTAATCGTTAGATCTTCAATAGGTAGGGCTGTCACATTCTTTTTGATTTTTTTGTCTCACTTGAATTCATTTCAGATTTATCAGAGTTAAGCATTAAATACAGTTTGTATGTCCTTCTTTATAAAATAAGGGAACAGGTACTCAAAAAGTTGGAGGAAAACATTTTGAAGACTTATTAATTTGGATGTTTTTTGCAATAAGTATATTTGGTCATTTTGAATTCCATATGTTGTCTCTTTTAGGTGATATATTTCTGTTTTGTAAGGGAGCAGATTCCTCCATATTTCCTAGGGTTAAAGAAGGTAAAATTGACCAAGTACGAGCTCGAGTACAGCGCAATGCAGTGGTAAGATTCCGTTTTATTGATCTGTTCACATGATATCAGTGTCCAAAAGAAATTAAGTGTTCTGATGTCCTGCTTTTTCTGCTAACAGATTTGTTTTTACAGGCATCAAGGTTATTCTATGCCAAGGTTCACTCAGGCTTTGTGGCTAGCAGTCTGTGTAACTCCCTTATTTGCATCTGTCCTCTATCTCATCTTCCAAATGTCAGTGGTGGTGCAATATGAATACATTAGATATGCCCAACTGTATGTTAAACCAGAGGTCATCAGTTAGCTCGTTAGTATGGCAGTTTCACAATTGTGGTTTGAGTTAATTTTTGAATAGAAGAAAAGTGAAAAACAGTAAATCTCTGTAAAAACTATTGCTAGTTTCAACCCCCAGCCTTAGCAACTGTGATTTGCTGCCTTTGATTGCTTTACAAGCTCTGAGGAGACAGTGCAGTGATCATCAACATCTTATATTTTTGCTTGCTAAAAATCAGCTATGAACTGGCTTATCATCTTCAAAAGAAATTTAGAGCTTGGTTTTACCTAAAAGTAGTATTTGGAGTGGTCAAGTATTGAATTTTGTTGTATCCAAAAATATGCAGAACTCATTGCAGTGCAGGACAACTGCCAGTCTTACATAGAATATAATTTGCTGGCATCCAGTACTCAAACTGAAAGCAAAGTATTATTACAGATATGTGGAAAAAAACCCGCTACAATGTCACCTGCTTTTGTTTTGAAGCAAAAAGCTCTCAAAGTGCTTTACTAAGCTTCATTTTGTGGGACAGCTGTCTGATAATTACGAGTAAAAGAGGCTAATGAAATTGAAAAGTATTTACGTACCATATCCATTCAATGTCTGTCAAGAAAGAAATCCAGACCAGCACCTATTTATTCATCTTGCATAATTGGAAACAGGACTGGCTCCTACACACACAAGCCTCTCAAAGAAAATACCTGGCTGGCACCTGCTTTTATAAATTTCAAGAGGCAGGGAGATATTTTAATAATTGTCCTTCTTGGTTTGGTAATAAGTAACTATAGAAAGACCTACTGGATGAATTAAAGTTAAGGAAACTGAAGTGCCAGTTAAATGGTGTTGTGAGAAGCAATATATAACTCAGGTGGCAAAACCTTACTGTGTTTCTCCCCACCTTACACAATCTATATATTCCCTTTCTTATTCATCACTCAGTCCAGCAGTTTGATGCAGTCTGAAACAGCCACAGCTAAATTCTAGTTTTCACTTGATTGAAATGGT
The DNA here is from genome assembly GCF_027477595.1 of Haemorhous mexicanus. NCBI lineage: Eukaryota > Metazoa > Chordata > Aves > Passeriformes > Fringillidae > Haemorhous > Haemorhous mexicanus. The sequence goes on along the minus strand of NC_082342.1, from coordinate 96,763,536 downwards.
ACAGTTGGATTTTCACTTTCAGTTCTCTTTGTGATGTTTGGTCCCTGTCTGTGGATCTGTTGCAGCACAGCATCAAAATCAGACTCTGCAGAGCTACTATTTATATTACTCTTATTTATTCTGACTCATCCTGCCTAATTATACACATAGGGAAAGAAACCTTTACCTTGACTTTGCCTTCTCTTGTAATCTCATATATCCAGTTGGATCACTGAGCTGTTTACCTTCTGGAGATTGAGGTTGGTCCATCAGATTGTAACTGCTTATAGAGCAGAACAGAATTAAGCTGAACCATATCCTAGTCTATACTATACTGAACTAGTCTATACTTAGTTCATGATGTTCCTTTTTCAAATCCTCCAGCATAAACACCAGCAAGAAGTCTAAGAAGAGCTTTGTAAAGTGCATTTTGTTTCTTTTGATTGCGTTCTTTAGGAGGGACTGCGAACGTTGTGTGTTGCATATAAGAGGCTCTCAGCAGAAGAATATCGCAATGTGCAGAAGATGCTTCAGAGTGCCAAGCTGGCCCTTCAGGACCGGGATAAGAAATTGGCAGAAGTTTATGAAAAGATAGAAACAGATTTTATATTACTTGGTGCTACAGCTGTTGAAGATCGGTTAGTTTCATTATTTCTTAGTTTCTTATCTTCAGTGATGATGACAAAGTAATTGAAGACTCTTTTTCTGCATTGGAGAGTTTTTGGGAAACCCCTTATTTTAATTGATTCCACACCCTTAGCTTACTAAAGTTACACATGGTAACTTTATAACCTAGTGAGCAACTAATAATAGTTAAGTGTACAAAACTCAGTGTATTTGAACAATGTAATAATTCATTGATCAAGTTACAGGCAAAAGTTTCAGAGGGAAAGACTACAAAATGGGTATTGAGGACATAAAGGAAGAATTTTTAGGTCTTAAAAAGATTCAAAAACATACACTAGTCCCCTGAACATTTTTGGAGTCCTCTTTGGGGAGAATTCTTAGATCTGATAACTTCTATTTAAACTTTTGATATGTTTATGAAAATCTTTCAATAAAGACCTTTCTCATTTCCAAGCAATCCATCAATGTATGCTGTAAATTGACTTTACAGGCTACAAGAAAAAGCTGCTGACACTATTGAAGCACTCCAGAAAGCAGGAATTAAAGTTTGGGTTCTGACAGGAGACAAAATGGAGACTGCTGCAGCTACTTGCTACGCTTGCAAACTCTTTCGAAGAAATACACAAATACTTGAGCTAACCACAAAGAAAATTGAGGAGCAGAGTTTACACGATGTGCTTTTTGACCTAAACAAAACTGTCATAAGACAAAATGGCAGCTTAACCAGGGATACCTTCTCAGGGTAAGGAAAAAGTTGGATTTTCAGGCCACAAATGGGCTTCTGGGCATTTTGCAAACAATGAAATTATGACCAATTACCTTAAGAACAGCAGTATGTTTAAGTTTCTGGTGCTAATGTGTGAATTACTGTAAGGCAATTAAGTATAAGCTTGTTTACATAAATGTAGGGTTTCAGTCATGGTTCTTTATCTCATTTCTGATACTACTTTGACTATTGAAAGAAAAATCACAACTGATACTGTAATAATTTTTCCACCATAAAACTATTAGCAATGAGTTAACAAGCATTTGTGATGCTGTTTTAGCAGAGATTTTCTATAACTCATAGCCTTACTGCTTAAATCTATGGACCAGGTAATTTTTCTTAGCTCTCCTTACAATTTATACCCCATTGATCTAATCAGGAACATTTGTATATTCAGTTAAATAAGTAATTTTTCTCCATGTCATCTGTACCATTATGTTTAAGTACCAAGGTCTTACGAAGTGTGATCAAACATGTTTAACTTCTTGTGCAATGCCAAATTCTGTTTAAGCTCTCTGGATTTTTTTTTTTGCCTTTATCTCCAGAGCTAGAGAATACTGCTAAGATAGTAAAAGCAGGATTCTACCTATGTGTTCAAATTCAGGCTAAAAATATTTCACTATAATACACCAAATATTCAGTACATTGCTTGAATTTCATAATGAAACCTTTTCATTTGATATCATTGTACCCCAATGGCATTGCCCTATTTGTGCCAACAGTAGCAAAGTGGTGAAAATATCTGGGAAATGTTATTAAATGTAGTTTACAGAATTGTATCTTACCTGTCAAAAATTGCTTCTGTTCTAGTAAAAAAAAAATGGAGATGCCTAAAATGCATAATAATAAATATGTGTTTTTCTCACAAACAGTGGTGTTGGTGAAACCATGGTTGTTGAAATCCCATGCACAGTAGTGTATAACCTTGGAACACTGAAAAGAGAGTAAAAATAAACCTCAGTGTACATTTATACAACATTCACTGTTGACCTGGAGCCTGAGGCTGCTGTGTAATGCAGGCACATGCAAGGGTGCTCTGAAATAACTTGTCTGGATGCCACAGAAAATGGTTCTTGCAGTCCAGACCATCTTATCTTACCCATTGTTCAGAGTATGATAAAGTAGTGAATAAACTACTTCCTGTGACTGTGGTTACACTTCTAGCAATGTTCAAATTACTACAGGCATGCTGCTAATAGATTTTTATGGGTAAGAATATATTGTAATATTATAGGAAACGTAAATAATTATTTTAGTATTACAAATAAAAGTTAACCTGTATTTGACTTAGCCACTACTCTAAAGGCAAAATATCCATACTCTAGAGGTAGACAGTGGCTTTATCCATCTGGGCCAACAGGTTTCCTTTAGGCATTTCCTTCGAGGCACAATTTACTTCTGTAAAATAAAAATATTTCCTCATCAGAGCACCAAAGGCCTTTCCCTTTAACTTATTTTTCCTCTGTGTTATGGAGTGTGGTGCAAAATTAACTTTATTCCTGCAGCTTGGTTTACCTCGCTGCAGTTCTTGGAACCTTTTCAAACCAAACTGAAAAGTCATTAATTATACACATATACTCACTGGTCAAGTCACTGAGGTATCAGATTTATGCATTCAAACTGGTGAAGCACTGAATATTTTCAACATAATCCAGAATTTTAAGATGTTGTAAGTATCAGTCTTATACAAGGAATTGCCTTTAGAAATGTATTAACTTTGCGGTATTCTATACTCATTATTTTTTCATTAATTGATTTTCACATAATTCTTATTGCCAGATTTTAAATGTGTCTGAGAATTTTATAGTGACACTTAGTTTGTATTTTATCCCCGAACAGACTTTCAGCTGATACTCAAGATTATGGTTTAATTATTGATGGAGCAGCATTATCATTAATAATGAAACCAAGACATGATGGGAGCTCTGGTAACTACAGAGAGATCTTTCTCAATATTTGCAGGAACTGCACTGCAGTGTTATGCTGTCGAATGGCACCTCTGCAAAAAGCACAGGTTTGTGTTTAGTTTCATAATTGCTTGTTAGCTATGCACATGTGTAAATATTGAAGGTTAATACACTGTTTGACTTACTATGAGAACTTAAGATGTTACCGTTCATTTTTGTATCTTCTAAAATGGAAAAATGTAAAAAAAAAAATGGAGAGGAGAATTTCTGTTGGCAAGCAATTTAGACAATGGTATTGCTAAAACCGCACCCAGCTGTGCATCTGAATTTGATTTAGCTACATACTGTTCAAATTTTATGGTTGGTAATATGAACGTATTTAATAAATGAACTAACTGATCTCTTTTTAACCTAACAAGCTTTGCATACTCTTTTGACACTATGCTCTTTTGACACTGTAAGAACCTGTGTTACTTATTACTGCAGAGTGATATTTTTTCTCTGTTTTTAACCTAAGTGGAAATCCAAGAAGAATCCAGACAAAAAGTGTGTGCATTACCACATTTAAGTATACCTTACTATTGCATTTGTTGTTTGTATCAAGTAAAGATACATCCTTCCATTACTGAAACCTCTCAAGATAGCTGAAGAACTTTAAAGGAAAGAAGTACTGGAATATGCATTCCTTTTTTCTTTCAGTTTGTCATCTTTTTCTCAGTGTGCAGGTACAGCATATGTAACCCTTATTCACATTAACAAACGTATTTAGCCAGCACTATAACTACCTGGAAGTTTGTAGAAGTTTTTAGTTGCATCTGACTTGGTACCAAATTTACAGAGGTGATAATTTGTAATAGAGAGATTTGGAGTCAAAATTTTGGATAATTTTTATGTCAATAGTTTTTGTATGTATACAGAGTCCAATATATTTTCTTAAATGTAGGAAAAAAGTTCAACACAGATGAGAAAGAAAAGTTTTTAGTCTTTCATTTCAGGATTTCTTTGAAATGATGCACTCTGTCTCTGGAACCCTCTTAATTTATTGATGCGCTGACACAGCATTAAGCAATCTCAACAACATCTTCCATTATTCCGCTCTTCCTTCCTCCTGTCCTATCTCTCTCAAAGTAGTGTGGAAGTATTTAAAAAATGTTTGGAACAAATACTTTGTAACATGAAGAAACGGTGATCTTTATGCCTAGCTGTTGCATTGAGTAATGCTGCTTTTGTGTTCCTTCAGAGAATTTCTTATAAAACTGTCTTGGAAAATTTTTTTTAATGTTACACTTAGGCAAAATAAGCAAACCATTACAGAGGAGATTTTCTAACGCTAATTTTTTTCCAGATTGTAAAATTGATTAAGTTATCAAAAGAACGTCCTATCACATTAGCAATTGGTGATGGAGCCAATGATGTCAGCATGATTCTAGAAGCACATGTTGGTATAGGTAAGCCTACTAGTGTATTATTTCAAGTGAAATGACAAAACCCATGTATTTCTTAAAAATAGGCAATTTCAAAGAGTCAGCTTATATGTGTTATAGACAACTTTTAGTGCATTTATCCTAGGAATTGTATGAGATATAGTCGTGATCTCCCATTACATCAGTACCATAGCATTATTATATAATTTTGCAATTGATTTTATCTTTTTAATAGTTCTTTAGTTATTAAATAGCTTCACCTCTTTTTTGCTTTTTAAAGGAGTCATTGGCAAAGAAGGTCGTCAAGCAGCAAGAAACAGTGACTATGCAATACCTAAATTTAAACATTTGAAAAAAATGTTGCTTGTTCATGGGCATTTGTATTACATTAGGATATCTGAACTTGTGCAATACTTCTTTTATAAGGTAGGAGAATGCTTATTCCAATTACATAAACCTCAAATACTCAAATGGTAATATCTGACTATATACAGTTTTTCCAGCTAATGGTACAAACTAGCAACAATTCCATGAAGAGATTTTCTTGAATACCAGAAGCAGTGCTGAAGTGGGATTATTGGTTTTATTCTGAACATGAAGTGAAATAGCTTTTATATAGATAGATTCTGTATCAATGGTACATTTCAAACCAAAATTCTTAACTTACTTTTTCATATCCTGCAAATTCCTTCTCAGACTGGTCTGCTTATTTCCAGTACCTTCCAGGTTGTCTCTATAGTGAACTTTCAAAGCACATGGGAAATAGTATTTGAGAACTTAGACATCAATGCAGATTAAGTTATGCTAAATTCATTAGGATAGTGTAGGTGGGGAAAGTTCATAGTGAGCATCGCCCTATTTAGACAGTTTTGTTATTTCAAAATGTTGGCATCCAATCCAAGTTCTTCTGGTAAGCAATGAAAGATTATAGAAAGGAACTGTCAGAAGGTAAGTCAGGGTTCTAGTGTTTGACTGTAGGTATAATTGAGAGAAGATGGCATTTGAGGTTACAGCTAGAAACATCTTATGGTTGTTTTGCTGATAACCATGCCTAATCCATGAGCATCCATGCTTGCTTATCATGGTTTATCCCCTCCTATGGATTATCCCTTTTTTGCTTTGCTTTAACTGAACTGTGTTCCTGGATCCCAAATTTCACTGCCCTTCAATTTTTGAACTGTAGTCTTGTAGTATTGTTGTCTCGAAAATATTTTAAGTGGGTTTTATTTTTAACAGTACTACTGCAAGATGTGACTGTTGGGATTTAATTTATGTAGTTTTGTCTACTGTTCCTACAATGCTCACTATTGTTACAAAACTATGATATACAAATCTATAGCATTGTATATAAATTTGTGCTTGCATTTCACTTGACAACAGTCACTTTGTTTTTCAGAATGTCTGCTTCATTTTTCCTCAGTTTTTATATCAGTTCTTCTGTGGGTTTTCACAACAGGTTAGTTGATCTTTTTCCATCAATGTTATATTATCTCTTTTGCTTTTTTTCTAACAAAAAAAAGGATCTTCCTGAGAATTTAGTTTAAATTTACGAAGAAACACATCACTTTTGGTTCTTATGGTATTCAGTGGCAATTGCATTTAAGTTACAGTAGTCAGTTTTATGAATTTTCATAAAAGCAATGTTAAAGTCAAGGAATACAGAAATACAGTATTTGGAAATGGCAGTGCAAAGTGAAATGTCTGTGGGAAATGTACAGTCAGTTAGATTTAAGCCTACTGGATGTGAATAGAGGAAATCCTGAAAGATGAGTAATTGAATCAGTTGTTCATTTTTAGAATCCAGAATGAAAATGAGACAATAAGCTAGTCTTCTCTAGCACGAACAGCTATGCATTACAAATTTCAGATGAATAGCAGCATTCGATTAGTTGAAAAGAAAATATAAAAACTGAAAAACGGAGGAAAAGTTCACTGTTGCTCACCAGAAAAGTTCCATCATTCAGGAGATAATCCGTATTTGCCTTCCTAAATTTTTGTTTCTTTCTCCCTGTCATCTAATTTGTGTAGAAAAGATCTAGCTCTTCTTTCTTCTGAATGAGGGAGCAAAAAACAAAGGAATGAATGACTGAATTTAGACAGAAAGGGTTTATGTTTTCAGTATTAAATTCAGTGAGAGTTGGATTTAATTGGGAGGAAATAGTACTATTGCTTTGAATTTGTTGAAAGCAAGCCCCAGGAGGTGTTAAAATGGAGGAGTTATTTCTTCTGTTTTGGTTTCCATTTCAAACAACCATTAAAAACTTTTTAGGTTTTTATAAAGCATTACGATTTGGATATGAAAGCATGTGTTATGAAAATTTAGCTTAATTTTTATTCTTTAACTTGATAAATATAATTTTGAATCATAAAGGGATTTTTGATAGCAATTTTTCCAGAATAAATGATTACCAAATAGATTTTGAGAAATAAACAGCTCACTTTGTGGGGTGACATGGTAGGTTTGAGGGTACACTGATGATACATATGTGAAAAAGCATCTCAGTGAGAAGAAGAATCAAAGACACATTGTGATGTTTCATCTTTGGGATGTTTGGGAAGCTCATTGCAGTCATACACAGCTGAAAAACCTCTGGAGTGCTCTTCCTTCTTCTCTGAATGTCTCCATGTTTTATAGACATTAAGGAGATAAAAGGGAAGTGAGATACATGGATGTTGATTCAGAGAAGAATTTTTGCCTCTGCAAAATGTGCTCTTCAGTTTTGGTACTTCGGAGTTGGTATTATAGCTGATACAGTAAGAGGGGCAGTATGTGGACCAGACAAGTCCATGAAATGGATTTTTCTGCTGATCTTTTTTCTCCAGGTAAAAGGAATACAAGTTGGAGAGTTGTATCCTATATCAGTTAGCAGCTGTTCAGGGGTATTTGCCTCCATTCTGAAGGAGTATAACTTTGGTTGCCTGCAGAAGTTCACGTATTCATTTTTAATCAAGTCTCATGCAGAGGATTTAATTTTAAAGTAAGATTTAATTTATAAATTAAAAGTAGTTGATTTAATTCTTTTCCATCTACAGACTTTATATGATACTGCGTATCTAACACTGTACAATATCAGCTTCACCTCCCTTCCTATCCTCATGTACAGTCTAATGGAACAACATGTCAGTCCAGACACACTCAAGAGAGAGCCTTCCCTGTACAGGTAAAATAAAACACTGTACCCCAAAATTTGACTGTTCAGTTGTGGGATCTGTGTCTGCTACAAAGTACAGTAGATAAACATGTAGTTTTATATGCACATTTACGAACCATGCCATGCGTTTGCTACAAAGGGGGTGAGAGCAAAGTAGAAATCACTCTTTAACAAAATCAAGTTAGGAGATTTATTTTAGTACTCTTTATTTCCTCCAACCATGGGGAGGAAGCATGCAGAACAGAAGTATTTTTATAAAAGAAAACCTGCTGGTTTTTTCTAGATACATGTTTTATTCTGAAAGAAAAGATTGTTAGAATATATCAGAGTATGTATTCTGTGCAGCTGTCCAGAATTATCCTCTGCATTGTTGACTCACTTCTGGGCATTGGAATTGACTTGTTTAGGTTTTTAGCCACTTGAAATACAGTTCTTGCCTATTAACTGCATTTGACCATTGAAATTGGGAACAGTGTCCAGTTGAGATCCTTGCTGCTGCAAAGCCAGTACATTTCAGTGGGGGGTAACAGTAGATAATCAAAGGAAAAACATTCTTTGGAAGAAGTAATATTAGCTGCCCAAACATTAATCAATGTAGTGATATGTTTTTACCAATGAAATTGAAGAGAAATACAAGAGATTACTGTTGAGTTTCAACAGTAATGTTTTTATTTTTTCTTTGATGTTTTGCATGTTTTCAATTTAGAAATCGTAGTTAAGAAGCCTCTTTTTGTTTTATGAAAACTATCAGAGCTTATTTGTCAGAAACTTTTGGGTTTTGATACCTAACAGAGCCTATGGCTAAGCTGTTTTGGGCAATAGTAGTTGTTCTGGGCCAGGTGAGGCTATTGTTGACCACATATGGGTTTGCAGTCTGTAGTGTTAATTTCTGGGCAGAAATTACCTTATAAGGTCATCAGACAGTCTTTATAAAGTTCATATGGTGGAAGCACTTCTTGGTAGTAAATGTTTCTGTAACTCAGGGGTTTCATTTAACTGATTTACTCTGATGCGTTCTATGCTATATGCCAGGTTGATACATACCCATTTGGTGGAGAAGAACTCAAGTTGTAACATTTAAAATTTTTTGTAGTAAGAAAATGCATGCTAGTGAAGAGTTCTGTTGTTGACAAATCCCTGTAATTTTTTGTGGAAAAACATTCAAGAAACTCTATTTGACATGAAGCTTCAAGTCAACTGCAAATCCCTTGTTGGACATTCCACATAAAATGAATGTTTTTATTTTGTTGCAATAGTCTGTATAAAAGTATCCTGGAGAAATAAAGCAAGGTCTCCAGAGACCTCTAGTGTTTCTATTTAATATCTGCAGTGTATCATGACATACAGCAAGCACTGGAAAAGAGATACCTTCTCTAAAAAGACTGAAAAGTAAATGGGTGCAGCACAGGCAGTTTGCCATTGTTGAAATAAGTAGAATTACAGGGAGCAGTAAAAGGGGTTTAGTAAGAATTAAATAAAAATAAATAAAGAGGACATTTTGAGGAAGGAGTTATATTTGAAGTGGTAGACAGTTGTAATGTGGAAATGTGGTAGTTTTCAAGAAACAATATGAATTATCTCATTTATCTGGGATTTTCAAACCTGATAATGAATACATGTTTCTTGTTTCACACAGAGATGTTGCCAAGAATGCTTTGCTGCGCTTGCGTGAATTTATTTATTGGACATTCCTAGGAGTGTTTGATGCTGTGGTATTTTTCTTTGGTGCCTATTTATTGTTAGACAACACAGTTGTGACCAGCAATGGACAGGTTAGTGTTGGATTTCATCTGTCAATGGTAATTTTTTTTTAATACCAACTGCAAAATGAACATAGTTTTAATTGTTTTCTTCAATATTTCATGCAAGATGATAACTTTTTTTTTGAGTTACTGTGGGATAGATGGGTTATCTGTTTAGTAAAATCTGAACTGTGCAGTAAAACGTACTGTGTATTAGTAAGCAGAGACGTAGGATTGGCTACTAATTAGGAAGAATATATAACATAAATTCCACATATTACTTCTGAATTTATACAGTAACTTTTCAGTTTCCTACTTAACATGCATCTGATGATAATCTCTTTAACATATCAAAAGACTCTTAGTACAGTAGTTATGAATGATCATAAAAGATCTTAAATATAACAAGCTTTTTAATAGTTTAATTATTTTTGACATATAGCAGCTTAAAATAATCTATCTCTACTTGCTTTGCAGTCACATGAATGCAAATTTTATGAACTTTTGCATTTTATTTATTTTATCCATTGATATTTTGGTCTATTTTATTTGTGTGCTTTTTTTCTTTTTGCTACTTGCTTCTCTTCCTATCCTCAGCTAATGACAACCAGCACTCACATGGTAAGACTATTGTGGATTTGTCATGATATCCATTTCATCCTTCACTGTTCTTAAATTAAAGTGTTAAAGAGCAGTAAGATATCATTTAAGCCTACAGTTAGAGACGTTCTTTATAGCTACTCTGTAAGTACTTAAAATAAAAGGAACTTCATATGAAGTGTATTGAGGTATATGAGGTGTGGTAAAGAACCATGAACTCTAAAAAAGCTTTTTGCTTCCTTACATTTTGTTATTCTGTTGTATGCTTTTCTGTAACCTATGTTTTGTTGCTGGCTCTCTGCTATAGAAATTTTTTACAGTTTATGCTATAATGTACTTTAATGGCTTTGGAAAATGTCCTCAAAGTGAGAGAGAAAATAAACTCAACACAATTTTGTTGCCTGTATGCAACATGTGCATTTGCTAGAAAAGCAGTGTTCAGATATCATTAAAAACCACCTTTGTGACATCTGTCAGGGAAATGAACTTCTAGCGGGAGAGAGCGCACTTGTTAAAAAGCGTTTTACCTAAGGACACAATGAGCTTCCACTAGACAGAACTGTACACTGCACTATAGCTTTTTTTGGTATCTTTATGTTCTCTGTTAGATGTTCAAAATTCTTCATCACCATATACTTATGGTGCTGAAAATTGGAGTTACCATACCTGTACCAGTTTTGTCAACAGTTTGTATTGCAAATATTCTGACTTGGTTCCTTTCTGAAATTCTAGTTGTCTTCCATTGCACACATTCAATCTAATTTGAAGGCTCTAAAGCCAGATTAATGCCTAAATCTTAAATTTCAGATGTTGAAGTTTACAACTGCTACCCATGTTAACACTTGAAGATAATGTGTTGCTTGCGGGGACATTCTGAGTCTTGAATGTCTGTGATAGAAAATTTGTCATTATTTTGAGGATGTATGCCTGTATTTATGTATAAAATTTTGAGAGATATTGAGCTGCAATTTTAGATTTAAAGGCTTGAAAATTTAAAGTGTTCAGGAATAGTGAGACACACTTACATATGTTCATACACACATGAATGCTAATAGGTATTGATAGTTATTTCCCAGTTTTTAAATTATGCTTACATCTGGAAAAAGTCAGTGAGGAATTTGAAGGTTTGAAAGGTTTGCTACTGCAAAAAGATGTTATTATTGAACAGGGGAAAGGTAGAAAGCAGAGAAGAACATAAAAGAGCTGGCAGTAACACTAATGCCATAAGTGATACGTAGTGATACAAGTCAGGTTCCAGATTGTTAAAAGGGGTACTGAAGCAAAAAATTTTGATTCCGCCCCCCCCCCCCCATGAACTAATCACTGTTATAGCAAAACTAGTAAAAAAATTACCTAAGTCAAGATCTTTCCTATCCAATGATGCCTGTCAGACTAAAATGAATGTACCATTAAGCTTGCTTCCAAACACAGTTCCCCCCAAAATGTTTCACAGTATTTAGAAATTAGTTTGAAAATATTTGCTTTCTTTAGTGTGATATTACTAGAATAATGGGAAAGTGTACTTCTAATCACTGAGATCTACTTTTTAAATGCCTCCCTTGGTCATTTTGGGTAAACAAAACTAAGATGCCAAAGATTTATCTCCTATAAATTGTTATTAATTTGTGATACTGCTTTGTGTGTATGGTGTTTCAGTATGGATAGGACATCATGGTTGGTGTTGCAAAAACATACAGTTAGAAACCAGCTTTAGAAGAAAGGTAAGAAGAAAGGGAGGCACTGTAGAAGTCATTGCAGATTGCAAATGTCGTTTTAGTTTACCCATATAATAAAATCTATTTCCTGGGTGATTTTCTTTATTTTCACATTTGATACAGAGTACATTAAATGCAATTAAGCTGGGTTGAGAGAGACTAAGTTAAAAGGAATAACTGAATGAGAGATACAAAACAACAGGAAGGAAGATAGGTGAGCGGAATGCTGAACTGGAACATGGAAGATCAACAAATAAAGTCACAGTAGGAGGAAGGGAAGTCTTGGATAGGCTGGGAGAAGAACATAGAAAAATACTTGTTAATAAACTAGATGTTAACAAACAGACTTGCAGAAGAATGATTTATTGCCTGAAGGCATGAGTAGTATCTTGAGATAGTCAATGCTAAAAAAACATTGTGAATTTTTGTAACTCACACCTTCCCATTCTGCTTTGCTTACCTTTCTCTGTGCTAAAGTAGCAGCTTTAAGGATCTTGTCCCTGTGCTGGGACCTCACTTTCTGAGTCAATAAGATGGGTGGATAAGGGATTTGGTTGCAGAGCAATGCTTTCTCTCTAGCCTGACAAACTGACACGGGAAGGTTGTTTCAAATTCTTTATTTCATCTGGCAACTTTTATTGCAAGTATGGAAAAATCTGTTCAGTATGAAGAAATTTAGACTGACACTAGGTTCTCTGAGAGATGCTACATATGACAAGAGAATATTGTAAAATTTATCTGCAAGAAGAAAGTTGGTAAATCGCATGATTGGAAGTTGCTGATCCAGATTCCTGTCTGGTGTTTACTGCACAGGCTTTTTTAGGTCAGAAAAAATATAATGATGGCATGAGCCTATTACATATCAAAGTAAAAGATCCAAATAATGAAGGTTTTCTGAATTTTATCTAGTGTTCAATAGACTCGGTCACACAGTAAGTAGTTTTAAAAAAGTGAAATGATTACTGAGCATAATGAATCTTTTGGCCAGTCATTTGTTTATTTTCATTTTTTTTCCATTCCCAGTTGATTGCATTATCTTAGCCGAGCTTTCTACTGATTTATGTCCTGTGGCTGTCTGTGGTCTTCATTAAAACTTTTTCACACAGAGCATATTTGTGTGATCATCTTCCCACGTGAATACCCCGTCATGTAATATTGGGTGAGCTCATACAGAAGAGTGTAGATTGGACATAATCCAGTTCAACTCACTGCTCTGTGCAGGGCTAATTAAAATCAATTTGCTGAAGGCTTTGTCTAATTTTTTTCAGGATTTCAGTATCTCTAAAGATGCAGATTCCATAACCTTCCAGGGCAACGTGTTCCAATGTTCTTCTGTCTTCGTGGTGGAAAAATTTCTCACAATACCTAAGCAGAATATTTCTTATTGTTAAAGAGAAATTTGTTCAGTTCTTCATTTTTGTAGCTCTTCAGACATTTGTGGGCAGGTGCTAGATCGTTTCTTAACCTTCCCTTCACCAGACTAAGCTCCTCCACCCCTCTTTGCAGAAGAGCCATAGGCTGCTAAACACCTTGGTTGCAGGCCACCAATCATTTCTTTTTTTTTTTTCACATTACTCATGACAGAGAGGCCCAAAAGCAAGCACAGTGTTCCAGGCTGAACGTCACTGTAGCTGAGTAGATGGGAATAATAGCCTTTCTTCAGTGACCACGTTCCTTCCAGTTGCTGTGCAGTTTACCTTATTTATAGAGAGAGCACAGTATAGGCTTGTATTCAGCCTGTAGTCCACATAACCCTACTGCAACTTCCTTTTCGCAGGGCCATTGCACAGCCAGTCATTACTCCATTGTAGGTGTAAATCTTTGCACTTCTCCTTATTTCTTTCCATAAGGTATCTGTTACCCAGCTTCTCAAATCAGCACAAGTCCCTCTGGATTGAAACTCTGTCATTCATTATTTCAGCTGTTCTCTATTTTTATGCCTGGTAGTTTGCTCATGATATTCTGTCACCATCCAGCTACTAACAGGGATATTCCATGATTTCCAGCCCAGTTGCTGTTCCTAGTGTGGTTGACTGATTACCAGAAGCCAACCATCCATCAAGGACTTTTGAGTCCAGTGGTTCAACCAGTTTCAAACTGTAGTAGTAGTCCATTTAGCCAACCCCTGCTTCGATATTGTCCAAGTGTCAAATGCCTTGCTAAATTCAAAATATATTGCATCCACCTCTTATCCTTCTTAAAAACGACTCAACCTGTTGGTCCCTCACTGTTGCCTGCTCCATTTCTTCCCAAGCTTTGCTGCTAAATGCAAGGAGGAGGTCTGTTAGTGAAGACTATTATCCAGAGTATTGAGTAATTCAGCATTTTGAAACATTCCACTAGGTTGTCTTACCACTCCATCAGCAGACTCGCATTCTTCCTTTGAAGCAAGGATATCTGTAAATATCTTTTCTGTCCCCCTCAACACCCCTCAGTAACTCTAGTTTGAGCTGAGTTTTATATGTGGTTTGTTCTTCTGCTTTTATGCTGTTTCCTGCCTGCGCATATTGTCATCACTTGAATGCTCCCAGTTTGCCTTTTTGTCCATGCAGTAACATCCTACTTTGCCAACTGGATCTTCTGCTGAAATTCCATGCCTGTGTGGAAGTTGTCTCATTCCTGAAGTTGTAACTGCAGAAGGGAGTTCATGAGATCTCAAGAGTTATCTTTCAAAGTAATTTGGATCTCTTGGACACTTCTCTTTCATGGGTGCAATACCCTGAATCAAACACAGTCTCTTCTGAAAGACAGCATCCTAACTGTTGCTTACTTTCCCAGTATTTCTCTGGATCCTGAACCTGGTCATCTGGTAGCTGCTGAAGGCCGAGCAATCCTCTGTGACAATATTCACCACTAGTTCTTCCCTGTGTCAGCATTAATGGTCATTTCTGCTTGAAAAGCAGAGGTGTTTTTATGTCATTATGCAAGAGGGAAGAAAATCAAACACAATCTAAAAGTTGTTTATCTTAAAACATATGTGGGCGTTTTTGTACTTATATGGTTATAGCATTCTTATCTGTATAGCATGCTGTTGAATCTCCAAGAAATTGTTGGATGCCAAGGATGTCCAACAGAGAAGGGAAATCAGGGAAAAGATGACATCCAAGAAGATTGATGAAATTACTGCAGTTTGTTTTTCAATCTCAGTGATTTGTAAATTGTGCTACCCTTGATTTTTATTAGGAAATATATGTGTGAACTTCAAGTTCAGAACAAAATGTTGTTTGTGGTCTTTTTCTGTCTGTCTGAAATCTGAGGTCTGTCCACACAGAGCAAGAAACCAGAGCACTTTGCACTGGATAGATCATGTAGGAATTCAGTTTTTCCTCAAGTGTCAGGTCATGATACAAAGAAATACTAAGCTTTAAGATGTTTACTCTGAACAGTTCACAACATAGTGGACAGTATTGCCTATAACTGCTTTGGACCATTTTTTATAGATATTTGGAACTTGGACCTTTGGAACAGTGGTGTTTACTGTGCTTGTATTCACGGTTACATTTAAGGTAACGTAAGCTGTATTTTATCCACTGAAACTTTCTTAAAACTTGTTTTTTTAATTATTGCTTATTTATATTGGTTTCTTTATATCACCTTGCATTGTTTTATTACTTTAAATAGGGAGCTTGCTATCTGTGCCTTCTTAACTGCGCTCAAACGTGAAAGATGTTTTTAACTACTACTGTGCAGAATTTTTCCCTATTTTCAAAGGGTATAATTCTGTTTTATCTCCTGCTGGGAATTCCTGTTGAGTCTAGATCATAATAACATCATATAATATCTTTTTTTTCAGCTTGCAATAGATACACACTATTGGACATGGATAAATCACTTCGTGATCTGGGGATCACTGGTATTCTACATTGTCTTTTCTCTGCTCTGGGGAGGAATTATTTGGTATGTACCCTAATCTTAATTGCATTGCAGAAGTTGTTTCAGAAACATAAAGTTGTTATATTTCACCTTTTTGTCACAGAATTAAATTTAGCCTTTATATAATGCAGAATTCTATTTTAAACATGACATAATTTCTAACTAGAGTGCTCAGCTCTTCTGTCAATGAATGTCTGCTAAAATCTTCTTAAAGAAGAATGCGAGGAGAATATCAGACCCCAGATGACCACTGGGTTTTATCTCAGTAGTGTCAGTCAAAAGCAGCCCAAGGGTTGGTTCAAGGGGCTGCTATTGCCTTTCTGAGTCAAAATGTCACAAAATAGATTATGTCTGTGCAGTAGGTGACTACCCACCTACCTGCTCGGCTTGTCTTGGAAGCTAGCTGTAGCAGTCAAACTAGAGACAGGGAGCAGAACTCAATATCAAAGTCATGTGGATGTCCAAGAGTCCTGTTTTTGAGCTCATTGTTTTGCCTTCTTAGCAAAGTGGAGTTACTGTAGGTGTCTGATCACCTGCTTATTCATGTTGGTAAGAGGCTTTGTAGGCTCTTGTGCACAGCCAATTTAAAGTGTTGGGGGGTTTTGCTATTAAAAGTTCTGTGTACTTGAAACTGAAATTTTTGGAAAGGAAATCAAGTTGGAACAAGTTCAGTTCCTTACTGTGCCTGATTGCCATCAGGAGCTGGAAATTTTGTTTCACGCTTGTAGAGCTCTCAGTTACGAGGCCATCTTTTTAACTACTGCTAGTAGTTAACTACAATTCTACATTGTATTCACAATATTTTGATGGACTAGAGAAGGAGGGGGCTAACTGTTGCTTGGTGATTAAGATGCCATTTAATTTAGAGAGAGGATTTGTATTTAGCATGGCATTTGCAAATGAGTAACTACCTCTTAACTCCTTGGATGTTTAGCTGCCTCTTCTTTTTTTCTAGTAATATCAGATCTCAGTTCCTTCAGCATCAGTTTGCGGAAGTGACATTTTCCCAATGGTTTTCCAACCAGCCTTGCTGTGTATTCAAGATGTGTCTGTGTGTACATAAAAATGTATTTCAGCTTAGTTACCTTTTTAGTATGCCAATACTATCAGATTTTGAAAACCGACAGGAAACTGCCCTACTGGTTTTACACTGCAGTGTTGCTGCAAACTGTCCCTTGATCTTGGCTCTCAGTGATTATGGCCTCTGGTTCCCAGTACCAGACAGTGCTGGCATTTTAATGATCATCCAACTGCATGGGATACAGGGAGGTTAGGAAGAGAAGGTATTAATAGTGTGGTTAGATAAGTATGTGGTGCATAGGATGAGGAGCATAACATGAAAATATTAGAGATACTTACAGGAGCCTGAGAGGTATGAAAATAAGTGTGGTTGACAAGCATTAGTCTGAGGATACACTCAAAGGAGTGTGCCTTAACAAAGACCAGGGTGGGTGGGACACTAAGAAGAAAGGTGGAAAATACCTGGGGCAAGATAAGGATACATGGAAGAGTATAAACTCATTAAGAATGAATTCAATTTATCTTTGCAAGGGAGAGACACTATGGCAGGGAGGGGACAGCATAATATTTCCTGCAGTCTGGAAGACAAAAGGAAGGTAGTTATCTCCAGATGGTGCATGGTTAGCACCAGCTCCCTTTGAGGAGA
Source organism: Haemorhous mexicanus (assembly GCF_027477595.1). NCBI lineage: Eukaryota > Metazoa > Chordata > Aves > Passeriformes > Fringillidae > Haemorhous > Haemorhous mexicanus. The sequence continues at coordinate 96,746,085 of NC_082342.1, read as the reverse complement.
CTGGGATGGATGAACAAACTGGGAAACTGAACCTGAAGTATTTCACCACTGGCCTAATTCTTGTATTTAATGCTGTCAGCCTTTCTTTTGTGTATTGAAATGTAATAATTATTTTATCTTTTTTCTTCCAGGCCTTTTCTCAATTATCAGAGGATGTATTATGTGTTCATGCAAATGCTGTCCAGTGGTCCTGCGTGGCTGGGTATAATTCTGCTCATAACTGTCAGCCTTCTTCCAGATGTTCTGAAGAAGGTCTTATGCAGGGAGTTGTGGCCTACAGCAACAGAAAGAATCCAGGTAAATAATCTTTTTCATAGTAAAGTTAGGTATTTTTTGTATTACAAGTGTCTGTTCACCTAGGCCCGGGTTAGAGATAAGATTGAAGCAGAGGTTTCCCATCTGTGGTATCTGAGCAATATGGTGAAAGATGCTGCCTGTTACTTAGATGGTAGCATTAACCTGATCCTGGGGCAATGCTTGTGCCTCCATGCCAGTAACCACAGGGAAATCAGCTGATGAGGATGGTGGGAGACAGCTACATGGTTCAACATGATTTCTGATTTGAGGATATAAGAAGGGCAGGGGGATTGGGATCTCCAGAAGGGTAGATAAGAGGCACTTATATCTGATAACATGCTGATGCCTGCTACAAAAACACAACTTACTCATATCCTATTTATAATTTTTTCCTCTTTTATATTTCAACTTACATTTTGCCTGTTCTGATCCATTATTTGTACATAAATGTGCCTTGCTGTGCTCATGGGAAGAGTATTTTAAAATCTATTCTCTCCTTTCTTTCATCTGATCAGCCCAAAAGGAGAAATGACTGTGTAAATATAGGCAGTATCTTCTAAGGGTGGAGAGGAAGCCAGGTTGTGTGGGAACCATGGTGCTATGCTGGGGACATGAATAGAAAAGGTTTCCTGTATTTTAACCCCAGTAAAGTTTTACCTATTATCTATGTTAGAATGTGAAGGACAGTAGAGGTGTGCTGAACTTTTAACTTAATGTTACTGCCCTTGCCCTTTTCAGCCCATGAGCTGCCTCCAGTAGGTTACAAGAATGAGTTACCAGCAACAAAAGGGATTATGTAGCATTTTTTTAATTCAAAAGGTACTTTGCATTAAGAGGAAAGGAATAAAGGAACTTTGCTACCAAGGAAAATAAAATATCCCTGTGGCAAATGTAAAACCCTCTGCCACTGTTTTGTATTCCTAGAATGTACAGGTGTAATAATAATGCCTTACTTCAGGAAAGAATAAAGAATAGCAGGAAAGCATTCCCAGGCAGATCAGTACTTCAAGTTTTTTCATTCAGAGATCTTAGATGTCATATGTACTACTTGTGGAAGAAGTTGACCTCAGTATAGATTCTGAATAGTTAATTTGCAAGTCTAAAGAGAGAGAATGAGCAAGGGTTAAGGTGAAGAAACAAGCTAGTAAATAAAAACCCCTGCCAAAGGCTTTGTAGCATTTCTTACAGACATTGTGTATTAGTACTGGAAAATTAATCAGTAGTAAAGCAGACTTTGGGCTCAACACTGACAATATTCATTTCTAAATATTTAGTCAAAGATCTGTGACTTTTAACCAGTTATATCGCTTGTGTTTCTTCTTCCCTCTCTTTGTTTCTTCCTGTCTTCCAATCCACTTTGTCTAAATAACTGCTACCTTGCTTTAAACATAAATGATGTGCTCGGTTGCTTCCTACAATCTTCTGGGGAAATCAGACTAAACATCAGTGCCTTTCTGTTGAGCAGTCCACCATCTTTATGCTTTCTCAGACTTCAAGCAGTCTAAGTTTCTAATGGAACAAAAGGTGACTTTTTTCTGCCTTTCTGCATGCTTGGCCATTTCATTCAAAGGACTTTATAAAGTTAATCATTAGAAGTTATTTACCATACTCATTATCTCCATTTGTGATTCATGTCAACTACATTTTGAGGAATACAGTTTAGTACAGTTTTTTCCCTCTGAGTATCTCAAAGATTGTATGAGTTGTCACAGTCCATCACTGTCACTATCAATTTTTGTCACTGTTCTTGCTGCATTTTACAGAATGTTTCTGCCTCAGGAATCTACGAATCTTTTATTCCCATTTTAATCATTGGTCTGTCTGTAGATGAATGCATGTTGTGTTTGCATTGTACCTGAATAAGTAGGATAGTGGCCACACAAACAAGTGATCATTCTGATTAGGCTGATGTTGCTAGCATTATACAGAAAATATGGTACTGGAAACCACTTAAGCAGTCTTTGGAATATATTAATGTATCTTCTCTGCTGCTAGAAAATGCAGCTTTTTTCTTTTTCAAGCATGCATTTTGAAACCGAGCTTTCCTTATGTTCCCTTTTATGAAAATCTGTGCTCTTTCTAGAAAGAAAACAACTCAAGGCCTGAAAGTTCATGACATTATTTAATATAAAAGTGGAAGAAATGTTAATCAATCTTGTTTCCCCTACAGTCTGCAAGAAAACTGGTTTTTTACTTAATATTCAGAGACTGTTGGATTCCATTGCAGATTTTATATCTTTCTAAGTGATTAAGATAAAAAATGTATTTTCTCCTTCGTTCCTCCTCAAAAATATATAGTCAGTAAAATTTACTGTAATTATGTAAATCAGAGGGAAAATACAGTTTTTTTCACTATCTAAAATTCTGACTAAAATTGTCTCTTAAATTTCTTAAGATTGGTTTGAACTGAGCTTATAAATAAGTATTTTTAAATGTACTGCATTCCTAAAAGTGATACTGCTCTCTTTATAACAAAAGGGCTTCGGGAACAACTGAAAAGACAAACGTAGGACTAGTGACCATTTCCCAGGTTACTAAATTAGTTCTACTCAGGCAATAAGAATGCATAAAGCCTTTGAAGCAGTTCTTATACTTCCAGATTTTTCTGTTATTGGAGAGTCACTCCAATGTGTGGTGAGCGATTGTTTACCATCATTAACATTTGGATGTTTTTAAACATTCCTCATATAGCTCTGGGGTTTTCTTTTCAGAGAGCTTTTCTGTTGTATATATATATATATATATATATATATATATATATATATATATATATACACACACATACAGACATATATGTGTGTACAGATACATATATGTGCATACAAGTATATGTATATATATATATGTGCATGTATATGGATAATGATATAAATATATATACATAGGAACTGTTGTCTTTCTTGGGCTAAAACATTAATTCTGCAAAAGCTTTGGAGGAATCTGTTGCCTTTTGGTAATTTCGGTCAAAATCTGCTTATTTCTTGTACATGTGGTCTCTGCAACTCTGGCTCAATGACACAAACTGAATTTTTTCCTTTAACTGGTGACTGTACAGCTGCAAGGTTTCTTTCAGCTTTTACTTTTAAAAAGCAATCAGGTATTTTTTGTAATACAGCCTATCTATATTGGTTATTTTTTCTTTATTCTTCTTTCATTAGCAGCAGAATTTTAGCCACTCTGTTAGGGAAAATATAAATTCAATTTACATTATCCTATTTCCATTTTTATAATTTTCATTTTGATTGACAGTGTTTCAGCAGTTCCAAGTATTTGGTAGCTGAAGTACCAGGTGTTTAGTTTCTGAGCTGTAAATGACTTCTGTATTTTCATCCCTTTTAAAGAAATATTTTTCTTTTTCTCTTTGTTTTTGACTGACGATTTTTTACTTTGCTTTCACTCAGTCACAAGCATGGGCCATCAGCCATGTTATGAAATCTCTACCCTTTGCTGCACCTGGGGAAACCCAGAGTGGTCCTTTTGCCTGGGGAAGCTTCTCTGGGGATTCATCATTCTTCTGTTCCTCAGTGGGCTTAGCTGCTGTTGAACAACTGCCCTAGATGCTCAGACAAGTGTTCACCAGCAAACTGCTTCCTTGTCACGTGTCATCTCCTCCTCTGAGGGAACAAAGCAATGGATCTTGCTGTTGCAATATTTGAATGCTGTGGAAGGAGTCTCCTTGGCAACTCCCCGGCCCCCTCTGCCCATAGTGTAATGATGAAGTTGTGAGTCAGCCTTCATGAGCACCACCCCATCACCTCTGTGTGGGGCACTCCCCTCAGTGTGCCAGCTGTTCCAGGGAGTAGGGAAACAGCATGTCCACTCCTTAATGTAGGATCAGTTTGGCCTCCTCACACCACAGGCACCTCTCCTATTCAGTGCAGGTTATTGTTAGAGGGGCAGGACACACAGCCCAGAGTACTTAGTCAGTTTAGTGCTTTTGAGAGTAATTTTTTAACAGAGTTTGAAATGGAATTAAAAACACCCTCAAATGATTAATCTCAGGATCCAGCAATAGAAACCTTGTTTTACACTAGATAACCTTTCCTTTTTAAGTCTGTCAGAAAGTCCATCACTTTTACAGGACTTTACTATAACAGTTACCAAATGGTACAATTCATTCGCATTTCTTGTATTCATCAAGAGTCTCACTGTTTTTCCTCATCCTTGCAGAAGAGTATGAGACATAAAACAGGCCAAAATGCACTGCCGAGCTGCGATGGGCCACTTCTTGAAGGAAATCTTTCACCTTCCGAGCCATAATTAGATCAAAGCTAGGTAACAGTACTGTATGTGTTGCCAATTTGGATTAAGTTCTTTTGGTGCTATTTACAAATCAACTGTTTCCTCCAGAGTTTTTGATGTACTTTATCAGTGTTGATACAAAATCATTATGTTTTACTTGGAGAGCCTAGTTTTTGCAAGAGATATTCCATGCTACAGGTAAGACCTTTTTGTCTCAGAAAGTTAATCATGTAAAGCAAACCAATAAATTGATATACCCATATTCATGTCCTATAAATACATTGTATTATGTATAGGTGTTGTGTGACATTTCTTCTATAAGAGCTGCATTCATTATTGCAGTGTGTACTCACATTACACCACAGTGTAGAATACATAAAGTCAGAGGTAATTCTTACCCAGGAGCAGTTTCTCCATCATATTTCATGTTCTCGAGTACATATATAGACCAAGTGCAGATGCTAACACGTGGAGATAATCATAGCGAGTTACTTGTGAATAGGACCTTGGGTCAGAAGCCTGGGGCTGTGCATCTGACAGCATCTGCCACGGTGCTGTGTTCTGTACAGACCAGGGCATTGCTGTGTTACTGCCTCAGGTGAAGAGAGAAGGGTGATAGTTTAGCTGAATATCTGAGACAGCAGCATAAGTGGTGAACTAAATTCCCTAAATATAAGGCCAGCAGAATGAAGTTCTCTGCTTGAAGTCATATCCTTGCTATGCCACCGATGATGCAAACAAGTAAGAAGGTACACTCTTTACTCTAATGTTTCCCACCTGGCTGCCATGACTGTTCCAGTACCTTCATGCTCTCCTGACCCCAGAAGCAGCACATGAGGAACTAAGTGAAGGTGTAAAGTTAGCAGTATGTGAAAAGGACAAATGTCATGTGTACTGTAGAACTTTAAAGTAGCTGAAGGTAGCTAAAGTAGGTGATTTGCTTTTAATGACTGTTGCACAAGTAGTAGTAGAAAACACCAACTTCCTTGACTAGCTTCAGGCTTGGTAAAGGCTCTTGTCTCGGAGCCATATCTAGTAAAAAGCATTTTATTTTTAGAACTATCTATGGTAACTAAAATGCTTCACTTTCTAGCTGAAAGAAGAGGAAAATTAGTTACCAAACTGTATGACTACTCCCTCTTGCATTTCCAAAGCAAATCTGCTAATGTTTATGTAATAATGTTACTATTTGGTCTATATGTGTTTAAAAGAATCCAGTCTAGGACAGTTTTGTGACCTTTCCAAGAGTGTCTTTTTAAGAGAGCTTTCAGATTACTCTAGGTTATGCAAGAGTAGGGTTTCAAGCTTGTGATTGGCATTAAAGTGTCATGTTACATTGCAGCCAAAGTTCTATAAGCTGTATCATTAATATTTACTTTGTGATTTTGTCCTTTTGCTACTGTGTTCTGAGTAACAGGGAAGAAGGGGATGATAAGAATACAGGATTAACTGATTTATATAGCATTCATGGAGAGATTGATGAATAACATTGTTTTGAACCATGTTTATAATGTTAGATACCATCACAAAACCTCCGTACCTCTATACCTGGAAATTATATGTGCATTTAGTGAAAAGAATTTCATAAACTTGTTGGGGAAAGGCCTGTGCTAGTTTTATTTCAGTTTGTGCACACATCCAGGCTCTTGTCGTGCAGCTGTGGTGTTTTGTAGTCCTGAGCATTTCCTAAGTGGAAGTGCCAATTCTGCCAGAGTGTCAAGTGATTATGTGAGAAAGATAAATTTTAATGGGCAATTAGACCAAGATAGTACTGAGATGTACAGTATAAATTGCCTGTATAGATGGTACATGTAACCTAAGCAAGTCTAAAATTCAGTACTGCTTAGAAGTACAAAGCATGTGCATTAAACTCTGGAACCTTCATCTGTTAGCACAAACTGATTGTAAAGAATTTCCTCTCTTTGGAACTACTGGGCAAAGTACTTGAATCTGTCCTGTCTTAAAATTCCACATAAGAAGTGCAGCGATAAAAAGATAAAAAGCGATAAAAAGACCAGGAGAAATTCCAAAATGAAATATAACCTTGATTTAAAACACTTTCATTTGAAGAAAGGCCTCTGTGTCTTCATCTCTTCTCTGAAGAGCCCATTATCAGGTTTACAAGTTAAGTGTAAAATCATGCCTGGTTCTGTAGGTCTTAGTATAAAGCTAATCATGTTGAAAGTGGTTGATTGCAAAGCAACGCGAGGGATTATACTTTGACATGAAACAAATATCCAGAGTGGTGATCTAGGGAAAGGTGTTATTATACCAAGGGGACAGTGGTCCTATGAAAGAAAACAATTATAGACTTTTGGTTCCAAGATTGTTTATTTACTGTGTATTTGTTTCCTTTTTTCCCTTTAACAGAAGGCATCAAGGCACTGTCGGGAGCACATCTCAGAATTCACACCTCTTGCCTGTCTGAAAAGCCCGAGATACAGGAGCAGTGACTGCAGCAATTCCCCAGCAAGAAGGTCTAATTCTCATTCTAAAAAAGTGATGTTTACTCAGTGGAGAGGCATTGATTATTCAGTACTTCCATCTGTCTTTGGCTATTCAAATAAGCATTGGCGTTCCAGTGCAGGCTACCACTACAGTGGGTCAGGTTTGGAAACGTCCATATGACAGAACACCAAGTCAAGCCTTTAAAAACTGTGGTTTTGTTTATTTATTTTTTCAGGAAACAGACGTGTCACAGAGACATATTAAACTATACGTGGCTTTTGCTGTCTGAGGTAGTGTTGAGAAAACAGGATCAAGAGCTAGAAGTATGAACCCTTCCAGGCCAATAGGCCTCTTTTTATGTTTTGAACTACTGGAGCAATGAACAATCTGCACAGTCTGGTACTGTGAGACTGGTAGCACTAAAAATTCTCTTCATCCTGTGTCAAGACTTCTGTGTATTTACTACTTCTGTCATCTTTAGTGATTTTCTTTGTTACTTGAAGTGCAGTTTCAGTCAGTGACCTACATTTTGAGATCAACAGTTTTAATTTTCAGCCAGGAGCAATTGTCTCAGTTATCTCAAATGAAATTCTCAAAAAGCATATTTAACAACTGCTGTTTCTGATTTTCCTCTGTCCTTTTTTCTTTCTTTGCTCTTTCTGTAGAACAAACTGGTGTTTCCTCTGTGCAAATCTGCTTTCAAGAAACACTCTCTAATGTTCACTTCCTTGTAAGTGGCCAAATCAGGGCTATGTATGGCTTTGGTTAGTTTTCCTCTATAGAAAGATAGGCAAAACAATCCTTGTGTAGAGTATGCACACACAATATGAAGTCAAGTTGGCTGTTAAACAGGTAAATATCACCAATGCTGGTATTTACTCATAAACTGAATGTAAGCATTTTGCCTAAAACATCTTAGACTTTTTCAAAGATGCACATTACCTGGTGTTCTCACTTCCTGTCCCTATGATTGTAAAATACATATAGCAGAAAGTATTACATATTAAGCTTTTTTTGACACAGTTTGTTGGGTTCTTTTTCTTAAAACAAGAAAAGCTGTTTTTCTGGATGAGTATCTTTTGCTATCTTGATTCATGCTCTTAATTCTGATTTTTTTTGTGTGCGTGTATGGTTAGATACTGGCTGATGGGCTTGGTAGATGTATTACAAAGCACACAACTGTTAGCTTTTGCAGACAAACCACAAGGTGGCACACAACTGTTCACTAACAGTTGAACCACGGGTGGGATAGAGAAACTAGTTTGACTGCAAGGATTCTGTTTGAATTCCCTTAAGAATGACAGCCAACTTGCACTTCTGTTTTCTCTGCTACATTTATGTTACCTTGCAGTAATTCAACTATTAGCTGCATCCTTGTGTTGTTTCTTTAGTCCAGTGTTTTATTTTGGGGTGCAAAAATATCTGAAGCAGAAATGCAATTTCAGTCAATTTCAGCTTGGTGGTTACAGCTGGTTAATGGCCATCCTCATTCAATACCTCTGGGAGGACATTACCTAAAAATGTATTTCAGTGTGAAAACAAAATACTTGGAATCAGACCTGCAGCATTTATTGGAAGACCTGGCCAAGACACTGTTAGTTGTCTTTCATGTGGACAAAGGTGGCAGAGAAAAATTATTTCCCTTTTTGTGTTTTAACAAGAAAAAACAGAGGCAAAATAAGTTTACTTACTACTTTACTTTTTAATAATAGAAAAATCAACTTACTGGGAAATGTCCCTCACAGTATTCTGAGTAGTTTTCATATTAAACATTGATTGCCCTGGGTAAAGCAGAGATTGTGAGTTATGAAATTTTCAGTATACCAAAGATAACAGAATTTTACAAAGTCTAACAGTGAGCACCACAGATAAAGGTTTTTTTATCATTTAACATATAGCACTTTTAAGTTTCAAAGAATATCCTTATAGCAGTAGCATTTTGAAATACATACACATGTGTGGATGTGTGTACATATACTTGCCATTGCAGACTTGAATGTTGGTCAGTTAGAACCGTCCCCTACATAAAACACTGGTGTATATATTTTTAAGAGGTTAATATGGGTATACATTTTATACCAGTAGCAGTGACAAATTTCTTGTGTGTAGTTAACAAATTATTTGTAATGTATTTTTTAGAAATCTTAAAATTGCCTTTGCACTGAAATATTTTTCATACTGTAGCTATTTATAAATCTGTTTTACGCATACATTTGTTAACACACCATTTCTATTTTTTTTAAGTATATGTTTTGAAGGCTTTTTTTATAACTATAAGTTTTGGCCACTTAAATTTAGCTTAGAGTGGAGTTGTGGCTGAATGTTGAAATTCTAATGAATGTCAAATTAGAATACAGGTCTGTTGCTCTATGAGTCTCACCCAAGTTATTGATGTTTTGTTGGGATTTGTGGTAGCAGCGATTAGAGCGCTGTACTTACAGTGCTATATTATAACTGCTAGCTTTTTTACTCTGTAAAGCCTCCTGCTTTTTTACTTTGTGAGTTCTATCTTTTAGCCTTAAATAAGGAAATGTTTGCTTGATATTTTTGAAAATGCTGCATTCCTGTTCTGCCTACTAACAAAGCAGTTCATTGCAAACTTCATGTAGCCCTGCACTTAGATATTGTTGACAACATTGTTCAGGCTGAAACATCTGTATACGTTGGAGAAATTTTAGTTAAACATGTCATTTTTTGGAGGAGAAAGAATGCTTGAATTTAAGTGGAAGTTTCTGCTTTGATTTAGCAATACTTTTATCTTTAAAAGTTGGTGCTGTTTGTTTGTTAAAATAGACTGTTTAATGAAATGAACATAAAACATCAACTTGGCTTCACTTGATGTGTTTTTGCTTCAGTCCCTGTTACTATTGCCATGTAAACCTAGTCCACTGCAGCAGGTGTTAACCTGGAAGTTTTACTGCAAAAGATATAAAAGATGAAAAAGTAGAAATTAGCTCAAAATGCATTAGAGTGTTTTACTATGAGTGGGACACTGAAAGGAGACAGATTTTTTTATGTATGAAGAAAAAAAAGAAAGAGGAAAAGTCTAAAAATGTATGTAACCTTCTAACTTGCCTCATTTAAATTGTTGCAGCTTTAACAGCATAATGTCTCCATAACTGCTTCTATAAATGTCTTGAAACTGGTAAGCGCTAACCAAATGTATGTGAAGACTTAGAAAGTATTTCAAGCTTTTTGGCCACAGAAGCTCATATATACCTGCAGTGGCTTGTGGCAAAAGGTCTTTTTTGTTTTACCATGTACAATAATTGTTTGTTCAGCCACTTAATGTAAAAGCTTACAGTTTACTTTCTTGCTTGCATTAGCCTGTGTGTCTTGAACCAACTGGCTTGCAAAAATAAGAGGAAAAAAATAGTGTAATTGAGGAACTGCACTACTTTTCTTTTGGAAGCCAGTGGGATCCTTGTGCTCATGCTACTGTCTCTGTTAAAAAAGCTTTAATGGAAATTTGTGAAAGTATTACAAAAGTGAAAACATACATGATTCTACTTTGCAGAATAATCAAAAAATCACTTTATATAGCTTTAATTTTTTACCGTATGAAAATTCACAGGATTTCAATCTGCATTGTCTTGGACATAAATTCTGTGCTATGTACACTTTGCATTTTAGAGGTTCTTTCATGATCTAATGTAAAGTAGAATCTGCGAAAGTTGCTGTATGGGGCTGGGGGTAGTTATCTGTGCTTTAAACATTAAAGATGTCTGTAGTCATCAGCACCAAATACTGACACTTATTTTAATTGAATAATTTTAGGTGCATTTATTTGAAAATAAATCAGCCTTCAAATCTAATGTTCAGATTATCCTATACTACTTCATTCATTTGATTTGAAGAGTCAATGTGTGAATACATTACTGTAAAGTTTCTTTTCAGTGCTGTTTTTAACTTTTATTTCTGTAGACAACCAAATATAACTTGTTTATATTCAGCCACATTTTGGATCCTTATGTAGAGTATATAAGCAGGAGATACAAATCTGCTTGCAATAAATATAAACATTCAAGACTGGTTTAAGTTTGCTCACAAGTAATTACAGTAATTCTAGTATGAATATGAGATGGTTTCATATTACTCTGTAATAAAATGTAAGTCCATAAAGAAAACAGAATGAGTGTTTGATTTGGTTATTGAATATGTTTGTACTCATGCGTATTTCTCATACCATACATGGGTCCAGCAGAGTGCCACAAAAATGACAAAGGGGACTTGGAGCATCTCTCTTATGAGAGACTGCAGGAGCTGGGCCTGTTAAGTCCAGAGAAGAGAAGACTGAGAGGGGATCTCTTCAATACATATAAATATCTCAAAGATGGATGTCAAGAGGATGGTGCCAGGCTCTTTTCAGCAGTGCCAGAGACAGGACGAGGTGCAGTGGCCTTAAACTAAAACAGTAGAAGTTTCACCTCAACATGGGGAAGAACAGCTTTACATTGAGAGTGGCAGAGCACTAACAGGCTGCCCAGGGGGCTTGTGAAGTTTCCCTTTTCTGGAGACATTCAAAACCCACCTGGACACATTTCTGTGTCACCTGCTGTAGGTGACCCTGCCTTGGTAGAAGGGTTGGACTGGGTGATCTCCAGAGGTCCTTTCCAATTCTACTAGTTCTGTAATTCTGTGATTTTCAGAGAGTGTAGCCAGCTAAAAAAGCAAATTAACAAAAAGAAATTCAAAGAAGGCTGGAACATGAGCTGGGGGATGGGGGGTTGTTCCAAAACTAATAGAAATTGGTACCAGTCCAAGAGAGCTTTGTTTCTCCTGCACAGATTAAGTGCTAAAGTTCTTTCCAAAGTAAACTCATAAGCTACACATGAGAGTCTGCCACATTTCCTTGCAGTTCTGCTGTGTGAGGAACCCAGAGCTATTTCTCTTTTCTTTTGCAATGTTGTGGATTTAAAGAAGCTGAAGTAAAAAACAATGTGCTCTGACATCTGAGTTGGTAGCAATGTTCATAAATTCTTGCAGAAGAGGCTGAGTGCATGGAATGACCATGATTTTACTTTATTTGGTGATACAATTTCACTGAACTTCCTTCAGTTTCAAAGCCATTACAGCTCCAAAGTACATTGGCTCCATCAGGGTGAAGTTATCCCCGACAGCCTCCACAAAGCAGTTCAGGGTGTCAGGTTTGGTCCCTCCTGCTGCTGCTCTGAGGATATGTAGAATGCTTAGACCTTTGTTTCTATATTGATTTTGCGCTTCCCATAATAAAGGTTTCAGAGGAATGGGTTTGTATTTATATGAGATTTTTATCTAAACAATACAAGAATGTTGTACCCATCTCCCTTTTGTACATCAAGAAATTTTGTGCTTCTACTGAATGAACTCCTAGAGAAGGTAATTTGAAGGGGCTGTGTAAATATGGAAGCTGTTTTTCCCTTTATTCATGCAAAGAAGAAAAAAAAGCATAGATTGTAATTAGATAGGATATTACATTGAAACTGTTTTTAAAATAATGTGATGATGTATCTGGATTTCAAGAAGAACACAGTACCCATACAGACATGTTACCACACAACTTCATTTTGCGCATAATATTACCTTTACTTATTTAAAGGAAGAAAGGATAGAAAATAATGTAAGTGACAAACGGTATTCTCAATCAAATACCATGTGTTTTCCAGTATCTTATTAGTTATGCTCTTTTAGTAAGCTACATTATAGAATTGATTGTAAACTGGTTTTTATATTCTGCAGTAAGGCTACTCAAAATTTTCTGCAATTTATGTGACAGTGCTCTATAAAATCTTTCCTGAAAGTTATCTTGATGTGAAGTGAGGTAGGTTGGAGACAGACTGAAGTTCCTTGGTTTTGTTTTTCAAATATTCTGATTTCCTCAAGTGATATTCCACAGGAATTTAGAAACAGTATTTGACTATTCTATTAAAGCTTTGTTGTTGTGTATTTCCACTGCACATACAGGTGTATTCATTTTCATTTTATTCAAATGCTAAAGCAAAACCCATACCCATTTAAAGGCTTCATTTACACTAGGAAGTGATAAGATAGGGATAAAACCAAATATATCCATTAACTTCCTTCATTATACAGATCAGTTTATCAGGTGCCTGTTGTCCCCATCTAGGTTTAAAAGGTTTTTTAAAAGAAAATTGCACTGTGTGATCTTTCTTTTTAACTGGCAAGTCTGCAGTAAATTAATAATGTTGAGTCTTAATCATTTAAGTGTTGGTTTTCCATTTAAAGGTGACGAACAGTATTCAATTTTAAACCACCAAAAGGCTTGTTGTTTTCCATTACTCATTCTGGTTAAGAAATCTCATGGTGCATTATGCTTTTAAAAATACATAGGATGTAGTGTCCTGCTAGGTTCAGAGGGTTCCTATTTCAAGGAGAACTGCTGAGTCTTTTCTTATTTAATGAAGAAAAACTGATATGTTTTAATTCCTAACAAAATAAGGAATGTAAATATTTTTTTCAAAAGTAGATCAACAATTTACCTTGAGATTTCAGACATCTTTTGTAAAGATTCTTCATGGTGAAACGTTAACCAAATTTGAAAGCTCTAATCTTGCCATCTAATAAACACTGGGCTCTAGAAGAGAAGGAAAACAAATCCTGGTCCATGGATCAAGCCATCAAGTGATATGCTGATTTTTATTTCCGATAATACTTTCAACCAAGTAGCCAGCCTGTAAGAGCATTTTTCTAGGAAGTACTGAACAGGCTGCTTCCAGGATGAACAAAATTGCATCGCTAGAGAAAGTTGTCAGTATTAATTAGGTTGAAATCTAATTGTTTATTCCCAGCTATGAAGAGATAGTGTGTATAATTTCATTCAAAGTTATAGCCTGGAAATAAATATTTCTCCTCCTGAGTGCTTTCAGGCACAACATCACAAAGCTTAACACTGACGAAGTGATGGAGCTCAGTAACAGTTGGGATTCACTTGGCTTTTAAGTGACTCTTCTTAGAAAGTCCAAATTTTGTATTAGTTTAACACCAAAGCCATGCTTGTGCTGAAAGAAACTGGTCCAGATGGAAAAAAGCTGAAGATCTTTCCACTGTAGATTGTACTGGAACATGAGTCAGGCTTCTCTGTCTTCTCAAATACAGCACATAGCAGATGATTTGGAAACCACTTTCCTTGAATTGTCCTTCTGAAGTTCAACTTTTAAAGTTTCAAACTTTATTGTCCACTAAACTCTTGTTCTCCCTGTAGGTAGAAAATGGCATACATATGTTTACATTTCCCCTTGCTTCTTACCTGGCATGCTGGGGTACCTCCCTTTCCCCTAGAAGTCTGTGTAACATACCATGCTTAATTTTGAAAGGAAAAAAAACATTCCTTTTATGACTGGGCAAACATAGTTCCATGCATTTTAACAAAACTGATCTCTCTTTTTCATGCTCTCTCAGAGGAATATTCAGCAGGCAAACCAGCAGATCTGAAATAACGTGGTCACCACCACAATGGTTACCTGCCTTGGTTGCTTTTACACAAAAAGTACTTGATCATGTGCACTTAAACACACAAACTCTGTGTCCCCTCATCTCATGTGGGACATAATCACTCATCTTCATCCTGCTTTTCCCAGGTCTGTTTCTCAGCAAATTACCTCTCAAAGTGAGCTTATCTGCTCTTTTCTTTACTGAAATCGGGCATGTGTGGGAAATTACCCTTCTCACTACTGAGTCCATTCATGCAAATTGTTTCAAAAGGGTACATGGTCTCATGGGACTCACTAAATTTATTTTTTTCTCATAAAAAATTGTGATTTGAAGGTATTGGGGAAAAAAGAGGATTTTTTAACCCAGTTAATTTATTGCAAACTACCTGTGTCCTACAATTTTGTCTTGACAAGAGAAAAGGTCTGTTCTCATACGCACCCAAAGATTTTAAGCTAAAATAGAAAGGGAATGGCTATTAAAATTCTAATACCACTGCCACCCAGGAAATTCTTATCCATATTCAAAAGATAAATTTCACTCTGATCTCCTACTGATCTGGTTCTGCATCAATCATATCCTTCAATCAACTTTGGGAAATATGCCATTATACTGAGTCCATGAGTATCTGGATATTCTGTATCCTATCTGAATTCCATATCTGTAATTATTATTGTTATTACTATTCCTTATCCTATCTGAATAAGGCACTTAACTTTGGCATCTTATATATCCAGATGTAGTTAATGAGAACCATCTGTCAACACTTTATTTCCAAATGTGTACGAACACTGAAATACAGAAAGTTGAGATATATCTTAATTTCACTGGCAACTGATCCTCTCATTCAAGGAGTCTCCACCCTGACTCATTGTTTAAGAGTTGTTCCTAGAAGCTACTTGTGTTTTCCATGAGGCTAATTGCCAACCACACTATTAACTTTTTAACTGTTTCAGTCTATGGAGATTTACATTCCCCTTACATTTCACAGAGATACACTCTTATCAATCCTGAAGTAATTAATTTTATATCCAGGTATTGAGCCAAGACACTAAGTTTGGAATTTTACTGATTTAGGGAGAAAAGGGGATGTTGTGCAAAAAGCCCGGGCTACTGCTGCCAGGCACTATAAATCCCACAATACTCCTGTCACTGATGTGTTTTCTCATCTCTATGTGGACACTGCAGGTGTTACATGAAAGTGTGTCAGCTTGGGAGTTAGGAAAGTCAATTAGAGCGGCATAAAAATAATTTTCACTGATCCACAGTAGAGTTCAGGCATCCTCTCATGTGGATTGACCTGTAAATCTGATGAATGTCCATTTGAACCTTTGCCTGCACCTCACCTTTTACATTACTGTTAACAGACATTTCATCTTTCTGCCATGTCTCACCACTCTTATAGTGTTCATGGGTTGCAAATCCATTTATTCTCTCTACCAACACATCAGATGTACTCAAAACTAACATTCTCTAATAATATTTTAAAGAAAGTCCATGGTTTTTGTTCAATCTCAAACAATTTCTTTGCTTTACTGTGAGTCTTCATTGTTTCATTTCAATTGTTCCTTGGTGCACAGCCCAACATTCTGACCTCGATTGTGTTTCCCACAGAACAAGACAGGAGCACCTGTGACTTTGAAATTCCTGCTTCACATACTGCAGACCAAAGCACACCATGTTTCTAGTCCCAGGAACTTTTCCGGTCCCCTCTCCCTCTCTGCCTCTTCTCTGCACAAGCAGAATTAGGTGGGAGTTGTGTATTTGGACAACTCGACCTCAAAATATGATCCAAGAAGCCAAACTGAGGTTCAGGTTCAGGCACTTAGAGCTGTTTGTGTTAAATGCAGGTGTCTAAGCTCTCATTACAGCCAGCAGGAGATTTCCTGTTGGGTGAAATAAAAACAAATAGTACCTACAACTTGTTTTGAATCATGACATTCAGCCCAAGTACTTTAGTATGTATTGTATTTATTGTATTTGTTTCCATGTGTTTCTATTTACTGTCTAATTTACTGGGAATAAGCATAGTGAACTCCATTAATTATTTCAATTTTTTTTTTTTTTTTTAAGCTCTTGGGAAAGCTAAGGAAAAAAGTAACCAGAAGTGAGAGAAAACATACATGCCAAAGGATGTTCTGCATCCATGACAAAGAAAAAACCCATAGAATATTCTTGGTGCTTTCTGTCACTATGACAACAAAGACACAGAGACAGAAATTTTGCAATATGAACAGCAAAGGTAGAATTTGGGGCTCTTGCACAAGCCATTAGTGGGATGAACGTACAGCTTCACCCTCCCATATGAATTTTGCTGCTTGTGGCCATGTCCCCATTGAACATTCTAGGGTTAATTTATTTAGCTTACAAGGTCTGGACCTTGCAGCCTGAAGCTGTAGAGTTTTGTAGAACCAAAGCATCTTCAGAGTGCCAAATCTCTAGCCAGGGAGTCTTCCTCCTTCCATTTAGACACTTGGGGCTACAGGCAGATCTCCCAGTCCTCCCAATACCTTTAACAGCTGTGGGACTGCTAACAGGAGACCTCGTCTGACTTGCTACCCTGAAAGGAAGGAAGGGAGGAGAGGAAAGAGGATCATGTGCTCCACAAGCCAGATATGTTCCAGGAGTGGTGGAAGAGTCTGACTCTGTGCCAACCAGCCAGGTAAACAACAGGACAGATTTTCCACAGCCACTTCCAGAATGAATATTTGCTAAATCAAAATATGGGGAATGCTTGCCTTGGAGATTTCCCTATACATGCAGGAAACCACCTCCTGTCTTGTGACAGGCATTTAAGATTGCATTGCTCTTCCAGGCCCTTTCTGGAAGCTCTGCTGTACAGGGTAGCTATGGCACATCAGCTGCCTGAACTCTGCTTGCCTTTTCCTCCTACTGCTGTCCACGGTGTTGGTTCAATTAGAATGGAATAGCAAAGAAAAAATAACATTTCCAGATTTCATAAGATCAGAGGAGTTTTTTAATCTGCCCTTTTAAATCCATGCAAACGAGAGGCTTTCTCCACATTAGCTGTAGTTTCCCTTGGTCCCCAGTCTTGTTGATATGGGTTTCCTACTACCTTCCAATAGGAAGGTCCCACCAAAGGATTCTCCTTTTATTACCTGATTCCCTGGAGATAATGTTTGTCCTGGTTTATTCATTCCTCATACATCTTACAAGACTGGAGTGTATCTCCACTTTTTTTCCAGTGACTGGTTCAGAGAATTATGGCAGTAAATGGTAGGAGGTTTACAAAGGACGACTTAATCTCCAGAATCCTGTGTGTCTTCACACAAATAGTGACAAGAAGTCTCTCACTGGACCATCTGGTTTTTAAATCCCAAGCTTGTACACTGTTTTTTGAATAAGCAGAGTTCAGGGAGGGCATCAAAGTGCAGTTGGCGTGCAAAGCTTTTTCCTTGTAGCTAATTAGCTCTCTTACTATTCACTACACATATTTGAGTGTCTTGTCCATTTGATTCCTGCCCAAGCCAGTTCCTTTTCCATTTGTTATGGCAATTGTTCCGTGTTTCATCAAGAACTCTGGTGGACACAAAAGGAGTATCCAGCCATAACAAGCTGAATGTTTCACTGCACCCTTTGGATAAAATCTAACTTACTATAGGCTAAAAGGACGACCATGGCCTCTGCTGGTATTTGTAGCACACTCAGCTTGAATTTTCAGCCCGAGAGTAACCCTGAAATCAAGAGTCTTTCTAATATTTATGGAGAGACTGGTGTTATTTTTACTGAGTTCCTAGGATTTGCATTAAAGTAAATATTTCATACCAGAGAAAGAAGAATTTCTGGAGATACTTTAAGCCATCAGAAAGCAGAGTATGATTGCAATAGTGTTCCTTGAACCTATGAGTCATGTTAATGCTCACGGTGTAATAAGAAGACAGGCTAGATTTTTTAGGAACATATTTCGCTCACGTCTTGTAAAAATGTGATATTGTGCAGCTTACCAATGGGATTCTCTAAAGTCTTGACTCTTCCTTTTCCCAGTTTATTCAAATTTTCACTATATTTGCCTCTAATAAATTTTTAAGCCCTGTGTTTTACCTCTATTGCTCAGTTTGAGGTTTTTTTAGACTGCCTTAGTTTTAATCAGAATTGGTTTATATCATTCACTAATTAATTGCTATAATTATAAAGAAAAGACTCATTGTCAATTTATGTTAAAAAAAAAAAAATCCTCTTGCCTGTATCCAGTCATTACTATTTTATTATTGGTATGTTTTAAAAATCTCCCTAACTTACCCTGGAGAACTTCTGCAAATAACAGCTTTGAGTCTTAATTTTCTTATTTTTTTCCTCAGTACATTACTATGATTTTACAGAGAGTTTCTGATTCTGTACAAGTTGTGGTTCAGACCACTTGCTCAAGAAAGGTCTCAGATTTTTTGATAGACCCAATTCATGTAATCTGTTCCTGAAAGCCAACTGGTTGTCATTTTGCAGCCCCTCCAGACTTCATAACTGGCAGAAACAGGTACTGTTTCTTAGTATCTTAGCTGATACTAAGAAAATTTCATGCCATAGTGCCATAGTTAGTTCTGCTCTCACTTTAATTTCCTTCACATAATAATGATTCCCTATTTAGATTCCTTTGTACATCTCTTCTTACTCCTTGAGATTTAAAGTAACAGAATCACAGAATGAATTAATTTGGAAAAAGCCTCTGAGATCATCAAGTCCACCACGTGACTGAACACCACCTTGTCAAGTAGACCATGGCACTCAGTGCCAGGTCCAGTCTTTCCCTAAACATCTCCAGGGACAGTGACTCCAACACCACCCTGAGCAGCCCATTCCAATGTTCCATCAACCTTTCTGTGAAAACTTTTTTCTTAATGCCCAACCTAAACCTCTGGTGCAACTCAAGACTGTGTCCTAAATGTGTATTCTAGAGTGTTCTTCTTGGACAATTTTGGCAACAGACACAGGGCACTAGGTCAGGAGAAGTTAATTCCTGGACTACGGGTCCTTCCTTCACTGTGAAAATATTGTTTTCTACCTTCCCAGCCAGACTCCCAAAACACAACTATGCCAGCGAGTCTCAAACACCTTGCAGAGTTTATCCATAATCCTCAACATTTGTGCAAGAGATGAGCAAGTTTGGCCTTCTGTTCTCATTAGATCCTTCTGGTCTTGTCCAAGCTTTTGTATAAGTTGAAAAAAGGAGTTGTCAACACTAGCCCTATGTTAATTTATAAACTTTCACACTGACAGCATCAGAAATACCATGTACACGGGTGTGAAGGAGGTGCTCTGTGGTACAATATTTGCTAGAGCCGTAATACTTCACTGCACTTACAATTCCTAGGAATCCCACCCTACTTCTCATATTTAGGACAGATATTTTAAGAAAATTCAACCTCTTTCCAACCCACTTTTACCTTCACCTATTGTAATATGAAAGCACATATTTGCTCTAGTAACTTTCTTTCTTTCTTTATTAATTTCTTCAGACCTAAACGCCATCTGTTCTCGAAATTTGCTTGAAACTTAACTGGTCCTGCTGAAATTCACCCCTGCTTCTTATCATTAGTCAAAACAAAAGTATTTTCCATAGAGTAAGGAGTATTACAAAAGCCAATGTTGTATTAATGAGTATATTTTACTTAATGTAGAAGAAATAACATTTCTGAGTCTATTCATAATAGAAGTCTATTCATAATATGATCCATTTATTCCATAAACTCTGATACTACTAGCCAATGCAACTGTATCTTCTTTTGTGCAAAGATTTCTGCAGAAATCCTGCTCAATCAATAAAATGCTCAGATCTTCAGTCTAACTTCACACTGCTTGACTCCAGCTGGTGCCTAAGGTTCTGCTTTGACACACAACAAAGCAGGAATCACAAAAGTCAAAAGCCTCATGTTTCTACTAGCAAAAAAAGCAGGTCAGGAACCGTCCTTTGGCACAGGAACCAGCTGGCACAACATGGCTTTCATACACACAACTAAACTCTTATCTCCTGAAATAGGTCAGTTCCAGGCAGACAGTCTGCTGGGAATGGCCCGGCACACACGGACCCTTGAGCTGTGCCACAGGGTCTGCTTTTTGCTAGGACAGCACCACACCAGGGACACTACAGAGGATGACCAGAGCAGGGCTTTAATCCTGAACCCCAGACCCATTTATTTACTGCTGTAGGGGTAGCTATAGGGTAGAGATCAAACAATGCCTGCAACACCAAACAGAACTGAAATCTAAATTGTATGTTTGATTGCTGCCTCCCTTGTGCTTCAGAGACTTCTTTGAAAGATATTTTTGACAGTGTCTCCAAATTAAGGCATCCTCTCTGCTCTTTCATGTCATCATTAATTGGCCTTTTTCTCTGGACAACCAACCAGATCTTTTCAACCGACACTGAAAATGATCTTGCGAGGTACTGGAAACAAAAAAAAAGGAAAAACAGTGATCTATCTGAATCTGCACTTTCTGCCTGCAATCCCCTGTTTCATAGTGAAGTGTCACAGGGTCACTCATGCCCATGACATACTGGAGCCCATCTTATGGAGAACAGACCATGATGCCCATGACATACTGGAGCACATCTTATGGAGAACAGACCATGGCTACTGCTAAGATGACTTGGTTACCTAATTGCATCTCAGGTTCTGTTTGATCCACATTTTGGGCTAAGCTGCCTTTAGAAGCTGCTAGATACCAAAATCTTGTTTCTGTAAGCCATCTCCTGACATTACTCTCGATCACTGGGCTTCAAGAAAGAGCATTTCAGGTTATTAAGGAGACAAGTGTACAGTATATCTCTAATGTGGTATATTTCTCAAAATCAGAAGCCTCTAGCTCAAAAAAAAGGAAGTGCATGAAATATGTGCTGGCCCTACTTTGTCCTCAGCTCTGAAATATTTTTCCTAAAAAGTTTAGTGCCTGAAACTTGCAGTTGCATTATCATGAACATAAACAATTACTATTGCAGCAGGGATGGAGAGAGCAGCATTGAAGACTGCTGACTGGGTGAGTGGAGATTGGGAAAGCCTGTGGTCACTTAGGGACACACCTCGGGTGCTTCCCATGAAGCAGGCATCTTTGCAGCTCCCATTTCTCACATGCTTGTACATGCAGCACACAACAGCACATGCTCTGCATTGTTTTGCTTAAAAGCAAAACAATGCTTTTAATGCTTGGGGGTACCTGAATAAAAAAGAAAACACCTGTTGTTGGTTGAGTTGTTGTTTTTTTTTCTTTTCTCTTTTTGTAATGGGAAAACAAATCTACTTCCAGCTGTTCAATTGTCTGATCAAGCTGTAAACACAAAAAGTGCTGTTACCTTCGTATACACATTCCATTAAAAGCAAAACAAAACGCTGAGAGCCAAACACTCAAATACCAGGAAACATCACAGCTGAGACTGCAAAACTTCACGTGGCACACGGTGTTCCTCTCCGCTATTGCAGAACCAGGGAATGGTTCAGATTGGAAAAGAGCTCCAAGATCATCAAGTCCAACCTTAGACCAAGCACTGCTACTAAACCATGTCCTGAAATGCCACAGTTCCCCAAACGATGAGCCGGTACTCTTACAGATAGCAACAGCTTTCCGGGAAACAACCACTTTTCACTGCAGAAGGCACACAAAGCCCCTCACTCCAGAGAGTCCCCCCCGCCCGGGGAGCACCTGTGCTTTGGAGCGGCGGTGCCTCCCCAGCCCTGGCAGGTGCTCCAGGTAAGCGCTCCCGTCCCTCGCCCCGCCACACAAAGGGCCCCGGCCGCCCCCCGCGGAGCCCGCACGGAGCGGGGGATGCCGGTGCCGGGGCGAGGATCGGCTCCCGGACAAAGGCAGCCCCTCTCCGCCACCTCCCCGCCCGCGGGCGGGGCCCGGCGGCGCCTCCCCCGCACTCCATCCCATCCCGCTCCCTCCCTCCCGTGCCGCGGGCCCCGGTGGGAGGCGCTGCCCCACTCGCCCGGTTGAGCTGCTGAGCGCCGGCGGCAGCGGCCACCTGGTCCTCCGGGCAGGGCGGCGAGGTGAGTGAGGCGGGCGCCTCATGGCCGCGGGAGCGGCGGGGCCGGGCCGGGCCGGGCCGGGCCGGGCCGCAGCCGGGGCAGCCGCGCGTGTGGGGCGGCGCGGCCGCTCCGCGCTCACCGGGGCTCACCGGCGCTCACCGGCGCGGCTCTGCTCCGCTCCGCTCTGCCCTGCCCTGCCGGGCGCCGTGCCGCTTCCTGCCTCTCCGGTTTGCCCCCCTCAGTGTCGGCGGCGATGGGTCCGGGCTGGGGGAGGAAGCCGAACAAAGGCAGGCACGGTAACCTGCCTGAAAACGAGCGGACAAATGAAAAACGTGGCGCGCAGCCCGGGATGCCCTCTCCTCCCGAGGGGCGTGGGGGAAGCCGGGGCTGCCCCTACCCTGCCCTGCCGTGGTTCGAGCAGGGCTTGTGCCCTTGGGGTTGCTTCCCCGAGTTACATCCCCCAGTTATGTCCCCGAACTGGAGAAACAAAGCGGTCCTTTGGTATGAAGAAGGTGTTTGAGATGCGGGGTGTTGTTGGCTGGTGTTACCTGCAATGGTTAATCACAGGGACTGTAAAAGGGGATGTTTCTGCCGCTTATGGTGTTTATTTCCCTTTTGTATTTCATTGGGGCTGCACTATTAAAATAAATTTGCTGGCTGTGTTTGTAGATTTGTCGATGGTTTTGTTGTTTTGGGTTTGTTTGTTTTTTGTGTGGTTTTTTTTTTTTTTACTTCTGTTTCTTTTGTCTCTACAAGAGGAAGGAGATTTAAGTGTTTGTAATCTAAAAACAAGAAATAAAGGTTTATTTAAAGATATTTTTAGCCAAAAGCCTTGAAAAGGAATGTAAAACTTTATCTCGATAGACTTGGTAATGGCAAGAACCTATTTGCTCTTGCAAGCCCTTTATTTCCTTTATAGAGCCAGTTTGATTTAGTGATTTCAGAGTGACTGAGACTAGCCCAGAAATAGAAAAACTCAGGAAGCAAATAAATAGCAGCCAACTTTTTTTTTTTATTAAGGATCTTTTGTAGGTTGCCTTTTAATGATAATCATAAGTCCTTTTTGGAGTTTAGTAGTAAAAACAGAGCTTTTCTGCCTTGGGGAGTGGAACAGTCAATTTAATGTTCAGTAGCGGGGTCTGTATTTATTAAAGGTACTTACCCTGTGCAAGTTTAGTTAGCGTGTTGAAAGAGAAATAATGCTGTTCTGAACAGAAGTAAACATCGTTTCAGTAGGAGGGGTAGAGGAGGAACATTTGTTTTGGACCCTAATTCAAGAAGGTGCTAAAGCACATGTCTAATAAAAGCACAGTGGTAGAGTAGGGAAGTGAGCATTGTTTTTGTAGTTGATGTTGCATGTCCTTTTCTTGTGTTTTGGGCTACCACACAACTGTCTTGTCCATTCTTCTCCCTTCTGTAGGGAGGTCTGGGTCATGCACGTGATTTTTTTTTTTTTTTTTTTTTTTGTGTTGAACTTTGCAATTCTTGGGTTTCAGATGGCTTCCAGAAGTGATATATTTCACTGATTTGGCACTGGACTATAAAAAAGTAATTACAGAAGTTGTGTGGAAAGGCCTTTTTTTTTTTATTTTTTAATGATGGAGGTCTGTGAAATCAGTCTTGAAGGCAGCCACCTGTGTGCAGTGTTGAGGCTTTGCAGGAGCTTCAAAATAGCTACCAGATTTAATCGTCTTAAAACATATATCTGCTTGAAACTTCGAGCGCAGTGCTCCTTTCACAATTAAAGTTGTCAGTTGCTGTTTCTAACAAAATTACACTGTTGGGTAAATCTATAACAACTTCATTAGGAAGTATTCATCATGGTTACTTAACAGGAAATTAAATCTGAGTAAATTGGAAGAGAACTTGCCTCCTCTTTCCTAAAGCATTACCTTTACCTTGCACTTAGGTTCAACAAATTCTGCTGGCACAGGACATGGGCAGTGCTCTCCATCTCTGTAGGCAGGCAGTTGGGGAAGGTTACTTGAACCTAAGGAAACCTCAGCCATGTCTTTTTTTTCCTTCTGTGTGTGTGATGGTAAAAGACTGAATGCTGAAGATGCGAGTCTTGAGGGATTTCTTGGTGGGTTATTGCAAAATGCTTTTGATCTGCCACAAGCTGGGTTTGGGGAGGGGTGGGGGTGGGAGGAGGAAGAGAAGGGACATGTGGAGTAGATGTTCTGTGGGCCCTTTGAAACTGGACACCTATTATATGTTTGTCAGCAAGTTGGTGGTATGAAGTGACCCAAGTGATCTCTCAGGGACCTGTGTCCTCTAAGCTGAGCAGAGCACGTACTCCTGTTTTACGGTCACTGAACAAAGGCACTCTCCTTGGGGCTTTCTGCAGAGAAAGATCTTAGATGTTCCAAGTTCTGATTTCAAGAGGAACTGCTAATACTGTGATGCTTGCTCCTGTGATAAATAAATTAAAAAGCAGAATCTGCCACATACTCCCTGACCTTCAGAAAGTAGCATGTTTTTTTTCTTCTTTCAACTGAATTAGTCTGGGAGTTAGGATTTGTGTGCTTGGTCACAGCAACCTCTGAGTTAAACAAATGGGATTTGTGTAGTGTCCTCATTCTGGTGGGCAGATTCTTGTGTTTGTCGTGGCTTTGTGCATGGAATAATGCATTGGTGTGATGGGAGTTTGGGTTTATTATGACAGCAGCTTGAACAAGGGGAGATTTGTCAGCCCCTTGAAATAAGGGGTCAAGTACAAAACCAGCTCATTCTCCACAGAGTACTGTACAGCTCTATCAGCTTCTATTGTGTTTCAGGCTTGATCTAAAAATGAAACCTGGCTTGTCATTCTCTGGGGTCTTGGAAAAAATCTGTGAAATGTGATCTGAGTGAAAATAGATACAGTGAACTGTTTCAGAGATGTATAAGCTGCTCTTCATGCTGCATTAGAAGACACCATGTTCAGGCCAGTATTTTATTTGATGTCTCATGGATGGAAAGAGAAATAAGTGGGAAAGAAAGCTGGGGTTGTGGGGGCTGTATGAGGGGGCAGGAGGAAAAGTTTAGATATCTAATTCCAAAAGCTCAGTTTTCAGGAATGTAGGTGGTTTGGTGGGAGTTTTAAAGCTAAGAAAATTATGCTTTTGCTAATAATGATCTCTAGGCAACTGGTATTCTATAATATGGAGGTTTTCTCACACTTACATTAACACTCCTCAGACTCTGCCTTCTCTTTGGTTATACTCACTGAAAATATGGGAGTCTTGCATTCAGCATTAGACATCACATTTGTACAGAGAGAACAAGCCACTTCTCAAATTCCATGCTGTTTTTTCCTGTTTGCAAAGGGGAAGTATGGCATGTATAAGGTCCGGGTTTCTGTAGAACATGAGATGCAGCTCAGGTAATGTTGCTGACAGCCAGTTGCTTTGTCCATACCCCATTTCATTCCTGCATGGAGCTGTTGTTTCCATGTCCTCGTGCTCTGCTCAGACGGTCCATGGATGGCTTGGTGAGCCCTGGGCCCGAAGCTCTGAAGAGAATTTGGCTGAGTACTTGAAACTCTTCCTGTACCTCTGTGCAGTGGGTAGAGTCAGGCAGTAGGGAAGGTTGCTCAAGGCTTGGGAACTCAGCTACCTTCTGTCATCCTAGGTTTATCTTTTTATTGTTTTTGTTAGAGGTCTTAAAATATAATGCACAATTCTGAGTTCACTAACAAAAAAATAAACTTCTTATGGCTTTCTGCCTCAAAAGGAGGAAGGAAGACAGCTGAGTGACTGTTTAAATTTGTAAGCATTTCTCAAAGAAGTGGCTACCTATAAGATGAAACATTGAATAAATAAGAAAGCATTTCTCTTATTAAACACATTTGATTTTTTTTTCCTTTGTAGAGGCCTCAGGTTAGCTCTTGCTAAATAGTCTAGCATTTTCTTTGAAATTTGTGTTTTCTACATCAGCCTGTTGATGACTTTTAATGCTTTGTGAAGGGCTTTTAAATACAAAATGAGACCCTTTATCTTGAAGGACTACTTAGTATTCAAGTTAAATGTTGATCACAGTCCAATTCCAAATGAGAAAATATTTAGTCTTTAGATTGGTTTTGACTTAAAACATGTGAGGGCATTCTGCATGCCCTAGAGAGAGATTAGAATGGGGCTTTGTTGCTGATTTTTCCTCTTCGTCTTTCTGAAAAAAATGTAAAAGGACTGGGAGAAGGGCAAGAGTAGAAATACAATATCTCTATAGGAAGAACTTGAGTCATTTCATGGACTTTACTGAAATCCTAAAGTGTTTTATTGTTTTTATTATGTGACTCATTCTTTGTGGCGCTCTGTTGGTAATGTATACAAAAGTGGGACTTTTCATTACACAAACTCAGGTTGATCTGCAGTTACCTTGGACTCTCTGGAGTTGAAGTAAGGAGCTGATGAGCCCCAGAGGATGCCCATCTCTCTTACTGCAGGGAATGCTGAAGTCATGTGAGTTAGGTAGGTTTTTAACTTAAACATCTCAGTTTCACATCTGATCTCAGATGGAAGGAACCTGGGCCATAATGTGTATTTTGCACTTTCCCCTTGCATTGGGTGATGGGAAGAATTGCTGGCCAGCACTGCAAAGCATAAAAATTGGGAAGAATGCAGCAGACAGATACATACATCTGAAATAAGATTCTCAACAGAAAACAGGTTAAAATATCATTCAGTGTGTTTTAATCCATGCTAAAATAAAGAGATTATTATAAAGATACTGGTGTCCAGTTCAGTCCAATTCTCCTGCAGCGACCTGCAGGGTACATGGATGAGCTCTTACACCATCATCTGGACTCTGCTGTCTCTATTGACGTGGGTGTACTGAGCTTGGTGAATTACTGAGTTTAAAGCTGCTATCCAGGCTGGATATTTAACAGTTTCTCTTTAAGGGCATTGGCATTAAGTGTCACCGTGTCTATGGAAAATAAGTGTGTGAAATCTTAGTAGGTGCTGAATTAGGAGTGGTTTTCTCCACACAAATACATTTTATTTCTCAGTGACTTAAATGGAACAATGATGAAAGCACAGCAGAATGCTGCACTGATTAAATGCTAAGGGGGGTAATTCACAGGACAATCTGAAAATATCACACAAGTGGTCTTAGAAGGGAGATAAATTTAAATGTTTGTGTTACACCTGACTAGAAATATTGCCCTTCACCAGGGAAATGGCTGAAGAAATTACATCAAGTGTCAGCAACAGGGAGCTAGTAACAGTGCATGATGGATTGAGGGTGATGGGGACCCTGGGAGTTGGGTTTAACTGCTGTGGTGAAGTGGCTGCAGAACGTGGATTTAAGTTTCTGAGATAACTGTGTGCCTTACGTAATCTGGTTACATTTGAAGATAATAATTAACTACTGCCTTTGCAATGTTATTCTTGAATAAAGGGGGATTTTGGATGGAAAACTGAAGTAAATTCAATGAAATGTGTATGCAAAGTGATTCAAATAGGATTCTTGCTTTGAAAAACTGTTCTTTTGTCTGATTTTCATAAGCATTGTTTCAGGAGGCATTTGCACCTTAATTAAGGAGTAATATGAAGTTAGGAATTAAGGGTTTTAAGAATATTATTACTTATGTACAGCTCATGGGCCTACAGGTAGAGAGGTCCTGGCTGCAGTGAAGTCTACCAGTGCCTTTGTGTCCTGACAAATGAATCTAGATTCTGCCCCTGCTTTTCCTTGGGTAATACACCAACTTTGATGTCTGCAATCTAATTTAAAGCAAACAGAAAAACTCAAACTCTCAAGCAGTATTGGTTCTAGCACATGAAACTGAGGTTTGGGAGCAGTTGTTCAGATCTACAAATGTCAAAAGGAGATTTCAGGCTTGGGCTTTTTCCATGATGTGTCAGCCCAGTTTTTTGCTGGCTGAGGGGTATGACTTTATCTTTGGATGCTTTGAAATAATAAGAAAAGTTACTTGTGTCTTCAGTGTCACTGCAGTGATTCAAGAGGAGGTACCTCCACCAGGGATGCTTTGACTATTTGGAGCATCTTGTGTTAGCTCATAAATCAAAAGAAAAAGTAAAGATTTTTTGTGGTTTCTTTTTTCCTCTCTTCTTTTATATTTCCCTTTTTCTAGGCAATCTTGGTCAAGAAGTTTTATGAACATGCAAGCTGCCTCTCTTCATGGAAGTGTGACAAACATATACAGTGACTATCTCTCAGCCCTCATATATTTTTTCCCCCAACTTCTTTGCCCCTAGAATTCCTAATGTGTTTTCTTAAGATCTAAGTTCACATTACCATTCTTAAAATCAAGATGATCAGTGGCTCACAAAGTAATTAAGGATTAAGGTCATAAATGCGTGTCTTTAACTGCATAGAGACACCTTTATACACTGTTTGTGTATAATTATTTCTGGTAATCTTCAGGAGTTTCCATTCTTTAAAGAAAGGCAATAAATAAAAAAAAATATTCCTAGAGTAATTTGCTGACTTCTAAAGCATAGATCCAGCTGCTTCTCAGTTCACCTTCCACAAAAGCAGGGAGAAAAACTTAAGTTTCTGGGATTCTTGCCTCCTGCAGAGAAGACTTCTCCATCTTTGCCCCAATTCTTGGGGTAAAAAGTGGAGAAATTTAAACTTCACCAAGTGGCTTTAAGAAGTTAAATCTATTTAATGTCTCAGATGTAAGGGTAATTGAAAGAATTCCCCCTGCTCCCACAGAATTAAAAAAAAAAAAAATTGAGTTGCTATGAAGTGCTTTTTTAATGAAACCCCCTGTGCACTCTTGTGCCTGTCACTGCACCTGGCATGCCAGACAGTTGTAGAGGTAGAAGCAGCTTAAAACTGTGTCCTATTTGCTACATACAATATTTACTAGCAGAATGTGCATTAGTACAGCTGGAAGTGTTTGCCACTTTCTGTATGACAAGGGGGATGTGTGCAATGAACCTGTCCAGTACAGCAGCTATAGAAAGAGTTGAGCAATTTGCTTTTAACTCCATTACCCACCCTCTGACAAGCACTGCAAAGCCAAAGTCTGGAAATAGGCAAAGAGAACTGAGGAAATGGCAGTATGTTGTCTAAAATAAAACAAAATTGCTCTCTTTAAACTGGGGAGAAGGTGCACCTTGCTGTAATACTTGAAGGATGTTTTATCTGGAAATCTTCTCTTCTGTAGAAGCATTGCAGTAAGTGCCAGAGAGAGTACTTTATTCTTCATGGGTGATTCCTGAGGGATCTGGTGCTAAATAATGTGTCTTTTTTTGCCTTTTTTTAAACAGATAGAACTTTTATATTAAGAAGACTTTTAAAGTGGATTTTGCTTTGTTCAGGTCTATAACTGACACTTTGAAATGTAATACAGAGAATGCAGACTTATTGTTAATATCCATGGTCTGGAGTGATGCTTTTTCTCAATTTAATCAGCAGCTAGAAACAGATACACCAGAAACACTTGGATTCTGATGCTTGCAGGACAAATTAAGATTGTGCATCTGTTTCTTTCCTAAAAAGCATTAAATTTGCCCAGGGAGATGCATATCTCCCCTACTTGGGCCTGGTGCTGTCCAAATGGACTTGGAAAAGCCTGTCAGGTCCCTTGTGCTCAGAGATTTGGACCATTATTTTTCTTGCCTATATGCCTTCTGGTGGAGAGTGGGAACAAACCCATCTCTGGATGTGGTGTAATTTCCTGAAGAGTACAGGGGAAGCAAGGACAGGTATCCTGGGAAGAGTACAGGGATGCAGTCCAGTTGTAGGACTGTGGTGAGGAAGGCCAAGGTGAAACTGGAGCTGAACTTGGCAAGGGATGCAAAGGGTAACAAGAAGGGATTCTATGGGTTTATCAGCCAAAAAAAAGGAAAGTCCAAGAAAGTGTACCTGCTGATAAGCAAGGCTGGCATACTGGTTACAGTGGATGAGGAGAAGGCTGAGGTGCTCAGGTTTCACTGGCAGCCTTGCTTCCCACACTTCTAAAGTAGATGGAACTGCAAGATGGGCACCAGAGCAGCAAGGTTCCTCCCACTGTAGGATAAGATCATGCTTGTGACCATCTGAGGAGCTTAAAAGTATGGGACCTGATGAGATGCATCCCAGAGTCCTGAGGGAACTGGCTGATGTTGTCAAGCCATTCTACATGATTTGAAAAGTCATGGCAGGTGAAGTCCCAGGTGACTGGAAAAAGGGAAACATTGCACCCATCTTTACAAAGTGTTGAAAGGAGGACCCTGGGAACTGCCAACCTGTCAGCGTCATCTCTGTGCCTGGAAGATCATGGAACAGATCCTCCTGGAAGCTGTGCTCAGGCACATGGAGGTCAGGGAGGTGATTAGGGACAGCCAGTATGACTTCACCAAAGGCATGTCCTGTCTGATCATCCTAGTGGTTGTCTATGATGGAGTGGCCACATCAAGTGACGAAGGAAGGGTTACAGATGTCTGTAAAGCCTCTGACATGGTGCCCCACAACATTCTTCTCTCAAAACTGGGGACAGTTGGATTTGATGGTGGACTGTTCAGTGGATGAGGAGTTTGTTGGATGGTCATATACAGAGGGTGGTGTCAATGGCTCAGAGTCCTGATGGACATCAGTGACAAGTAATGTCCCTCGGGGCTCTGCACTGGGATCAGTGTTACTGAATATCTTCACCAATGACAAAGGGATTGCGTGCACTCCCTGCAAGTCTGCAGATGACACCAAGCTGAGTGGTGCTGTTGACACATCTGAAGGACAGGATGCCATCCAGAGGGACCTGGACAAGCTCAAGAAATGAGCCCCTAGGAATCTCATGTGGTGTAAAGGCCAAAGGCAAAGTGCTGCACGTGGGTGAGGGCAACCACTGGTATCCATCTGGGCTGGGGAATGAGCTGCTCAAGAGCAGCCCTGTTGAGAAGGGATTGGGGGTGCTCGTGGATGAGGCAGTGTCCAGGTGCTGCTGGACACAATTCAGCCATGTGCACCTGCAGCCCAGAAAGCCATTGAGTCCTGGGCCACATCAAAAGCAGTGTGGGCAGCAGGTTGAGGGAGGGGATTCTGCCCTTCTCTCTGGTGAGAGCCCACCTGGAGAGCTGCATCCAGCTCTGGGGTCTCTAGCATCAGGAAGATGTGGACATGTTGAAGTGAGTCCAGAGGAGGGCCATGAAGATGGACACAGGGCTGAAGCACATCTCCTGTGAAGACAAGCTGAGATGGTTGGGGTTGTTCAGTCTGGAGTAGTGAAGGCTCCAGGGAGACCTTAGAGCACTTTCCAGTAGCTAAGGGAACCTGTGGGAAATCTAGAGGGACTTTCTGCAAGGGCATTTGGAGATAGAAAAAGGGATAATATTTTTAAACTGAAGAAGGATTGATTTTATATTAGATGTAGGAAAGGAGGGGCTTTTTGTTTGGTTGTTTGGGGTTTTGTTTGTTTGTTTGTTTTACAGTGGGGTGGTGAGACATTGGAACAGGTTGCCCAGAGAAGTGGTAGATGTCCCATCTCTGGAAACATTCAAGGTCAGGTTGGACAGGGTTCTGAGCAACCTCACTGAGTTGCTTGTTGTAGGAGGATTGGGCTTTGTGGCTTTATAAGTCAAACTGTTCAATGATTCAGATTTGCAGAGTTCCCAGCTACCTTTAACAGTGGGAAAGATCATCTTGGAAAGATCAAGATGTTTCCTCATGTGGACAAAATCTTTCACAGTTAATGCTGTTTTAGTTGTTGTTTCAAGAAGGGGGTGATTTTTGTTTATGTTAAGAACCAAACCTCTCTGTAGTTCTCTGGCATAAACTGGGAATCTTGCAGGTGTTTAGGGATGTGCTTGCTCTCTCATCTGCAGACACGTATAATAAGCCTGGTAATTTCTAGCTCCTTCTAGGCTAAGGGAGTTGTTGCTGCTTCCTTCTGCTCAGGAAGAGGGCAGCAGTGAAGGAACTGGGTGCTGTGTCAAACCAAAGCATCTTCTCTTCCTGCCAGATTTCAAGTGGCAAGGTTTCATTCAGTTAATTTGTTTATGAAAACTTCGAACTGTAATTTCAGCCTCCCATATAATGGCAATTGTAGTATCTTGTCCTTTTCTATCATTATTTTTTTTCTTTCACTTTTTTGACAACCCATGTTCTGGTGTGTACTTTCACCTAGTTAAACTTGGCTTTAGATAAACTTGGCTTTTAAGATAAATATTGACTTGTTCTGTGAAAAATACAGAGTAATAATGGTTTTTTTGCTTTTATGCAGATCATGCGTGATTTGATACTTGTATACTGGGGTTTTTTTTGTTTTTTTTTATATTAGCTTCCTGACCTTTGATATAAACATTTTGAGAAA
Source organism: Haemorhous mexicanus (assembly GCF_027477595.1). NCBI lineage: Eukaryota > Metazoa > Chordata > Aves > Passeriformes > Fringillidae > Haemorhous > Haemorhous mexicanus. The sequence continues at coordinate 96,713,451 of NC_082342.1, read as the reverse complement.
TTACAGGGAACTCAAACTTTTTACTTTGGGTACTATACCATGGGTGACTCTTGCAAGCCACATATGTTTTCTTCAAATAAAATCAAAGATATGATAATTCGTATGCAATTGTTATCCTTAGCATTTGAGCCTCTTCTTTCAAGTAGCTAGGTTTTTTCCTTATGTTTTGCAGAAAACAATTTTCTGTTTGTTGTTGTATTTCAGAAATCAGCTCACAGAGTTTTCATGTCTGACTACTGGTATCGGACCCTGCTCCTGTGCAAAGAAACTGGAAGCTGCAACTGCTTTGCAACAGCCAACCAGCCTAATGAAGAGAAAGAAGAAGATACCAGCCATCAGGTTGTGGTCTCAGATACCATGCAGCTTGTGCAAGATAAGCAAGAGGTGACAGAAATCATGGCAGGTGAGAAAAATATGGCATATTTTGAAACTGGCTGGCTGGCTGCCAGACTATTAAGAAGAGGACGGATGGCTTCAAGAATTTTAGCATTTGTATCTTATCTCTAACAATGAGAGTAGGGCAGGGAGCCCAAGAAAAGGAATAGCTGAGTATTCACTGGAGGGGGCTGATGTCACCACGAAAACAAACATTTAATAGCAGCCAGTGAAAACCTGTACTTGGGAGGACTGATGCTTGTTATAAAAAAATTAAAATCATTCCAAGAATTAATTGTTTAGCAAAAAATAGCTATCCCAGAGAAACCTGACCTACCTTCCGTAGGAAGGGCTTGGTATTTGCACATCTTCCTATAGTTTTAAAATCATAGTTTTGAGAAACTGCTGAGAAGAAAGAAAAAAATAACTCTGCACCATATCACATTACTTTTGTTGCTGTGGACCATAAGCAGAAAACTGTAGTGAGTGCTAGTTTATGGTTGCTGGGACTAAGCATACTTTTTTTTTTACTGTACCATCTGATCTTATATTTACCTATGCAGGAGGTTGTCACATATTTCATGTATGAATAGAAGCTGTTCTGTGGTACTAGTGCACATGGACAGTAATTTTATCATTTGACTAGCAGTTGCATCTGATGACATTTGGTCTTTATTAGCATATCTTCATTTCATTTTGAAAAACGTTTTTAAAAAGGCTCCTAGGTAATTAAATTTAATTAGGTAATTAAATACCTAAATATATTTATGCAAACCTCTCTAAGCTGGAAAGATGTTCCAAAACTGGAGAGGTGGAATTCACTAAAATACTAAAATTTAATACACAATTATAAAACAGGATATGACTCCTTTGTCCTAGCTGGAATGAACTAATGATGTTGCTACTGCAGAATGATTCATAGTCTGCTCTGACTTAACAGGAAGCAGTGATTAGAGTAATCACTTTGCTTTTGTACCAGTGATGTCTCAGCCAGAAGGAGGTTTCTTTTGAAGGCAACAAGGAAAGATGCAAAAAACCCTGCAGTAATTCCAGAGGATGATGTCAGGGTTGATCAGACATGATTTCTGTGGGAATAAGGTGTGTATCTAGACTACAAGAGAAAACTGAAGGGAAATCACACATATTCTGACTTTCTAGTGGAGATCTGTGCTGCTTATGGAAGGTGAATATTTGCTTGTTTCAATTTTCTTGTTGTCCATAACCATTAGAATAGGAGCAAGAAAATGTGGACTTGATTCCAGCTGAGAAGATTTAGACCTAACTGGGGCAGTTGTTAAACAAACTACTTAAAGAGTTTGTGCAGTCTCTAGCTTGTTCTTAATGAAGTCTCTAGTGAAACAAGCCACTGCCAGGGGTGAGCTGGGTGTACTTGATTCCATCTCAGTGATTTAAGCCAGGCTAAGAGCACTGTGCTTCTGTGGTAGAAGAAGAAACAAAGAAGTCTCAGGAAGGCAGGCCTGGAGTAGGAAGTCAGAGGAAAGATGGTTCTCTATTGTGTCATCTGGAGGGTTTCAACAAATGGCAAATTGCTACTTCCCCTCCCCAGAAATTCAGGGGAGAGCTGTGTTGGGTTCAAAGTTGCATGTTTAGTCTCTGCTGAAGCGTCAGTGAATCAATGCTTGACTGGTTTATCAACAAGGGAAGCTTAGTAAACTGCAGGGATTGAAATGAAAGCCGTGAAGGCACACCAGGAGCTGAGTGTAAGGTGTACTTCATAGGCATGAGACTGCCTATATTAGCCAGCACATACTTGACTGTGCTAACTTAATCTTTTAGCTGTGGCTGCTGCCCTTCTATCCCTGCAGTGTATGTAAAAGAGACATGAGGTTTAGTGGAAGAAGTTCTGAACTAAGTTTCCTGGCCTGGGAAGTAGCAGATTTTTCATTGGGGATTATATCCGTGTCTGGCCTGACAGCTGAATTGCAAGCCATTAATTGAAACTGCAAAGCGCATCTTTATCCCTGGAAAAAGTGGGATGTAGTTTTCAAAAAAAAAAGGTATGTTTGTTTTCTTTTGACTTGATGACAACAGTGTGTAGACTGGGAAAGGAGCTTTCCCAGAACTAGGCAGAGACTACTTGAGAAACTTAGTGGTAGATAATTTTCTGCTTAAGTTCGTAAACTTTAGTAAATTAAGTAGGAAAGGTTTTCTGTGCCATGTTTAATTCTGTTGTTGCTAGTATTGAGGATTGACTGAATCATTGTTTGTGGATATTTTATTGGGGTTTGATTTTTAACACATCATTGCTCTTAATTCATGCAATTTTTATGTTAAGATTTTCTGACTTTATCAAGGGAATGCTAAAAAGAGTCTGGTCTGAAAAGAGCTAACGTGGTGAACGTTTAAAATGAGAAGATGGTTTACTCTAGTTTAATACTTATTCAAATATTTATATCAAAAAAAACAAGGAGGTATTTTTTCTGTTGGTGAAGGGAACCATAGTGCCTTGTTCTGTGAAACTAATCCTCAGAGTCTTCTCATGGGAAAGAGAGACGCTGCCATGGAAGATAATGTTGGAGTTTTCTCTCTTGTTATTTTTGACTTCTGAAAGCAAATGTGAGGGGAGTTAGTCTCCCATGCAGACTAATAATACTGTATGATGGAGAGCATCTTTCTGCTTTTATTTAAACCATATGTTGCTGTTGCTGAAGTTTTAATTCCCTCTCCCTCCCCAGGAACTCATCTGCTGTGCTGTTGATACTTTATTAACAGCAATATTTTTACTGCAGTGTCTTCCTAGAAGTTATAATTAATATCAGGTCTTCATTGTGTCTGTGAGTGCACACATAGAGAGAAGATACTACATCTTGAAAGCTTTAAGAGTCGAGCTTGAAAGGGACAGATGAACCAGCATGCAAAATTCAGCTTGGGGCAGAGCACAAGTGAGATGGGAACATCACAGCATCAGACCAGCTTGTGTGTACTCTTGCCTCAATTCAAATGCTGTGTGTAATTCAGCCTTCCCTCTCCTGTCTTCAGCAGAGCCTGAAAAATGGAAAGATACTGGAAATGAATGGAGGCATGGAAGACAATAATGAGCCTTTACTAATAATAATTTTAAAAATTAAAAATTAGTATTTCTATATTTTCTCAGTGCCTGTTATGTTGTTCTACCTGTGTGGAATTGGACTTGAGGAGTGATGTGCTTGGAGACCTATTTGTATACACCAATTATTATTTGTTTTCTCTCTCCCTTCAAATGGTTGACACCTTTTCTTTATTTGTTTGGATAATTTTTCCCTTTGCAGTTCAGGTCTGTTTGGAATATAATCTTTTCCTGCAGGGGTTTTTAGCCTGCTGCCATGATGCAGCAGAGGAAACTTTTGGTGGTTTCAAGATCTGGTACTGTTACATCTTGGGAGCTGTAATTGCTGAAGTAGTAGGAAATAGCCAAGAGGGTGCTACAGTCAAAGCTTTTACAAAAGTAAGAGACTGTCATGACTCTGCCCAGGTTTTGAAGAATCCAAGAATGCAGGTGACAACTGAGTGAATTCTGAATTCTCCTTAATCCATGCTCACCTAAGATGACATACTTAAGGAGTAGGAAAATATTTTTTAATAATTTCAAATTATAAAATGTGTGTCATTTTATCAATTTACCTGATGGTTGACTTTTTTTCATCTGAAATTACAAGGCAGATGAAAAGACAGCAAAGTGACTGTGATGTGCCAATTCAACACTTGTAGCCATGCTGCAAAGCACAATATCAGCTGTTGCACTCACAGGCACTTGAAGTGCTCGTCTGTTGCACTCATGCTCTTTGAAAGAAATGTGCGTGGTATCATCTCGAAATGTTAAATTGCATTGTTTTCCATACATAAACACCCTTTTAGGTACTTCAGTGGCATTACTGAAGGTGACAGCTTTAACTGAATTATGTACATCTGCAACATGACTAGAACACGATGCTCAGGTTACATTATCGAGATCACTGATGACTCATCACCTGCATCAGAACAGGGGAAAAAACAACATTTTTCTTAAACATTTGTACATCTGGTAACTTCAGTTATACTCAGAACCCGTAGTATAACTTCAGCTACATGTATAAGCCCTTTGCTTCCACTAGTCAGAACTGTGTAAATACAAGATTTCCAAAGTAATGTACAAGGGAAACATTGTGGGTATTCATTGTTACAATAACTATACTGTTTTAAATTAAGTGCCTTTTCAGAAAAACAGTAGTAAGTGCTGTTTTGGATCGAGGTCTTTCTATTCCTTGGTAGTGTACAAAGGCAACCTTTAAAAATCTTAATTAAAAACTAAGAAACTGAAATCTGTCTCTTAGAAGCTGCTTTTATTGGTAGCTAGAAGTGTGTCATTGCATTTTTAGGGAGAAGTCTTTCATTTACGCAATATATGTAGAAAGTTCCTTGATTCTTGGAGCTGTTTTATATTCTCCAAGAAGTTTTATCAGATTTGATGTCTTAATAGAAGTTTAATTTTAATTAGCAAAATTGTGTACATTGCAGTATGCTTCCACTAAAAACTTCATGAAAAAGTTCTCTTTGCAGGGGATAACTTATAAAATAGATTGGTACAGCTAGAAGGTACATGTGAAAAATGAGGCTATGAATATCATGCTGAGTATTTTCTATGAGGTAGTTTGCATATCCAAAAATAAAGTGTCAACACCAAAATATGTGAGGCAATTGAAGATTTCCTTTTTGTTAGAATTCCAGAAGCATCTTCAAGAAGACCACTTTGTTTCATGGGTGTGACACCAATGTACTTTCATTAACATTGGTACATCTTCTGTGGACTGCAGATGGCATTACAGACTTCTCAGCCTCAGTCTGCTTCTCAGTTGTGCAGGTGCTAAATAGCCCATGACCTTTTTTACCTTTAAATACAAGCCAACTAGGGCAGGAGTCTCTAAGCCATAATACACAAGCCACTTAGTGATACACGGTCCAGCACGTAGCTGGGAGCTATTGTTGTCCCTGGCAGCATCTGTCACAATGCTCAAGGATGGGGAACCTGGGATTTGTTTTCTGTTTTTATGAACATAGATTTGGGCTCAACACAATTTTTTGGCAGAAAAGGCTATTTGTTTTGCAGTGCACTTTTCTTTATCTCCTTGGTATCAGTGGGTTGGCCGTTAAAGACTGGTTGTGTTTTGCTGTGGAGCTTAAAAGAAAATCCATGTAGAGCTTTCTGTTTGGTATTAGTTTTGATTGATGTGAAGTGCATGCTGCACATGATGATGTGAAGTAAGATACAGAAAATATTAGGTGTGCAGAGTTAGCATTTCCCATTTTTGGAGGCTATTTGCCTATAAATGTCTTTACAAGCCTGTTCCCTTGCTGGCTGCTGTAGGACTGGTACTGGTCTCAGCATGTGTTTGTGAGCCAGTGTTTTTATGTGTTAGCTAAAGGAGCTGCTTTTTATTAAAACTGAATTTCAACTGAGGGAATTTGGCAAATTCTTATGAGCTTTACTCCTCAAAATGAGACACGTTTAAAACTAATTGGAATAATCTGTCTAACAACATGGAAAAGAAAGCCCGTGCGTGGTAAACCTCTTCTGTGTCATGTTGCTGCTTTGAGTAATAGAGCAGTGAAATCCAGTCTGATTAAAATCAGTAGGAGTCTTGTCAGGATTTTCCTCTTAAGACTTCTAAGCTGTACAAGTTAACCACCCTCTTAAATGAAATTAATATTAAACATCTTACTCTAATTCCCTATTTCCTGGGAATTACAACAGATATGGAATATATAAAAATAACTTCTTGTTCAGTTCAAGAAGTTAGAGCAGAAAAGCTTCATTAGTGTAAAAAGACATTGCCAGCTAACAATGAGCTATGCAGAGGTAGTTTGGCAATGTCAGAAGTAAAAATCCGTGTGTGTATGTCTATATGTGTGCATCTATCTGTCTGTCTCTGTAATTAAGTGCCACACTTGATGGCTTTTCAGTTCAGCTGCTGCTTGCTGAAGAAAAACCATTTTCCTGGAAGTGGTCCTGCCTGAAATTGCTCTTAGCTTTTATCAAAGGCATGAAAGCGTATTTAATTCTTTCTTCAAAGCTCTTTGAACTCTGTTGAGAAATATTTCAGAGAGATGTCACAAGCACAAGTTATAGGTGTTCTTTGGTTTATAATCTATTTAAAATCTATAGCCATTTAATCTGAAGGGAAAGCAGTAATATTTAGTTTATTGAGAAAATTCGTAGCTTTTGTGATGCATCTGAATGAATCTTTCTCTTTTTATTTAAATTATGCTTTGCTTTTCAGATATTCTTAGTGCAGGATGAAGCAATAGATGCTTGCTGAAACTAAAGCAGGAAATCTTTGTCAATTCTGTTTAGTCCCTGACATGAGTACCTTTGTGCTTTCAGTGCCTCAGGTGGCTCCAAAGAAATTGGAAAAGTGTCTCAGCAGCAGCATAATTGAAATTCAAGAGGAGTTACATGTCTAACCTGCTTAGGTATTTGTAAATCCCATTTTCCTGCATCTGTAGGCAGTTGATATCTTTGTAAATCTGCTTGATTATAATAAGTAAACAGAAAAAACCCAAACTCTGTGTTAGAAACTGGCTTATTCTGTAAGGGCAGGCTGCCTGCTGGATTTGGCACTTGCTCCTTGAGTTGAGAAGATGTAGAAGTTGTGAATGTAAATGTTACGTCTTGGATAGGTGCAGTAGGAACCATCTGAGTGACAAGGTCTCACATGCTGCCTTAATATCATATCAGTGTCATCTATGTATCTGTAGGGAAAATGTGGGGTTTACACAGCCTCACTGGCTTCCAGCTGGACTGTTTGTGCTGGACCATTTGTCATGGAAATAAATTGCTTTGCCTCAGTTCTAGCCAATACCCAGATTAAATGTTGGTTCAGTTGTTGCCTCTGGCACTGAGGAATTACTCAGGGTTTCATGCAAATGCACAGATTTTCTGGGGCTAATCAGTGCACTCTCTTTTAGCGTTTAGGAAGTCAAACCCTCATTACATAGGAGGAGGGAACTTTGGTAACAGATAGAGCTGAGAATAATGAAATCAAATATTGAAGTTTCTTTTCAGCTCTGGTTTTGCTTTCTGCTATAGCTGGAGGCAATTTAAGTTGTTCAGTGAGAAGTTTTATTTTCTCAGCTCAGCTTATATCTGTTTAAGCCTTTTTGTTGATCACAGGGGGCATTAGAAAAATTGTGATTCTCTAAAATTCTTTGTTGCACATAATTAGATGATTGTAGTCTTCAAATGTCATCCTAACTAATTATTGATCACACTAATATGTTTTCCACTGACATTGTTAAACAACTCTTTATACAGAGAAGAGGGAAGTAAGTTTGCTGTTGTATCTGGAGTCTGTCAGTGAAAATTTCCTGCTGTCAAATTTGTGCAACCTGTTTTGCCAAGACTTACCTGGGGAAATGTACTTATTTACTCAGTGTGTGCAGAAAGGAGGGAAGACCTTGTGGTATCCCTGCAACATGTGTCACTTCCATCTGAAAATCATGGGAAGAAACAGCTACACTGAAAATGACAGATTCAGTGGAAAATTAGGAACCTGGAATTAATTGCTGCCAAGGAAACCTGTTCAAAGGTGAAGGTTTCGGGGAGAACACATTAGTGGTGCTTCTGCTGAGGTTTCTTTGAGGTAGGGAGCAAGTCCTTGAAAGCCAGGCAGTCTTGCCAACAGCTTCTATTTCCAGTAAGGTGTGTGGATACATGCATGAGGCCAGGAATGTGCAAAGAACATTCTGTAATGATGTCAGGAATTGCCAAGAAACCCAATTGAAATAAGGCTGGTGGGCCTAGAAGCAGTCAGCTCTCTTAATGCTGCTTGAAATCCTCTTCACTAGCATTCTTTGTGTTCTGGACAGATTTTTTTTCCATGTGAAATACTAACAGTTGCTTTTTTCCACAGACAGGGCTTGGAGTCAGAGGAGTAGGGGGAAAAATACAGAAAAAATGCTACATTACACATATTTGCTTTTGTACTTTTTTCCCTTCCCTATTATTGCTTCTTTTGAGAAACACCTCATTGTAGGACACAGACTGTATATTCTGTAATACTGTGTATTGAAATTTGCTGTTGGTGTGCTGTACTGTGCCTCTGTGTGGTTTCAGTGCAGAGCAATGGTCTCATGTGGTGTATTGTATACCTGGGCATCCCTCATTGCACAGAAAAGAGCCCGTGCCTGCCCTTTTTACTGCTGCAAAACATGTTTACATAGGAGGGCTCTCAGTGAGATTACAGAAGGTATCAAAATGGCATCTGTGTGTGCAGCCAGGACCAGTCCCAAATGGAGCAGCTGGGTTTTCCTGTTTTACCGACTGGTGGGGCTCCAGCAGCACTGCTGGACTTTTGTTCACTGCAAAGGAAGAGGCTCCCCAGCAGCAGAGGCAGAACAGTGCCAGTGTTTGGGGCACTTTGGTACATTCAGGTGTTTACAGTCTGAGAGGGGGTAATTCCTTCAGCAGTTTTTCCTCGATGAGGACTGAGCTGCCTCATCGTGGGTTCTCTTACCTTTGCCCAGAGCTGCAGGCACACAGTTTGTGGTAATTGGGAGTGGGGCTGTGGCTGAGCCTCGTCCCCAGTGGGTACAGCTGTGAAAAGCAGGTGAGCAGCATTGAAAGCAATGAGCCATGGAGTACCCAGGTGCACTGACCAACCACCAAAGGGAACAGAGGGCACACGGGTGCAGTGCATGAACAGGAGGGATACAAAAGGCTGGGCTAAAGAACAAGAAGGGCAGACTCTTGCAGCCCTCTGATGTGCGGTGGTGTTACTCTGGGTTAAAGCCATCTGAAACTGTATGACGATACTCTCTGTATTGTGGCTCTCACAACTGTGATATGTGCCACAACACAGAGCTGCTGTCATTCTTAAGGAGGGTGTCTTCAGTTTGGTGTTCTTGAGCTGCTTCATGTGCCCTGCACACACCTTGTTTGGTTTCTCAAATGGCAGGGCAGTCAGCTTCATGCAGAAGGGGTACAATGGCATTGGGGTTCCTGACATATGCCACAGCAAAGCAAGTGAAGCACTTGCCCAGGAAAAGAATCTCTCCAGTTTCCTCCTCAGCCTGGAAGTCTGTGTGGATTCTCAGTCTGGCTGCTGAGCTCTTCCTGGGTGGCTGAAGACACTGTATTGAAGAATTGAAGAGTCACTAGACCAGAGGGGGTGGTAGCAAGGGGAAACTTGGTTTGCTGCTGACTGTGGCTCCAAGTTGTAGTAGGAAAGTCTTGAGTTTTCTCAGTTTCCACTAGCACTTACACTTCTAATAAATAATCACTTGTGTTGTGGTGCAGGGTGAGTGCTTGGAGCAGAGATCCTATTCTCATCTGATTGCATTTTAAAAGAGGGAATTGTGTAGATGTCAAAATCCAGGCAAGGGCTGTGATTGTGAGCCCTGATCAGTGTGTGCCTTTCCGCAGGCAGGTGAAACACCAGTCCCTGCAGAAGGGCACCAACAAGGAGGCAGCTGAGCTTGTAACATTGTCATTTTCTTTGGATTGCTTAGGTGAGCGTGTCAGAAATATGGATTGTCCTGTGCTCCTCTCACAAGGCTCCAGTTATTATGTTCTAGTTAGGGAATTTAGCCCCCGGTAGGTTCTATTATGAAAGGCAAATACTGGGTGTTATTAGGGCAAAGTTCTTTGGAATCCTTGTTCTGAGCATTTATTAGGTTTATATGTGTTCATCTTGTTCTTTGTGAAGTTTTGAAGAACTTCTGCTTGGTCTGATCTGGTTGGTTTTTAGTCATTGCTCTTTGGTTGGTATCAGTTTGGTGGGGTCTGCTTTATTTATTTACTCATTTATTTTGCAAATCCATGTAATTATTAAGCGAAGAGGGAAAACAGATTTAAAGAGCAAAAAGTTTCATCATAAAACTCTCCTTGCGTGAACTTGAAGAATATTTGAATACTTTTACTGGCAGAATTCTTGTCAACTGATTCTGTTAGCCCAGTGTATCTAATATTCCTAACTGTAACATGTTATTTGTCATATATATATGTCCTTATGTAATATGGTGTTTCCAAAGGCAGCCAGGAGTAAGTGTCGTCCCTCTGTCCATCTTTCTGTTGGGTTTGTTTCCCTTCTGAGGAGGTGAAGACAAAGCAAATGCATATTTAAAAGTTTAGTTCATTTCTGGTTTCACAGTGACTGCCAAAGTGTCCAGAAATAGATACTGTAAGTATTTTATGGTCCTGTACCTGATCCTTTAATCTCTTCCAAGAAAATGAATCTTGCCCTTCTGTGCCCAGTAGATGTTGCTGTTGATTCAGTAACACTGGAAGAGGACAAGTAGAAAAATGCTTTAGGAGCTCAGAAGATTTATAAATATTCCAGTATCTTACTCAGAGAAAAGAGGCTGCTTAAAAAACAAATACAGTGCCTGTATTATCATTTGTATTTATTGGCTTTCCAGTCCGTATCATAAATGAGAAGCAAGCATTGTGTGAGTTACTGATTCAGTGTCCTGTGGAAGAGCTGCATTGAAAGAGGATTTTGTACCTTGCAGCTCCATTATGGTTTTACTAAGTTATTGTATTTTAATCCTCATCCTAAGAAGCATGAATCATACCAATCATGATGATACCTCTGTAGCATGGTGCAAGTTTGCAAAGCTATGCTGTATGATTGGAATAGGCATTCCTGTAACCTCTCCCAAGTCAGCATTGTTTCTTGGGAGCTGAAGCCTTGCCAAGCTGTTAGAGCACTTTTTGGGATGAAAACCCATTGCACAGGGTGGGTTTTGCACACTTTTATTGAAGGAGACAAAGCAAGGGAGGTAGGGCACTTTTGGAGAGGGGGCTGGAGAAGAAGAAAGAAAAAAACATTTAAAGGTGCTGTTTACTGTTCAGTAAGGTCATGTGTGTAGGGGAAGGTTTTTTAAATTATTTTTTTAATGCAGTCTGGTCATCTAACAGAGTTTGAGAAATAGTTTGTTATTGAGACCAAAAAAATGTGTGACTAAAATACTAAGTAGATAAGCTCACTGCTGAATTTTCATTCCCTGGTGTATGGGAAAACACCTGCAGCTGCTGGTTTCCTTGGTAACAAGTTCACTGCAAAATCTAAATGCACTGCACTAAGCCTGTACTGCATTTGAGGAGAGTTTAACATGCACACTTGGACCTTTTGATACATGAGTTTCTCAAATGCCGTGTCATTTATGCTGTTCTTGCATTAAATACCTAATTAAAGGAGATGCACAACATGTTTTGGATTTTGGACAAAACTACAAAAAAGGTTGGTATTTACAAGTCTAAACATAGCCTCTGTATGTGTGTGTAAATATTTCCTTACAGCATCTTGTTTTCTGAACACTTTTAAAATCTTGCCTTTTAAAGCTCAGTGCTATTGTTTGCATATTGTTGGGTCTTAACTGCTTTTTTGGAGTTGGAGATCAGAGAGCTGCTGCAAGGAGTTGCTAGTACATGTGCCATATAATAGAATTTTGGCAGGACATTGGTTTAATTTGTCTAAGTAATTCAATATGGGGTACATGTATATGTTCTCACAGAGGAGTGTTTTTGCTCTGACTGAAAGGAGTATGATATCATATATTGTGTTAGAAGATTTTAGTGATGCTTATGATTAGCTTCAACTGTTTGAGCCAAAAAAAAAAATCTATGGAACAGTTTGGTTGTGTTATTATACCAGAAAAAATAATTTAAAACCTGTATTGTTGTACTTTAAGAAAGAGAAACTCTGTTGAGCAAGTATTGTTAAAGAGTTAGATTGTTTTTCAGCAAGTACATTTAGCATCGCTTCATTGTGTGTACCTGGATCACAAGTACATGAATTAGAAGTCACAGTTGTGACTGCCTTTCTGTTTGTAAAGGGGTTTCCTGTATTTATTGGGAAAATAACATACAGTACTGAGAAGACTAGGCAGTATAAAAAAACCACAACACATGTTGACAAAACATTGTCTGTAGCTTGTCAAATTTTATAGCCATCTGGCAGTGACTCCATGGTGGGATTGCTTTCTAAAATAGGCTTTAAAATGTTTCATAAACTCCTTTTTCTTTCTAAAAGGAGGCAGCTGTTCACATGAAATTATGTATGAGTTTGCATAACTCTTTGCATTTGGGGTCTTATTCATAAGTATTAAACGACCTTTGAATCTGAGACCTTACTGTGTTTCCCCCACAGATAATTCAATTTCATTAATGAGGTATATCTTTTTAAAGAGATCTCTCTAGAAAAGACTCGAAATTTTCTTGGACTTTCTTTTATTACTATTTGTTTTGGGTCTTCTAAGTTCGTATTGCGTCAGAAGGGTCCATGATCTCTGTGTGTACAAGCTGAGCCTATTGGGGGATTGAGGAGGTGGGTAGAGCAGGCAGATGCTGTCTTTTACATGAGAAACCAGTCTTTAGTTTTAAATATTCTCTTGCAAATGTCAGGGGAAAAGAAAAGGGACAAAAGGAGAGTGAAAGAACTATTTTACAATGCAGTTATTCGTGTTCTGTTTTCTGAATGCTATCATTCCCCTTCTTGCTGCCTTTACACTTTGAAAAACATAGACAATGAAAATATTTTTTCTGTTGTAGAGCAAGCAGTTTAGTTTCTTGAACAGCATGCTGCCTCATTCTGTGAGGGAAGAAAAGTTAAACCATCTAAAACTACTCTGCTTTTGAGAATTCCTTGCTTGCAATCCACTGTACCATTGATAATTACTCTACAACATATCCTGTTTGTACATACATCTGACAGTGAAGAGAAATCTGATACTTAGAAAGATGAAGTAGTTTATACATGCAGTTTTGTGCTATGGAAAGCTTTTGGATACTTAGAGTCTCTGATTTCTGTATTTGATGACATGACTTCAGACATTAGTTGTTAGGTTGTTTATGGTTTATGTTAGATTGTTTTATGTTTATGTTATTGTTTATGGCATTTATTTGGTTTTACAAAATAGGGCCTTCCAGACAAAGTTACATAATGGTTTTTGCTTCTGTAATGGGGGATGCTAGCAATGACAGATCCTACCATGCTAAGAACTACAGATGCAAAAGTGACTGTTTCCTTAATGCCTGTCTTGTTTTTCTCTGAAGGCTTGGTTGAGGTCTTGAAGTAAATGGATCTTAGGGGGTGCTAGTGCAGATCAGTCTCCAGGGGCTGAAGAGACCCTTCCTTTCATGCGTGTTGGTCTTGTTATAGGTGAATTTTCAAGTTGGGCCTTCCATGGTAGCTGGTATCCTTAAGCCTCATCTTTATGCTGCCCTTTGGAATTCTGCTTTTAAATTACATTTCTTAACACTAACCTCCCTGTTCTCCATGCAGCTTGTCTGTGCTCTGCTGATGCACTGACAGTATTCAACCCTGAAAATGTTCTTCCTCTTGGGTACACAAGTAGGAATGGTGAAGAGGATCCAAGTGTTCTTCTTCAGCGATTCAGACTTTGGCATTGATGTTTTGAGGCTCTGGGAGGGAACTGGCAGCTGAAGGAGTAATTTACAGCCTGTTGAAACTGATCTTGTAAAGAGAAGAATGCTGAGAGCAAAATTTCGCAGAAACAAACTTGAAGCATTTGAGAAATGGCAAGAATACATAACCTGAAATTTTTTTGAAATCTCACTTCAGACTTTTAGATCTTATAAAATATTACATGATTCAATGAAAACAGATAAGGTGCACAAGCAGCATGATTACAAAGCAACTGTTGAAAATAGCACTATTGAAGATACTTTGATTGCACTTCTTGGGGAATTCTGGAGATTAATTACCAGTAACTTTCTGCAGCTGACCTGACAGCATCTGGGTGGGTTAGAAACCAATGTCTCCTGAGCTGGAGTAGGAAATGGTGTACTGTACTCTGGGGGTGCATCTGTGAGTGTCTCCCTCTGCATTAATCTTTGTGGAGTTATGGGCCAGCTCTTAATCACGGTTGTGATTTTGTTTTTTTAAGTATCTAGTAATTTTAAAGCTTAAATTATTTGAAAGGGAACACCAGGAAACCTCTTTTTTTTTATCAAAAAGCACTTAATTTTTCTACATTTTAAGCAAGTGAAAAACCCCCAGCATTGTATTAAGTTTTTCACTGACAAGTGAATCCTTGTTTTGGATTGGAAATAATTCTGAAGAGTCAAAGAGGGAAAATAAGAAAAAGCAGCAATGATATGTAGTCAAAGAAACAAGAAAATGTATACATTCTTGCCTATATTTTTCTTTCCAAAGCAGTAATGGTTTAGGACTGTGGTCATTTGAGAAAACTAACAGTAGGACTTCTCCACTCCATATCTCTTATGGCTTACTCCATAAGCCTATTGAAGCAAAAATTCAGTCTTTCTGTTTCAAGGAAGCATGAAATGGTGGTTTGGATGTGGCTTACAATGTAAAGAAATCTAGATTGCCTTTTTCTTTCTGTCAGTTCTACCATAGTGCAGCAGAGTAACTGTAAACTGAAGTGCAGGCATTTGCCATCATCTACTGAGGGGTTTGTGCAGATCATCTCCCAGGAAATATCAGTTTAATTTGGCTTGTTTGAGAAGTACCATATTCCATGAAGAATATTAAATGAAAAATAAAGGGGATCTGAAAACACTATTTAATATCCTAATCAAAAAAAAAAAAAACCAAAAACCGAGGACAACAAATCATTGTAAATTAGATATAGTGATTTTTGCTTGTCAAGAAATGAAAACTGCCTTTTTTAGAGGCAATTTTTTCCCTACCTGGAATCTTCTGCCACTTTTGATGGTACCTGCTGTATTAAGCATCCACCAAATGCTTAAAAATAAGAAAATAATGCTACTTTATTTACTGAGGATTGTTTGCATTAAAATAGAGAGGGCAATAGATATGGTAAGGAAACAGTGAGAGAAGTTTTCAAGCTCTGTTGTAAAGGACACAACAGCAGCATTGCAGGACCTGTGATGAGTGTGAACATTCTGCAGCAAGACAGATCTTGTTTGGGCCATGGCCTCTTTGGCTGCAGATGAAATATCCTTGTGGTTGTTGGAAATTACTTTCCTATTTCTAAATGATTAATAAAAATAGATTTCTAGATGAGTAATAGAACGATTACTTTCCGACTTTAAGATTTTTAAAATTTTCCGTTTTCATTAAGAGAAAGCCAAGTCCTTTAAGAGTGCTTGAGGTGCATTCCAGGAGGGAGGGCAGCACCCAGTGTGGGGTGGTCAGCAGCCTTGGGGCAGCACATCTGCCAGAGGTGGGTGGGTCTGGCAGGTCAGCCAGACCAGCCACAAACTGAATCTTCCCACCTCACTGCATTCCCTGAGCATTGCACTATGTCTCTTTATAAAAAAGGGAAAAGCTTTCTGTCACCCTAAAGCTGCACTGAATTCTGCTTTTTAAGATGTACGAGTGGAAAAGGGCGGTCACATTTTAAGATCCATCCCATTCCATCCCTGGAGGTATTTAAAATCTGTGTAGAGGTGGCACTTAGGGACACAGATGATAGGTGGACTTGACAGTGCTGCATTAATGCTTGTACTCAATGATCTTAAAGGTCTTTTCCAACCTAATGGTTCTGTGATTTTAAAAAAGTTCCAAATTAAAGTTGACATCCTTCTACTGAACCCTTTATCTGTGTTAAAATTTGTCAGCCTGTTCCTCAGGGGTAAGCACTTAGTCTGTGTAATCAAATTGAATGGTCCTGGAAAAACCCTGCTTTTTATTCTGAGTAAGTTTTATATAGTTGATTGTATGTAAAATTAACAATTATATGTGGCAGTTAAATATCGCTTTCTGTTACAGAGAAATTTCCTGAGTGTTTTAAATCAATCCTGACTTGAATGTTAGACCTGCTGAACTTTTATGTGTGCAGCTTGTTCTTTTGAAATAGGGATTTTTACAAAGTAGGGCATGTCATAAAATTTGGACTTTTAATACTCAAAATCGGAACAAATACAAATAATTTCACTTAAAGCCCAGTACTTTTTAGGATACCTCAAAGGTTTGAGATCTAAAAAAATGTTGGACAGACTCTTTTGGAAGGAAGAAATTACTTTTATGACCCCTTATCCAGCATTTCCTCTGAAAAGAAAATCACCCTAACAACAGAAGACAAAAGGTGTGTGTTTTCTGGATCCATTTAATTTCAGCATTTGTATACATAATATTAAGTCTGTGGAAGAACATGGCTGTGGCATCTCTGCGCCTATACTCTACCATCTATTTAATTATCATGGTACCAGTAGCTGATCTTCTGATATCAGAGCTCCCTGGCATCCACTGTGTTATTTTCCTACATTTAAAGTACTGTGAATTCATTTCTTTTGGGGTTGGAGCAGTTTTCCTTGTGATGCCTTTCTTTAACTATACATATATATGGAAGTGTCCCAATGAAGAAAATAACAGTGATGCTTCATTTCCTTCCATATTACTCCTTTTTGCAGCAAATTCATTCCCTGCTCACCTTTATGCTTCCTGTTCTCAGTCTTCCTAACTTCCTACACAAAGTAATTCCTTCATCTATAAAGATATCTCAGTAAACTTAGAAAGGAAGGGTCCTACTTGGCACTGCATTGGCAAAAGGCAACATTCATTCATTTATTGCCATGCCTGCTTTTAGAGGAGTGCAGCTGTGGGCACATCTGGATAGTTTAGCTCCTCACACTGAAGAAGAATAAAAGACTGGAACACCCTCAGCTGGACCAGGGGCAACTGGAGGTGTTACATTAAATAAACTCTTTCAAGGCTGTTGGCTCTTCAGTAATTACTGGCAAAAAAGGACAAAGAAGAAATCTGAATGAAGCTCTTAAAAAGTAACTGGGAACTCTTTAGAAATACAGCAGACCAGTAGAAGAGATTCAAATGACATTTCATCCAAGCAAGGGAGGCTAGTGAAAAAGAAGACCCTGCCTGTTATGCTAGGAAGTATTGAAGCCTGTGATCTGGTCAATCACTTTTAGTTAATTCAGGCTGGAGCCTTAGCATAAAACTTCACAGCTGTATGAGGAATGCTTCTCTAGTGTGGAGCTGACACAGGTTATGAAAGAAACAAAACAGGGAAAGTTAGTAATTAAATTAAGCTTTAGGAACTAATTGATGTGGAGGTTTTTTTGCTTTTGTTTTGTTGGGGTTGGGGGGGATTTTTGTTTGTTTGTTTATTTGTTTGGTTTTTTTAAGGAAAGGCTAGATTGCAGTTGCTGCAGGGGGAAGCAAGCTGTTTGGGGAAGACTAAAAGTACAGGGAGCTGGATTGTAGCAAGACTGGGCTACACTGGAGAAGAGGTAATCAAAGTGATGACTATGTTTGTTGCATTTCATCTATCTTTTACTAGTTTTCAGTCTTGGGCCTGAGCAATAATGGAAAAGGAAGGAGAGGGTGAAGCTTTGTCCCTGCTGCTGAGCACTTGATCTGGGTGTCACCTCAGCCAGGTCCCTGTGTGGGGGTGTCACACATCCCAGATGAGGGAACCTGGAGAGCAGCTGCTAGGACCTCTTCTGTATGGCATATACTTTCTCAAAGAAAAATTTATTGAGTTTGAGGAGATACTGAGGACTTGATGGAGATTTGGTAAATTAATATGTTAATTAAACAAGGCATAATTTTGATGGATAATTGCTCCTGCACATCTGAAAGCTTTTTTAGTCTGTGTTCCTGTTATGAATGAACCTTGCCCATATGCAAGGCTTTGTATGAGTGTTTTGAGTGTCAAGTTTTCAAGGAGAAAAACTTTGATTGTTTTTGTTTTTGTTTCCCTCCTTCCTCCATGTATTTGCTAAGTTCTCTGTATTTCTTGAGATTGTGAATCTAGGAACAATTTTGTCCTTGTGAAAGAGTGAGGTGTTGCCAAAAGCAGAATACTGCCATCTCTGCTTATGAATCCAGTTTCAAATCCCAGATGCTTTACATAATAAAGCCTAACTGGGCTGATTACCAAGAGAACTCAGTCATTCAGGGAAATAAAAGGGAAAAATCCCTTTTCTTCATGGAGGAAGAACTCGTGCCAAGAGGAGGTTGAAATGTTAAAAATGCATTTTCTGTTTGGATCTTTCATATCAGCTGTCCTGTTTCCCTCTTCTTTCCCTTTTATTTAAGGCTGGGGATCAGTATCACCCTTGTGCAGTGGGTGTAGGTTGCAGTTTTTTGTAGGATCTGAGAAGACAGAAATTTATGAAAAACCACATTCAATGGGTCTCTTCCCTCTCTGCAGGAGCCTAGCTTAGGTAAGTCTCCCTGGCTATGTTTGCAGTGGTGCCATGGGTGCTGCAGTTTCTCTGCCCACCCACCCAGTCTATGGAGTTCTGGGTTGTGGTGGGTGGGGCCCACCCTGTGGCATCACTAAAAGCTGTAAGGGATGTTTGGCAGGGCATTCAGCTGCACAGGCACAACCATCCATATGCTCTGCTTCCTCCCTCTGCTACAAGCCATGGGGCAGGGCTCATGCAAAGCAACAGCAGTGAGACCTCGGTGTGTTTCCATTTCTTGTAGTCCTGCTTTATAGTCAATACATAATTTTCCTCGTGCTGCAGCCACTCTTAGGCTCTATGGGTTAAATTGGAAGCCCTCTTGTGGATTAGGAATTGACTGAAAAATAAGAAATAGAGAGTTGCTTTAGGTGGTCAGTTTTCTCTGGGTGGAGGGGGGGGTTACTGGTGGAGAAAAAGCAGGGATTTCTGCAGGGGTTGCTGCAGCTGTTCAACATAATCCTAAATGAACTGGAAATGGAAAAAAGTGTGGAAAGAGAAAATTTACAAAAATGTGAAAATACTTTCGAAATAGTAGAATTCAGTGCTGAGTGCAAACTGTTGGAGGATAAATTGGTGGTGCTAAGTAAGTGATCAGCAGAGAAGGTGAAATTAATTGCTTTTACAAGTGATGCAGACAAGAAAAGAAAATGCTATTCTGTAAGCTAAGCTGTTACCCTCACTGAGAGACCTTGACTGGCTGTGGGTAGTTCCCTGAAAACAGCAGCAGCTCCCTTGGCATCCAGTGTTGGTGCGAAAGGCAAACAAAACATTACAAACCCGTGAGAGGGAAACCGAGAACAACAACATCCTTATGTCACTGAGTAATCTCTGCTGTGCGGGCTTCTGGAGTACCATGTCCAGTTTTGTTCCCTTTGTTAGAGTAGAATTGGTGTACGGGGAGGAACGGTGAAGGCGGTCAGAGGTATGGGCTTGCTTTTATATAAATAGGAACTAATTAGTGTTGGAAATTTTCTGTCTGGAAACCAGGCAATTGGAGGAGACATAATATCACCTACAGTGGCAGTCTGTATAGTCATGAATGGCTTAGGGATGTGAAAAGAGAGTGTTTATTTCCTGTCGGGTTTTTTTGGGTTTGTTTGTTTTTTTTTTTTTTCTTTTCCACTGCTTCACAAAAGAGAAACTGGGGCACATAGAAAACTTCCAGGAAGGTAGTTTAAGCAAAACCAGTTTTTCACACAGCACATAGTTAAATTTTGGAACTCGCTGATAGCTGATGTTACAAAGATTAGCATAAGGTTAGCAGAGAAATTTTTAGGTATATTGTTGAAAGTATCATTTGCTCAAGCAAAACTGATTACATGATTATATCTTTATGACTTATGGTTACCGGTCTGTCCCCCAACATGAGTGGATAGCTGTGTGTTACTTCTGAAACAATTTCAAAAGAGCCACCATTTCTTGAAAAACTAGGTCATCATATTTAGGTGAAACTGTTTGGAAATAAAATATGTGTGATGTTGCTGTATTTGAACAGGATTTGCTGAAAACTACAGCCAAAACCAGAGTAAAGTAGAGAACTGAAGGAAAAAATAATGTTGTTGGAGCTTTCAAATCTAATAGAAGTTTGGAAAAAAGTCAATACAAATCAGGTCAAATATGATACCCATGCAGCAATGGAAATCGATTGATTAAATTAAATACATTTGGGCCTCTCTTATTATCTTTGCAGTTTCACTGAAATAGATCAGTAGACAAAAAATGTTTCCAATGCATTTTTTTCTTCTAAGACAAAACTGAAAGGCTGTGTACTCCTTAAATGTCTTTATGAGTTCCTCTGTTGCAGCAGAGGCTTGCCTGGGACTGGTGAAGATATTTTGCTGAAGACAGTAAATTAGCAGAAGTTAAAAATCAGAATTCCAGAAGCAGCTTGAATTTTTAATTTAAAAAATAATCATATTGTATCTGAAAAATTATAACATGTTCTACTGTATTTACAGAGTCTCACTGCTAGAACTGGGCATTAGTCCTTTCACTATAAAATTCTAATTAGGCATGAGATGTGTGGGACTGAAATGGCATGCTTAATTCCATAGCATGGTTGTCATGATGATCCAAAGGAGTGTGGGGATCAAGTAAAAACTTCAAGAGTGAAAACTGCAGTAGCTCTTCCCTGAGATATAGTCATGTTGTATTTTCAGGACTGTTTTGATTCCGTACATAGCTCATGGTCACATACTGGATTGCTTCATGTTGCAAGAAAGCTCAGTTGGGTTTTCCTGTTAAGAGTTGATTTTAGTTAAAGATCTGTTTCTTTAGTCTGACTCAAGGTTGTTCATGAAGCCATGGATAATCCTGTGTCAAACCAGCAGAGATTGTAAACCCACATTTGGTTAAGTATCTTGAAGTACTCTCTGTTTAATTCAGTACAGAAGCTATGCCAAAGCTTCTTACTCAGGCTGCCTGATTTCCATGAAAGAAAATTATTAAACAAGCACATGATTACAAATAACCCACTTATTACTAACTAATAAAAACTAACTTTCAGTCCAGCTAACTAAACCTTTCACGTGGATGCTGTGCTCATACTTTGCATGTTTGGAATTTGTTTGAAGGTGTAGAAAGTACATATGAAGTGGCATTGTTGGTGTAACTGAGGTTTAGCTACCGTATTAGGGTTCTCCATTCATTTTGCACAAGTGTAAGTTATTATGTGCTTGTGATTCTGAAAGTTGACTGGTTGATGTGGTAAAATTCTTCACTACATTTTTGTCTTCCTTTTTGTTTGTTATTTCACTGAGAAACTCCATGAAAAGATGGACCTTGCATATATGGGAAGCTTAAACAGCCTGTTGATTCTCCAAGGAAAACATGAAATTATTATTGAATTGAGTCAGGATATTCAGGGAAATCTGGGATTGAACTGTCATCTTCTCTTGCAGCAGGTGCTTATGAATGAGTACGTTTGCTGCACTTCTTGCTGCACCAGGAAACAGTGTAATCTTACAGGTGAGCTTTGCTGTTCTGCATATGCAAAAATGCCTTAGGCCTTTAACTTGCTGCAGTAACAAATCCCATTGGCTGTCTGGCATCTGGAGTTCTCCCTGGGCTGTCTGTGGGTGCAATATGGTCACACAGCTTTTGTTTGATAACAAGCCTCAGCTATCCCAGTGCACCTGCCGAGATATTTTTGCATGCATTTGCTCCTCTTGGGTCACCACCAGAATGGCAAGAGCCTGGTCTGGTAATTGTGGTCTTGCTGCCCATCACTTGTTCCTTTGCATAAATGCAGTCTCAAATGGCAGTCACATAAACAAAAGACTTTTTGCATACAAAGTGCCTACAGATCCTGTTTTTCAGCGGTAATACTTTGTTATGGAAAAGCTTGAGTGAAGACTTCATTTTGTCATTGCTATTAATATTGAAATGGAAAGATGTAGGGCTCTAGTCATTTCTAATACATGGGCCTGTCATACTTTAACTGGAAATAATGTGAATTAATGTAGTAAGTGAACTATCTAAATTAATTTTATTGGCAGAGGAAGCCTAGATAATTTCATGGGTCCTCTTAAAAACTTTTTTTAGTTCATATCCTCTCTAATGGTATTGTTGAGAGTTATGAACAGCTCATTACAGGTGTCTACTTGTTTCCCTCTGGAGGGCTGCTATTTTTACTGGCTATATGCCATGTTTAAAAAAGAATCTTTATCTTAAATAACAGCACAGTCCTTTTAAACATAATGAAAAACATCTCTTTTTCTTTCAGTCATGGACAATTTGTTAATGTTGGTTAAAAATCCAATAGGATGATTAGAAGAGTGGGGGAATTCAGCAAAAACCTGGAACAATGAGATTAGCAGGCATCAAGATGATCTTTGGAAATAAAAAGTATTAAAAGCATCATAGTTTCAGACTTGTAAAACAGTCTGTATAAAAGCAGTGGAAATCAATTATGAGGAGCAGTCGTATAGAGAAGCATTGTACAAGACTGTTTCGGTCTTGTAGGTTTTTCTGTGTCCCTGAAAGTTTTCCAGTGGTACTGTACCCTCTGTAGCAAGTAGAAGTTGACTGGTTGTGAGGTTTGGTTTTCCTGGGTGCCTTCTGCAGCCATTCTGCTGCCATACACCTTGAGGGGTCCATAGAGCATATTTCCACAGCAACTGTATTCCCACCTTAGGCAAAGGGGTTTCCATAGACTCGGAAACCCCTTTGCCTAAGGTGGGAATACAGTTGCTGTGGAAATACAGATTTCACAGAGTTATAAGACTGCTGTGGCACAACATTTAAGCAAACTCCTCCAAAGATTCCAGAAGACAGCTGCGTTTAAAGGAAATTCGACAGCGTGTAAAGGAAATCTGAAGTCCTTAACCTTCAAAAATGACCTGTCCAAAACGAACGTGGTCTGGTGAGAGTGGGATCTCCTTGGCGTTATCAGTGGGAAGGCATTTTCCTTCCAAGCTGCCCACCGTGGCAGCAATCTGACAGGAAGGTGGAGGAGCCCCGGCGTTCACGTGAGTGAGGCTGGGGCGTTCTGCGAGCGCGGCTGCTCCCGCGGGATGCGGCGCAGCCCTTCCCAGCGCAGCCCTTCCCAGCGCAGCCCTTCCCTGCCCAGCGCGGCCGCTCCTCCGGCGGGGTCCGAGCGCTCCGCTGCGGGCCAGCCACACGGCAGCGGGAGAGAAGTTCGGAGCGCTCCTGCTGCCGCCAACACTCCCGCTCCGGCTGTCCCCGCCTCGGCCAGGCTCTGCCAGCAGGGAACGTGGGCTTCTGCCTCCCTTTGTGCCGAGGGGAGCCGTGCGGAGCGATTGAAATGCGGGGCTGCGAAGCGCTGCTGTAGCGGGCTGGTTTGGGGCTTTTTCCCCCCTGCCTCCTTTAATCCTTGAGCGGTGGGGGGGGACATGCTTGCTGTGGATTCTTTTTGTTTTATCTGAGAATGAGATGCTGGCTGAAAATTGAAGAAATGGCCCTAGAAGAATTGATGCAAAGATTAAATGCGGTTTCCCAGTGCGCTGGTAGGAGGAGCTGCTGGTCTTAAATAATGTGTTGTGTGGATGCTGTTAGTGATTTTGTGGGATTTACAGAAAATCCTGGCGATCCGACTAGCTTTCTTTATGCATGCTCTCATTAATAGGAAAGAGAACATTAAGAGCTTTTGTCAGCAGGTTAAACTTTCATTGATATTAACACTAATTAACATTTTTTAGTGCTTGGTTATTCCTGAAGCATGCTTTAGAACATCATTTTGAGTAGCTGTTAGCCCAGTCATGTACTCTAAATGGGTCTTGATTCCCTTTTTATCTGACTGGGCTGTACCTAAATTGGGGGAATTACAGATTTGTCCTGTGAAATGGGTCTTGATATGAAGCAGTGAAAAGCTGAGCTAACTGTAAGCACTGCAAGTCAGTATTTTGGGTGGCTCTGAATTGCACTTCCATGAGAATGAAGAGTTGCATGAATTAATTGTGGTAAATGTAGTTTTACATTTGTATGGATTAAAAATTAGAGCAGATCTCCTAAAATTGTTTTAGCACTGAAGAAATATTATGAAAATTTCAGAGATTGTTTTATTTGTTGGAAATGTAAATGCTCGTGTGTTCAAAACTAGAACTAAGAAGCAGTGCACCATGAGGTGATCTTTGATTAGATCTAGAAGTGTTACCCTGGCTATTGCTCATGCAGAGATGTGAACATATTTCAGAATAAAAAGTTACCTGGAAAGACAAGAGAGGTGGTTTTTGCATCCTTTGCAACTGTTTGGTTTGCCCTTTTTTCTTGGTTGACAGATTATAGAAGTGTTGCATCTTCTTGTCATGTGAGACAAAACAGTGATTTGAAAATACAGAATATTATAATGTTTATTCATTGCAGTATCAAAACTTGGAATTTATCTTCTCATTTTCCTAGTCTGCTGTTTCCTAAGGGTGACTTTTTCAATTTCCATGTGGTGGAAGCAGATAATTAGCAAGATGGCTGATGCTGTAGGCTGATGAACACATAGATTAAAAGACAAATATGGAATGAACAGATCAGCTGCCTCTGTTTTCTTGGATAGGGGGAAAAAAGATATTTTACCTTTTTAACATTTTCTGGGGGGGAAACAAGATTTGATCTCACAAGAACAAGCATTAAATTACAAGGAGAGGTCACATACACATTTTTTCTCCTTCCTTGTTTTTTCTGTTGATTATCTTCCTATTTTCAAAGCACGTCTTTATTAAATATCTGGATATCTGTTTCATTTCCTGTTTTGGTTTTCTGAATGCTTAAGAAGAAAGCCAGTCTGATATTTGCTAGGGCATATTGTCTGTTGCAGCTTATTTTAGTAATTTGTACATTACTTTTTTCTCTCCCATGAAAATGCTGATCTAGTTTTTTTGTGGCAAGATAAATTTTAAGAACCTGTGCTGGATTTGGATGGGAATGTGGGAGCCTTTTCTTCCTGAGCTGAAGGAGAGGGAGGCTCCAGAGTGGGAGGTTTGCCTGTGACACTGCCTGTCTCTCAGCTGTGCAGCTGCAGGTACACTGTGACCTTCATGTAAGCCACCAGCAGCTCCAAATGCTGTTTGCATACTTGCTGGCAGCTCTGACCATGTGCTGGTTTTTAGCTTGTTAAACTTGCATATTTAAAGAAAAAAAAAAAGGAGAAAAGGCAGCATTTACTTTACAGGCAATTTCATACTCATGTGATTTGGCTGGTCCCTCTCCTCCCCCTTCTCTCTCTCCCTCTCTGTTATAATGCTAGTGCAGGTATTCTCAGACCACAGGCAGTGCTTTTATACAGCCACTGGTTGTATTTATAGGTGACTGGTTTGGGTTTCCTTTTTCCTTCACCCCCCCACCCTCCCTTGCTGCTTTCAGGTTGCTCAGACAGTTTCTCTATCGCTGTCTCCCATTCTTGGGCTGTACACTGTCCTTGGGTCTAATTATTCTCTGTCTTCCTTCACAGCACTTCTGTTGGTTCAGAAACCTTTTGTAAGCAAAGATTTCCTTAACAGCCCAAGATCACGTTCAGACTTTTCCAATAGCTCTGTTCTCAGGAGTAATTGAAATGCAGAGGTTCTCATGGTTTCCCCCTGGTACAGCTGCCCACCTTCAGGCATCCAGGGATTTTCTCCTTTGTAGGATTCTAGGGAAAAAAACCCCAAACCTGTTCTTCTTCCTTAGCTAGTTGTTTTATGGATTTTTTTTTTCCCTGAATTATGCTGCAGGCAGGCTGAGATTTTTCCTAGGTAGTTTTAAGCTTTTGAGTCAGAAGATGAATTCTGTGTGCCAAACAAGAGAGAGGGGGCATGTTAAGAAGGAAAGTCCTTCCACCTTTTGAGATGTACTGGTTGTTCCTGTCCCTGACCGGGTTGGGGGCCAGGAAGCCTGGAGCAGCTCATCTCCCAACCTGGCATCTCCCAATGCCTGAGGTTAGGAGTGGTAAATCTGGGTGTGTCTGTAATCTTTCACTGTTCTACCAGAACAGCCTTTGTGCCTCTGGCTGCCTTCCCACTGGCAAGTCCCCTGTGTCAGTCTGCCACTCACACAACCTTTCTGGGCTACTCATCCCTCACTGCCACACCAGCACTTGCCTTAGAGATCTGCTCCCTCTGCTCTGACCAAATTCTGCTTTACTCACATTCCCAGCTCCCATGGTAAGTTACTGACCTCTCCTTACTCTCACAGCAATGTGCGATCCTCTCACTGAGTCCCTCGAGTGCCTTCCTGTGCCACATTTCACAAATCTGGACAGCTTTCTCTGGCAAAGCTTTGATTGAATATTTCTTGTTTTCCTCACCTTCACCTTATTCTCCAACACCTTACATTATCTTCTCCTTCTGAACACACTTAGCTGCCAAAATCATGCTCCCTAGTTTAATATTATCATTTGCTTCATATTCTAGATCTGACCCCTGCTCCACAGTTCAAAATCACCTTGTGCCCTACACTTTCCCAACAACTGTAAAGAGTGTTCCCGTGGCATCTTCTTTTATTTTTTCCCAGATTTGTTCCTCAATATTCCCAGCCACTTTCCTTCTAGCAAATGGCCACCTGGACTTGGATGACCAGATTAACTGCTTTTGCTGTTCTCATATAAATCCATAAAAGGCAGAAATGATTTAAAGAAATTCTCTTGTTGTAGTTTTTTTTTTTTTCCCTCATTAGAATTTTGGAGTTATTTCAGAAAAAAACTGTGAAATTATTATCGATACTGAAAAAACAAAATCCTGGTTTTTCCATGTTTATTGCTTTGATGGATAATGACATAGTTTCTCTTTGTTTGGATGTCATTTTTATTTTTCTTCTTATTTTTCAGTTCTGTTGCTGTGTTAAATTTAACCCTCTTCCACAAATTTATGTTTATGGGCAGGACTTCCCCTCCCCATGGAGCAGTAGCTCAGAGGTTGAAGCCTGAGATGATAAACAGTTCTGACCTGGGACCTCATGGATTGTCCGTATCACTGACTGCTGTGGGGATTCTGCTTAGGACTCCCTTTGTTCTGACTGACACACAAACAGTGTTAAGGCACCAGCTCTCAGTGTCAGCCACTACCCTACATTTGCATCACTTGGAAGCCTTGCAGTGACGTGTTTAATTCGTGCAAACAGGCAATACAAATCTGATATTCTCAGTCTTAAGCTTGTGGAAGCCCCACTATAATGGTTTCTTTCCACCTTGGAAAAGTGCCACTATAGCAGCTACCATCTGTTTCCTCTCCTCAAACACAATTTTAATGCTCTGCAGAAAGAAGAAACATCTGGAAAGCAAAGAAGGAAAACATGTGATTCCTCAGTAAATCTGTATGCAGTGCTGGTATTTTTAGTGCAGGTAGCATCCCATAGCCATTTCAGTCACTTTTCAGTAGCTCTGCATTTTCAGTCTTAGTCACAGTTTGGGCCCAAACTTTACATTACATTTCCCTGGCTTTCTGTTCCTGACAGGCAGGCTTTTGAAGCTTTGAAGGCTGGCTCACCTGTCTTGACAAATCAGGCACAAATGTGGGAGGAAGGGACACACCATCTCCACGTACCAGAATCACTGGGGTGAGTTAGATTATTGCAAGGACAGGAACATCCTCAGGCATTAAAATGAAGGGACATTTTAAATTCTGGGCACCTCTTCTCTGTGTCCTGTCCTCCCCATTCCTACACTCTTGTGAACTTGCCTGTTCTTTTTTATCCTTGTGGCTTCTGTCCTTAGTTCGCTTGATTTTCAACTTTGGGAACTCAAAAAGTCTTTCTCCATGTGGCAGAGTGCTCTGTATGCTTCTGCTAATTTGGCAAGCAGGCAGGTCTGAGCATGAAGGCATTGATTTACTACTTGGCAACTTTTTCAGCTTTCTATGTAGCTGGTAGAGTTGGAGAGATCCATGTGAGAGCTCTGAAATCTGCAGGTTGTGGGCATGTCCACTGCGCCCAGGTGGCCTTTAGTGGTAGTGGGGAATGCCTCTGCTGGTATTAGCTTGCTTTCCCTTCCTGACATG
Source organism: Haemorhous mexicanus (assembly GCF_027477595.1). Taxonomy (NCBI): domain Eukaryota; kingdom Metazoa; phylum Chordata; class Aves; order Passeriformes; family Fringillidae; genus Haemorhous; species Haemorhous mexicanus. The sequence goes on along the minus strand of NC_082342.1, from coordinate 96,685,518 downwards.
AGGTTTAAAATTTCAAAAGTAAGCATGACAGCTGCAGTTGAACAGACACAAGCATTTAGGAGTGGATTGCTCTCGTTTTCTGTGAGGATGGCACTGTCATGGATCCTGGGAGCACCTGCATGGCATCCATTTCTTAGCATATGCTAGCCTAAACCAAACTCCTTATTTTACTACTGAAACAGCTGAATCTAGTGAAACTAGTGGGAGTAAGGTTCAGAGATGGCAACAGAATTTAAAAAGAGCTGGCTGCCTTTTTGGGAATCTGAAAAAAAAAAACTGATTAGCATTAAGGTTGATTACTTTTTTTTTTTTTTTTAACCAAGCTAATGCTTAAATATTGTGTCCCAAAACACTTCATCACAATATGTTTTCTTTTTTTTTTTACATGCAACTTCCCCCCTCCACCCCCTTTCCAAAAAAAAACCCCCAGCTATCACTGACTTCATATCCAAAAATAGGTATTAAACAGTACATGATGGCACATTTAGAATGGCTTTTCATGGGATTGTGGGGTGCATATTTGTCCGTCTCCTCTTCAGTTTATGGACTTTGGGTATATATACTTAAAGCTTGCAGAGCCTGGAGAGCCCTGCTGGGATTTAAGTACTTAGTGATACGAAAGAAGAAAAAAGCCTTTTCCTTTGATGTGTTTTTATAACCATGGTGTGTCAGAATATTTTCTTGGCAGGAGTGCCTGGCACAGCTGCCTGCCATGCTTCCAACCACCGAGAGCCAAGCTGCAAGATTACCTTGTGCATATCAAATAACAGGGAACCTCTGCAGAGAAGGAGCAGCACAGAGCAGGGACGGAGCATGTAACACAGGCTGAGGTGTCTTCAAGGTGTTGGCTCTCAGCTGATGTGTAGGCCAAAACCTGGGAGTGGGAGGCATTTGGGTCACTCACTTTTTCATTTAATGAAGAAGATCAAGCCAGCTACCTGAGATTTTGTTGTTTGTGTGTCAGCTTCAACAACTTCTTAAGGTTTTCAGTATTTGAAACACTGCATTACAGCTGGAAGATTGAGCATGCTGTTTTACAATATCTGGCTTAGTTCCACTGTTTCTTTTGTCTTGTCCCATTAAATAGCAGCTCTCATTTTGGACAGAAGGAATAGGATCTTGAGTGCTTTTATATGGATAAATCACTTGTAGGTCTCTTGAGTTAACCCTGCAATACTGTGTTAGCTATTTTGACCTCTCTCCAGTTACTTATCCCCACAACTACATAGCTCAAGCATGAGCCACTTGGCTCACCACACACAGGAATGCAGCTTTCTGGTGATGCAAACTGTCTGGAAGCCCAGCCATTAACATTGCACCATGGGTGCAGCCTTGTGGAACAGTCAGCTTAAGCACACAGTCCTGGGTGCAGGTAGAGATGGAATCATCATCTTGGAGGTTGACTTCCTGCACAGAGTGGGCAGTTTTGGACAAGAGATCCCCTCACTTACAGCAGTCTTGCATGTTATATCCTCAGTCTGCCTCTGCTGTTCTTTTTGTGGCTTTTGAGTTTTTGTAATAATGCTTTAAATTTCTTGATGACTGACAGGAAGTGCTATTTGAGTTGTGGTTTTCCAGGGGCATGGATCTGGGTGTTTGGCTTCCCACATGGTTCCCTGGAGCAGCAGAGAGTGGGACACAATGAAACCCTTGATGCAATGAAGAAATGTTAAACTTGGTCACACAAAGGTGTAACTGGCTGTGAGTTTCAGCAAGGGAGAAAGCTGAAATGGAGAAGCCTTGTGATAGCCATCCCCAAATGTTTCTAGCTTCATGTGAAGGTTGATGGTGTTTGAACTTGGTAGGAGCCAGTGTGATGCTCCCTTAGGCAGTTAAATCTCTTTGAGGACACAAGGCAAGGCAGACTCCTACTGAATGTGGCACTCAAATCGTGGTGAGCTGATAAAGCACAGAGCAGCATGGTACTGCTAGGTTTTGAAGATTTTGGTGTGCAATGCTGCTTGGCAGCAGTCAGCCTTTTTGAAATTGATAATCTGGGCAAACAGGTATTTGGCAAGTTGAGAACTGCACTGCTGTGCAATAAGCTCCTGTTTTTCACCTGTGCTGTTACTTCGGGGCTGTGCATGCTGTCACCCTTCCTGTGCTTGAGGCATTTGCTAAGTGACAGCTTTACTAAAAGTCTTTCTGCCTTCAGCATTTCATGTGGCAGGCAGAAAATTTGCACCAAGAAATGACTGTCCTAGTTCTTTTAAAGTCTCAATTCTTGTTGAGCCAGAAATGTATCTTCCTTTTCTTTCAATTCCTGCCTATCATCTGATGGATTTAAAGGGAGGATGGCTTTGCATATGAAACACCAAGATAATTTATATAAGTAGCAATTGATGAGAATACACATAGCTGATTTTCAAAATTACTCTTCAGGCTACAGCCTTCATAGTTAAAAATATCAAATGATAAATTGCAGCCTTTTTTTGTAAACACTCCTGAGTCTGGCTTCTGGGATGAACAAAGAAAGTCCTTTCCCTTGGTCACTGTTTTGTCCTGGGCTGCTGGTTTTTTCTCCCAAGTAACCCTATGGTTAGGTTAGCTAACCATACTTGGCTGGTCATTTGAGGTTACCCCATGTCACATGCCTTGTGTTTGAACAAGAGCTTTGTAAAACCAGTCTTGTATCAGCTTTTGGCCCATAACCACATGAACCAGTGCGTTGTGTGACTGGTTTGTTTCCTCTTTCTGTGTTTACCTTGCGTGTGTCACTGCAGGCACAATGCCTGCTGAAGCAACTGCTGTGAAAGGCCCTGCCAAACTGAAATGTTCCTTATGGCTCTGGATCCTGCTTCTGTGGAATATTTGTAATTGAATTGGTTGTTCTCTATTCCCATTATCTTAACATTTGCAATTTTCAGATTCACTGCAGTGGAGAGAGTCATTTGGTAATTCATGTGGTGAGGTGAAAGCTGAGTGGGTTTTTCTGATTCCCTGTCTGCTTCTGAGAAGTGCCTGAGCTCTCTCAGGCAGGTGTCTTGGGTATAGGAGGGAGGACAAAATTTACCCATCTTGTATCCTCTTGTTGATAGGTACATTAATTCCTCTGTCCAAACACCAGGTAATTCTTCTGCTGGCTTTTGTTATCAGTTTCCAGCTGAGTCTGGAACTTGGTTGTTATTACCAAATGGATTTAAAAAAGGAAGCTTGATGCTTTCTTTCTTAGCATTTCACTTTTTTGAGACACTTTACTCAGCCTTTCAGCATGTTTGTAATGGCAAAGTACATTTATATAAAATACTCTATTCTTGTTATAATACTTAAAAAACAAAATTAAAGGTCTCACCCAAACATTCAGTGAAATAAAGTAGATAAGAAAGGGTTTGTGTTTGGGAAAAGAATTTTTCCAGCTTACTTTGAGGGCTGTTGACAATGGAAGAAGGGGAAAGATGGGCTAAGGAAGCAAAACAGGTGTGTTTGGTCATGAGCTTGGATGAGAACCAAAAGCTGGCAGAAATGAGATGATGAAAAAAGGTTCTCTGGATGTTTTGCTCATAGATGGGCGTTTAGTAGGATATGAAGCTGGGCCTGCATAATACACTGTCTGAAAAATAATAACTTCAGTAGCTAGGATGGAACATGACCTACATTCACAGAATCACAAGAGTGATGAAAATTCATCATCATTACTTTATTCATGCTTGAGTACATGCTAGGCTCTAATTATGAGATAGCTTCAGCCTGCTCAGGACCCAGACATTTACTGTGATCCTGGCACAGGTGGTTTTGTTGAGGACAGCCACAGTCAAAAATTCTGTTTCTGGGTTCTGTGCCACAGCTGCTAAGGCTGCAAGTGACCTGTGGGATGTACATTGGAGTTCTGATATTAAAGATTTGAAGGTAAAGAGAGGCAAAGAGCATCTGAGTGCACTGGAGGGATCAAAAGGAAGTCATCAAAGTTGTTGATGGTTTTCAAAATGCTGCCAACAGCTGACAGGAAAAAAAAAAAAAAAGACCTTTTCACATCAGATAAATCACTTGTGAAGTAAAGGTAAGAAAAAAATACAAACCAACACATACTTTTTTTAGCTTTCTAATTCCATACTTTCATCATTTCCTTCTGCTGAGTCTCTTCAGTGCTTCTTATTCCCAGCTCATCCTTTACTTGCCTTTCAAGGATATTGCAATCTGCATCTGACTTCAGTGCCATCATTGTTTCAAAGTCAATTCCTTTGAAAATTGTATACCTGTATTTCTTTGAGACCACAAAGCCTGGAGCAGGAGAGGGATATTAATAGAAACTGCTTCTCTCTGTTGTTGTATGAAGACAGAAGATGAACTATTTCAGTGTGGCAGTGGGAGGTGTTTTTCAAAGCAATTGTTTACATTTTTGATCTAACAGGGAATTAAAAAGGTCTGGGTGGCACAGAGAGCTGCCATAATTTTGCAGAAGGAGAGTAAAGGTATGCATTAAATGCTATATTGCTAATTTTGCAAGGTGTGCTTAGCAATTATCCAAATTAAAGTAGTACTAACAGTTCCCACTCAGCCTTCAGGAAATCAGGATTAAACTTTGCAGCATCCAACCACGTGCCTTTTAAAACATGGAAACAGAACAATTAGTCTGAGCTTTATTTGGTACTCTTCTTAAACACCCTCGAACCCCACAATGATTCTTTTAGGACAATGGTCCAGGGCTGAATTCAGTAAAGACTCTGCCTGACATTCATATGACACTGCAGGGAACTCTTATTGGAGATGGTGGGAAGAGGCAGGATTCCAATTTTATCCCCAAAGGAGGGTGAGAGTTTAAAGATCCAAGAGTAGTTTGAAGGGAAATGCAGGTATTTGAGACAGGCCTGATGTGTGACTGCCAAGGCAGGAAGGGTTGGGGTTGTTACCCTTTGGCACTTGGATTGCGGAGAAGCCCCTCCTGTTCCCCCCCTTTCCCTCAGGAGTTCCTCTCCCATCCTTTCCCATCAAGTAGCTCCTGACTTTCCGCACATGGCCATTCCCTGAGCTGCAGTGTGGCTGGTGGCTCTTTGGTGTGCATCCTGCCTGAGAAGGAAAGCAGGAGCAGGCAGTGCTACGAGACAGAGGAGCCTTCCCACTCACTCAGTATCACCACCACCCTGGACCAGCAGTCTCACTGGTTTGACAACCAGTCTGCAAGTTTCCCTGACATGTGAGACATGTGATGCATGGCTGGTGCAGAGAGCTAGACCTGTGTCCTTAAATAGCAACAAATGTAGTTTATAATATTCAATTTTAGAGATACTCATGGAAGAAAAGGCAGCAAGACGCATACATCCGCTCTCCTCTCTTTCCTAACCCTTTTCTCTGCTGCCTGCTCCTGGCAGCAGATCAGCTGTGGGTTAGCCTTACAGGGGGGTATTTTTGCTCATTAGGCTCTGGGGTTCTCATCAGCCTTGCCAGCTGTGTGCTGCTCTCCTGTGCAGGGAGCAGGGCCACGCTGGGTGCTCTGTTGGGGGTGTGCAGATCTTGTTTCTCTACAGACCCTGCCCTACAGACTGCACGGGCCACCCTGTCCGTCAGGGCCCCTTCATCCCATTGGGATCAGAGTCCTTCACAAGCAGCTGCTCTGGCTGCAATATACTGGAGTCAAAAAGCACTCAGGAAAAAGTTGTTAGAAGTGTCTGGGTTAATTTTATAGCATCGTTAATGCTGGAGACCTCAGACTTTGAAAGGTATCAATGCATTGGTAACTGCAGAGGGAAGAACTTATTTTAACTATTTATGCCTTTAGAAAGGAATTTTGAGGGTCAAAGCCTGATTTTTAAAATTTATTGCTAATAACACATTAAGCAATGAATTAGTAAGTTATTAAGCTATGAATAAATGAAACTGTGTTTGTTTTAAAGGCTGGTCATTTGCTCTGCTCCATTTTTTGTACAGCCTGCCAAGCCCTTCGCTGGTGAGCTAGACTGCTCTGGACAGATCCCTGCCTCGAGTAACTTGTTATCTGTATTTGACGCAGCAGAAAAGGAAACATCAGACAAGCGTGGTGGAATTGATGAGGGAGGGAGGGAGGAACATTCCCAGCAGAAATAAGGTCAGGCCCATCACTGCACAGTGCTGCCAGTGGGCTTTGAGCAGTGTTTTTGTTTGGGAGAAGAAGAAGTGAGTGCCCCATGTATCTCTTGGCAGGTCTGGTCCTCTGCTTGCGGAGGTGACAGTCCGCTTGTGGCTCCTGCCCAGCTCAGTCACCTGGGTTTCCTTTCCTAGAGGTGAGGTGAGGTGGGATGGGAGGGAGCAGGGTGAGGCAGAGCTTGGCACTTGTGCATCTCCTCCCTGATAAGGCCAGGGCACGGCAGGGCTGGGAGCCCAGGGAAGCAGCAGCGCCCGTCTCATGCGGAGGCAGCCTGGGAGGGTCCGGCCAGTGCCGACTCTGCGTGAACTCCGATATCCGAGGCTGCTGCTGCTCTTGTTCTTCACCTCAGCTGCTTCTGTCAGCAAGCAACCAATGCTATGTTATGAACTGTTAAGACATGAAATAGCATTTTTGCTCTAATGTTTTAGTTTCCATCTTTGTTGCTTCCCCCCCCGTATTTTAAAAAATTGTTTGAAAAATGATGTAAAATATCCCATTTTGCCATACTTGATGTGAAGTTGTGAGTTTGTATGGTGTAGGGTCAACACTTGGTGAGCTTTTTAGGTTCTGACAGCTGTTAGATGTGCAGTCAACAGAACTGCAGTTTCTACACACAGAAGTTTCTAATGTCAAGCAGCAGTTTGACTGCTATTAATAAACCATGTTGCTGTTACCTAATAAATGAGACCATTTTAAAAAACCCAAACAAGCAAAAAACCCAACAGCAACGATTTTTAATAAAGTTTTTTTTTTTTAAGGTTTTTCAAAACAGTGATCTCAAACCACTTTCTAAGCACTTCTATTTTTTCTCTCCCTCGCCTTTGGCTTCCCATGGTTTCTCTTGTATTAGGTGAGAGATGGGTACCTTGCAGTGGTTTGAACCATTAAACTGCCGGTTGATTAAACAGAAATTTGCCTTTTTTTTTTTCTTTTTGAGGACAGAGAAGTGTGCTCACTGTCATGTCTGCAGCCTGCCCTGCCTCATCCTGAGGTCATTTGATTTGAGCCTATACCAGGGCACGAGTGAGAACACATGGTCATGGCACAGGAGGAACTGGGCTGGGGCATGACTGCTCCTTCACTAGCAGTGTGCAGTTAATTAAGGGGAGAAATGGTGAAACTCTTGTGACCATCTCCCGTAATTTGTGTTTCCTGGATAACTGAATCAAGTACAATCATCTCTTTGGAAGTTTACTGTCTTGGTTAACTTCAGGTCTGAGATGGGTGTTGAATGTTATGGCTCTTGGTTTGCTGCCTGGCAGAGCAGAGAGAAGCTGCCTGGTCTGTATGTTACCATACTGCAGGTACTTGATTTCTGCAGAGGTCTGCCCATTAGGCCCACTTTCTTGACTGAGTCTTTTCACTTCTTGGTGCATGCTTCTGTCAAGATTTAATTGAATTTTGAGCTCACCCATTATCCTGGAGTTTGTTTCAGTAGGTGTAGTATCACGCTCCAAGTCTTCCATGTTGTGTGAAAAAGAAACATTTCAGTTCATTCTGTCTTCTGCCTGTAACTAATTTCAAGGTGTGATATCTGCACACCGTTTGTTTTCACACAAGATTTTATTTGATTGCTTGTGAAGGGTAGAAATAGTTATTATTTTTTTGGTACCACTTATCCAAACTCTTAATTTTTTCACACCTCCTAAAACAAATACATGATGTGTTAAGTAATATTTTACTTTGAAGATCAAAACTGTATAGTTAGAAATTACAGGGAAATTCAGATTCTAGTATGCGTAAACCAATACCAGAATTTCTTCAAGTGCCACATTTTTTACTCACCTTGTGAATAAATAAGATAGAGGTGCAACCAGTGACTGACTTAGACTCTGTTTCCTTTGCATGTTCATGTTGCACTATGTCTAAAGAAACAAATGTCATGGGATGGTGATCTGGGAAGGCACAAGGCAGAAAGCTGAGTGTGCACATTGAGTCTAAAAAGTGACATTTTGTGGTGACTTTCATTTTTCTTTCCTTCAGTTTATCAATTTACAGGTTTGCCTTAGCTGAGTCCAAAATCAGAGAAAAAGGTTTGCCTAAACTAGGGACAAAATGTACATTAGTAACAACTTTCAAGTATGTGTAAGCAATCAGCTGCAATGATAAGAGCTAGAAGTATTTTTTTTAATGCGACACCTTTTTTGATTTTTTCCAAGCCATCTGTTGAGAGCTTCAAATATTGTTAAGATTTGCCATTTGTCCGAGAAAAAAACACTGATTGTTGTGGCAGCTATTTGCTGGTTTTCTAGCCTTGATATGAAACTTACTTATAAGATGCTTGTCTTTTCATTTACAAGTCTGTATTCATAGCAAACTTATTTTTCAGTGCTAAATTATTAATCTTAAATGTTATCTGAGAACATTTTGGTCATTTACTGGTTATTAAACTTTATTATAAATTTATAATATTTGCAAAGTTAATATGAGAGATATGTATTTTTATGCTTTGTGTCTGAAATCAATTCTTATGTTGCTGTTGGATGAGAATATATTCAAGCACCTAAATTTCATATTTCAATTGGAAAAGTGCCTTAAATAATGGAATTGAGGCATGAGATTTATTCTGAAAAGGAAATAAGGTTTATCTAGGTTTGTATGGCTGCTCAACAGTGTTTGCTCTTTGAGGCCTTGTGGTTTTTGCTCTGTCTGCTATAAGATCATGAAAGAGTAGGTTGCTCACCCAAGGCATTGTGTTTTATGCTTTATTAAAAATTGCACCCCATAAAGCATCAAAACTTATCAAAATAAACTGTATTATGTTATTTCTTATTATGATGCCTTGTTTGCACACGTACACTCCTGTTTCTCCCCATTTATCTTTGCCTGCATGCTCGGCAGCATTTCTGTGTCAATGCAATATGAACAGGATGATCCCAAGTCTTCCTCACTTGTTTTCTCTGAGACACTACAGCAAAGCAGCTACTCCAAGGGAAGGATCAGTGCCCAGCACTGAACAGGAAGCACAGGGGCATTCTTGCAAAGCCAGAAGCAGTTTCCTTGGCATGGTAGAGGTGCTTTCTCCTCTCCTCTGAGTCCTGAGAGATGAACTCTCATCCTGGCCTCTGCTCCTGTTACTGCTGTCCTAAGCAGGTCCCTCCTCAGGTCTCCTGCCTGAGGTCCATCTGCTGCACCCAGGGTCACACCACACCTCCCCTCCAGTGCCTGTATCTCCTCTGCCCTCACTCCTTTCAGTCCCCAGCTGTCCCTCCCCAGTACCAAATTCCTTTCCTTCCAGAAGCCTCCTTGCAGTGTCTTCTCTCACTGGAAGTTGACTCTGTCCAGCCTCCTTTCCCATTTTGCTGCAGTCTCACTGACCAGCTTTCCCCAACCTGTGGGCTGGTGTCCACCCTGTGCCAGCAGCCCCCTGTTCTCTGCAGGGGATCCTTCTACCTGCCACACCTGGTGGTTTTTCTGCCAGTGAGAGGAGGCAGGGGCTTGTATCAGGGAAAGGAGTGAGCTCCAGACCAGACTGAGTGATTCTGGGGAGCTGTGGCAAGGCTGCAGGTGCTTTAACCCCTTCACTTGCTCTCATTCCACCAGAGCTTATGTGCTGAACACCCTATGGATAGCAAACGACCTTCTGGCTGTGTGGTGGAGCTACCTGGAGGTGCTCAAAGGGGTGCCTGCTGAACCTAAAGTCAGTGACATGCCACAAGAGTTTGTCAGAAACAGAGGGTAGAAGAATGCAAATACAGTGTGGATAAGAGTTGTGTCTGCTTGTTAGGACGTGGAGGAAGCAGATCCTAGATCTTTACTGCTGATGGCTGAAGATTGCATCACCCAGTACCCAACAATAAATACTGCTTTCGGAGGTCCTTTGTTGGAAGGGCCCCCTTCAGAAAAGAAAGGAGATCTTGTTCTGCCAATCCTTTAATGACTATGTCTCTCTGTGTGCATTCAGGGGAAGGGGGTTTCAGATAACCAGATGAATTTTAACAGAAGGTCTTTGTGTAAAATATATGTACATTAAGAAAGAAATATATTTAAATTCAGTTTTCAAGAAGAATGTGAAGTTGCAGGGGGGAGAGGGGGAAGAGGGGAAAGTGTAGTGGTATTTTGCTCTGCTTTGCAGATTCTTTGTAGAAAATACTCAGAGCATGGTGCTTCAAAAATATTTCCATTTTCCAGACCTATTTCTGGTTAAGTTTTATTTGAAGGAAGTTGCTCAGCCGCGTGTATAAGGCAGACAATACATTTAGAAAGGTTGAATTATGAGGAATTCTGTTTGCTGTCCCTGTCTTCATCATGCGTAGAGGTTATTTGGTATAAAAATTCAGCACTTTAATATTAGTTCTTTATTTCTTGAGTACCAAAATAAGAACACATAATCTTTTATTCAAGCAAACTGAATAGGATTGGTAATTGGAGACTTGAGGATTTAGGATTTGTTTGTTGTTTAATAGCACTGTCCACCCATTACAAATGAATTTTTAATTTCTTCTCCCCATCTGTGATAACCTAATCCCCTGCCAACTCTTGACAGTTCTGCACACTTGTGATTTATTCAATTCCATCTTTCTAAAACATGGAACAGGGATTTAATTGCCTTTTGTGAAGAATTTTGCCAGTAGGGCAGTGGAGCCTCATTCCTTCATTTGCAGACAGAAACTGCTTAATCTGGTAGTTCTGAAGTTTGTACAAATTTTGGATCTACCTTAAATACATTTGCTTTAGCCTTTTTTTATATCTGGAAAAATTAACACAAGCTTGAAGATTACTTTTCTCTCCTTAGAGGACTTTGTCTGTCATGCCTATTGTTTTTGTACTTTCTAACAACTGTTAAATATGTGATGCACCATTTATCTGCCTGCATGTGTGTACAACTTGTAAATAATTTAATGTTTTACTTTGCCACTTGGCCTCTTCGCATAACTCTAAAATGAGGAAGATAAAATTCTGCTAAATTATTAATTCACTAGGAAATTGAAACAACCAACATAAATTAAGCACGGAAAATGGTTCCCTTTTCCTCTGTGGGAATTAAAGCAGTGAACACAACTGGATAACAGCAAGGGAGCTAAATGGACCAGATGATTATAGAATAATTTAGATTGAAAGGGCTTCTGTGGGTATCATCTTGTCCAACCACCAGCTCAAAGCTAATCTGCTTATTAGAGACATGCTTGGTTGAGTCTTGAATGCCTCCAACAGGGCAGATGATCCAGGATGAGGGGTTCAGGCGTCTCCTGTGTCCATGGGTACATAGACAGGGCACATCAGAATCTGTTGCCTGCCTGGCTGGTGCATTTTGCTGGTATTCTGCAGTGTTAGAAGTTTTCCTGCAGGTTAAAACCTTTGCCGCAAGGTGTACAGGTGCTACAGTGCCACTGTGGCAGAGCAGAAAATTTTGCAGCTCGCTCTAAATGGATCAAGGCACAATGACTCTATGATGGCTTCTAGGTCTTGCAACTCAAAATAATTTGTTTGTGTCAATTTTCATAGTAGCCAGTTGTTTTTTAGTTATTTACTGTGGGGGTTTTTGTTTTGCCATATTCATATAGTATATATCGTAGTAGTGATCACAGATTGTTTTACATGTTTAAAGATAATGAAATGATTGTACACAGGGAAATGTGGCGAGATATTATTAGTATCCAGAACAGCATCAAAGTCCAGGCATGTAGGTGCAAAGCTGCACACAGTAATAGCCCTTTTCTCTGATACTACTTTGGTTTTGATCTGAATTTATTTTGATTCGAGAGCAGCTGGGGAGTTCTGAAATATTTGAGTGTTGTATATATTTAACATTAACTGCAGTATCTGTGCTTTTTTTTGTTTTGTTTTCTTACCTGCTGGGATATATCTGGGAATCCCAAACGTTCTTCTGAAGGAGAAAGTCAGTTTGCATAATGCTTTCCAGATGCCCTGCTTGTATTTAGGGATACAAAATAAAAACTATGCCAGGCAGACCTGTACATAACTAACAGAGGTACCTGAGGCTGGTGGCCTACACATCACAGATCTGAGCAAAGATTACTCCTATGACCATGTCACTGATTTGTGTTGGATTGCACAAGGAGAGGACCAGTTCCCTAGATGATCCTGTCCTTGGGTTTGGCATTCCACTACTGATTCTTGAACATCCTGCTCTACTAACTTTCATCAGCCACCCAGGTGAAATTCTGGATGTTGTTTGGGAAGCAAATAACCTCTCTGTGGGGAAGATGGGATGTGTGCAGAGACTAAAATACATTCAGTTTAAATGCAAAGGGACAGTGTATATGACATGGTGGATGGAGTAATTGTCACCTGGAAGAGATGCCAGCTTTCTGGAGCAGATCACCCTCCTTAAAGATCCCTACTGCTGCATCCCTGAAACCAAGTCCTCAGTATCAGACTTTTAGTGGGAGCATTTGTGCCCCTTTTCCTCAATAGTTCCATCTTCAGTGTCATCATCATCTTCCTCAAAAAAGCTGGGATTGATTAAGTCCATTTGGTGATGAAGAGTGAAGCAATGGGATAATGTTTTTAGAGATCAGACCTTCCAGAAACACATCGTTAATGGACAGCAGAGCATGCCCTTGTTACATTTCTTGTGCATAAAAAAGGAACACATAAAAACTGCTGCCACAGTACTGTCTTTACTGACAGCATTTAGAATGTCTGGAAAAAATTAATCTGTGAATCCAAACATAACAAAGGAGATGAGAATTTGGGAGGGAGAAGGGGACTGTTAGCTGGGATTACCCTTTGGTTTTATGGCTCTACAGCTATGGGGACCCACACTGTGTGCCCTTTGCAGGCTTTAGTCACATCAGAGAATATGCAGGCCAAGGTATAACCTATGATTTTTTTGCTAATGTCTTGACTTTTTCTTTCTCACTAGCTTACATACCAATAATATTATTTTCCCCAGTATTTCTGTGCTGTATGACTATGTCAAGAGGAGCCATGATTTCATCACTGCCTGTTTCTACTTTGTATATTTAATTAAAAAAATCTTTAGTGTCTTTCAACACATTTTGATGTGTAATAATTTGTTTGGCAATTGTAAACCTGATGATGTATTTATCCATTGTGCCTTTATTTGGGTTCTAAGTGTACAGCCATAAATACTCATTATTTATGCTATTAGTGTTATTTTATTTTATTTAAGCAATAGTGCTATTTTATTAAATCATGTGAACATCTCAGCTGAAGAACACAAGCACACTTTGCAGTATTATATTAGGAAATATTCATTTAATAATACACCCAACCTGGAAAACAATGGATACTTAAAATTTCAGCAGTTTTCCACATGCCCCTTTGTGTATCATCATATTTGACTTCTTTAACCAGGAGCCACATCACATGCCTCTGCTTGTCCTACCTGGAACTTATCCATGCATAATTCACTGTTAGGCTGCACAAATGCAAATGCCCACACAAAGGAAGCAAGAAGTCACTGGGGGCAGGAATCTTCCTTTTGGCAGCAGTGTGGAGTCAGGTCAGACAAAGTGCCTGTGTGATTGTGGCTGTATTCAGTGTTGGTGCTTGTTGGTAAGATGCTATAGATGCAGTGATTTTCTCAGTCTTTTTAAAGGTTACAGTGATAGTAACTGCATATCATGCAGCATTTATTTTAGGTTTTCAGAAGGAAATTGTTGATTCTTATTTCTCAGAGAACTTTTCACTACTCAACTGAAGGATGGACTTGTAGTCCTTTGCAGTTCCAGATGGCATAAAGATCTTTGGTCTATCTCTCACTGTGTTTAGATATATTTATGTCTTTAATTATGACTGTGTAATTAAAATATGTCTATTAAAACTGAGTAGCTGATAAGCAGAATGAGGCAAACTAACTCTGAACAAACTAAAACTTTGACTGTCTAGGAAACTGTTGAACATCCCACCAGAAATTCCTTCATCCCAGTTCAATTAAGCATGCTTATCTGTACACAGGAAAAATCCTACTTTGCTAGAGGCTGACATGAGCATCATCCAAATCAGCAGTTAGTGACTGTTCATTAATATTATGAAAATCTCATTCCTTCTCCAAACACTTATGTGATTTATATCTATAACCACTTCAGAAGACTTGCAGTACACAACCTGCTGTGCTGGATCCTAACAGTAACCTGAGAAAAGTTGTGCTAAGTTCTTACATCTTAGGGATTTTTGCAGCATTTTTGAAGGCTCCCTAAAAGGTATTACTTACAGCTGCATACAAGCTTTGTAAAGTATTAGTAGCACTACTTCTTCTGTGCTGAGTGGATTACTGCCATATACATTTGTAATTAGTGTAACAGTGCATGCAGAAGAATTTCAAAGCAGCCACTCAACTGAAAACTCTCTTATTTTATTAATAGCCCATTCATGAAGAGACTTAGAGAGGATTGTGAGAAGTGTAGAAGAATTGAAATCTGATAAGAGAAGATGTGAGAACTGTGCACTGGATCCCTTGGGTCCAAAGCACATGGCAACAGAGAAAATTTTTCAGAGGAAGGAAGTTTAGGGTAGCAGAGACTGAAGGCTGAAAGGGTGCTCCTGGCCTGTGGAAGCAGTACAAGACAACATCCTCTGTTTATGTAGGTGCTCAGCAGTGATTTCCCTCTGTACACATTAGATTATTGAGAACACCTGAAGCTGTAGCCAGGGCCCACCCCTGCTGGGAGTCGTCTGGGTGCAGATCCAGCACTGGTCTATACAATGTTTTGTATTTCATGGTTGTCTAAGGTATCATCTGCAGGAAATGACCTTCTCAAAATCATGGGGTTTGCATTTTCCTGGCCCAGCAAAATCAGCCTCTCTTGAACAGTTGAGAAATGTGTTCCCAGGTGCTCTCTCTCCTTCAGAGAAACTGAGGAAGCGCAGGTTTCATTAGTGAGCTGTTTGCTGATCTCAAAGGCTGCAGATCCAGTTGGGGAAAGCAGCAGTGTCTGTCTAGAGTGTAAATGCATTCAAACCCCTTCTCTGCCTGATTCTGCCAGAACTCAACCTGATGGGAAAGTATTATGTACCTGCTGTACTTGTTAAAAGATACAGCTTTTGAACTAGAATTCTCTTTTGAGCATAATCAAAGTTCCTAAATGCCAGCCAGAGTTTTCCCATGTCAGATTTTGGTTCTCTCTTCCCCAGCTCATTCTGCGCAGAGGTGTTTGCTGGGAGGTCAGTCAGTGTTGTTGACTGCATGAGTTATTAATTTCTGTACATTCATATGTGTTTGCATAGGCATGTATGTGCAAATATTGGATGCAGGTGGTTTTTGAACACAGCTTTCACTAGCATAACTCAATATATAAAGTCAGCTGCTTGTCCTGAGTCCCTGAGTTTGATTATTAGCTGGTACCTGATGGGAACGACCACTGTGCCTCAGGGTGTATGCGCAAGGAATGACTGATAAACCTGAAACAATAGTAGCTTTGTAGGACATAGTCAATAAAGCTGTATTTGATAAACCATCTTAAGCTATTTTTTTGCTGCCAGTTGTTTTATCTGATTATCATCAGCAGCTTCCTCTTAAAGTGACTCCACAGGGTGTAGGCACCAAAAGTCTCCCGTCACTTTCTTTTCTCCTTGTCTTGCTGTGAAAATCCATTCTCTGCAGGCCCCCACCTGCCATGGTCTCCTGCCTCCCTTGCATTGGGCTCACAGAGCAGCAGCAGTTGGGTGCTGAACTGCAGCTGGGTGAAAGTAGGGGTCCACATCAAGCTTAGGACTGAAATTATTCAGATTCCTCTTCACATGCTTTCACTATTGCAGGAAATCCAGAACTCCTGAACAACTGACCAATATGATCAAGCAGAAGCTGTTTATAGTTTACATTATACACATATTTATATATTCTAAAAACTGCTAAGTACACAGTTCTTGATTGGTGTCTTTGTCTTGTTCACTCATTTTCTGCCTGCATTTCTCAGAGTGATTGGTTACAGTCCAGGTGTTTCACAGTCCTCTGTTATCTAGTTCTTGCAGTCTTGGTATTCGGTTTCTCAGCCTCTTCTTTCTTAATTTAGCACCATTTATGTTCCGATATACATTGCAACATTTCACTTCCATCCCAAAATGTAGACCTCATCCCTCTGACAGACCTGTTCAATTACAACCTGTAATTGCCATCTTCCTGGTAATTTTGCCTGGTAGAATTTAAGTAAATGAGTGAGTTGGAGGGGGCATTTGCATAATTAGCTCCAATATCACAATGGCATTTACCTGTTGCTTTGCATTGGCACTGGATACTAATCAGGCTTTCCCCATGTTCTGACCTCCTGGGCTTTGTCAGTGTATATGCAGTTTCCTTACTCTTTCCTAGAACATCTCTGAAGTTTTGAAATTTTGCAGGCTATTTGCCTGCAAAAGTGAAAGGACTCAAAGGACAAAGTGGAAGTGCTGTCTTGTTAGATATTAAACCCCACTTCACGTGGCTGATCATAAAAAGACATTCTCCTCTGATTATTTCTCTGATCCACTGTGATTTCTAGAGTATTTTCTATTGCTAATGGTGAAGGAACTTGTTCTTTTGGTGATGGGTCACATTTATTGCTAACTCGCAGGAGATTCAGATATGCAATATAAGATTACCTAAATTAGAGGGACAGATGTTAGTCTTTAAGGGCTTTTTGTTATCTTGACATTTAAGTGTTAAGACTTCCAGAATATTGAAACCCTAATCTTATATATTGCAATTTTTTGTTTGTTTGTTACTGTACATTTAAATTTTAAAACAGTCTGTATCAGGTTTAGGATTTATTTTAGTTTAATTTTTTTTGAGAGATCTTTCCTGTAAAGAAAGACTGGCAGAAGTGGCTCAGCAGCATAATGTGCAAGTATAAATAGAATGCAAGCTGTCCATTTATCTCAGTCCTGATCTACTTATATTCATCTGATGCTTATTACAATCATGGTTTGTCTCTGAGCAGATACATCCAGTTAGGATTAAGCTTGGACAACTAACCTAATTCACTCTTGTAACTCCCTCATGTAGCTTAATTCAGGGCTTCTGTCTAGATTTCTTGTGATACCAAAGAATTCTTTAAACACCCAGCCCTTAATAAATAAACATCAAAATATTTAAGAATATTTACTGCTGTCTATGTTTTTTTGAGATACTGAGTTTGACTGCAGTGGGTTTTTAGGTTCACCCAGATATATCTTCATTCATACCTATTTCTGAAATTTCTTCCCACTCCAGCTTCTACTACTATGTAATGGTATTTTATTGAATATATTTTCAGAGAAAAAATTCTCTAGAATACTTGATAGGACCCCTTTATGCCAGAATGTTCTGCTAGAGTAGTCTGAAAGTGAAATATAAGCATACCTGTCCAGTTCTAAGAAGCATAAAAATAATAAAGGCAAATACCTAAACTTTATATTAATCTCATCCACATTGAAAAAGAAAGATTCAGACGTTTGTATTTCAAGAATCTAGAATATCCATGAATAATGATTTATTTATTGGATTTTCAGACAGGCTTTCTCAGTATTTTCACTCTACAAGAATCCTGTGGGATTTGTGGATGTAAAAACATCGACCTTTGTGTCTTTAACATCTCAGCTACATTTTCTTTTTCATTTAAAATCAGCCTCTTGTTGACTATTTTTTTAGCCTAGTGCCTGGTTTCTGGCATGGATTGACAACTTGTTTTCAACTTTAAAAATTAACACAACCAACTTGCCATAATTCAACACTTATATAGGGTTATAAAAAAGCTCAGGACTAAGCATAATAATAATCAGTGCTCACTTGTTATGCTGTGTGGGTGTTCAACTCTATAAAACAACTAACATTTCAGATTAGAAGTAACTTGTATATTATCTTTTATTGTGGGCAAAACAATCAGTTTGTACAAGAATGTAGCATGAGTCCAATTTTTCTTTCTGTTTGTATGACTGTTCTCAACAAAGTAAGTAAGTATGCAGGCCATAATTGATGACACATGATTTAAAGAGAAAAATCTAAACAACATTTTCACTTTTCTTCCCCCTCATTTCATTTCCACTGTTACTGCAAGTGTGCTGGAAGATTCATATGGCAAGATTTAGCTTGTATGTCCCCTTATATTTGCTTTAGAAACTGATCCAAGAAACAATAATTTCTGAGCTCTGCAGATGTGTATAGTAGATGCAGTTCCCCGTGTAATTTTCAGAGTCTTTTATATTCTTCCTGTGAGATCAGTTCTGCAGCCCTCTGGGTTGTTGATGAGGATGTGAAGGCCCTTCTGATACTGGAGTTTCTCCTGCCTGCCAGAACTCCAGGGAAAACAATGGGTCAGTGGAAGACACAGGGTGCACATGTGGACTATTGTGCCCTGTGTGTGTGGAGAGATCTTGAAGTGCATGAGAGGTGCCATGTTTCTTGTCTGTGAGATGTATTCTTTTCCCTGAAAAACATGGTCTACACTAGAAATAGCAACACCAGGGGCATTGGCTTATCAGGAGATATGAAGAAGTGTGGAGAAATGGAATAAATTTAGAAAAAACTCTAGAACAGTGATGATTCTGCTGTCAGAGCCTGCAGCTCTGTACAGTTAGGAGGGATACATGCTCCTTAGTGTGAATCTTTCAGCATCACATCAAATGTGAGGATGTAAGGAAGAGCCTGTAAATAATTGTTAGGATTTGGAGGAAAATCACAGTAGGGCGTTTGAGATGCCCTGTAAAGATAAGGCATCTGTATAAACAAAAAGATCAAAAGGAGCAGTAGGAACATTTAGTGGTGGAGAAAGCGCTGGCATCTTAATTTAATGATTCCCAAGAAAACTTGAAGTCACTGTTCTGAAGTATTCCATGGGTCCCTGGGAAAGGAGGAATCAGAGAGTGTACAGCTGTAGGTCAGCGTGGCTGCTTCTTTGTCAATGTGCAACACTCTGCCTGCAGTCAGAAACAGACCTGGAAATGAAGCATGAGAAAAATAAGCCCTATTTCATTGCCACGATTGTGTTGATTCCATCAGGCTGTCTGCAGTCATTTAAAGATAATTGGAGGGGTGTTACCCACTGAATGTTACTGTTTATGTGATGTGAAAGGAGAGATAGGTGCAGTCTAGTCGGTTCTGCCAACTAATACTCAAAGAATATTGCTGTCTATAAACTCTGGGGTAATTTGCTGATGCTGTACAGAGCAGAGATGTCCTTCAAATAGGAGCTTTTGTTACAGTAATGCCAGCAGCAGGGGAAAATATTCAGATTATTTTCCTGGAGATAGAAGCTGCTGCTGTTTGGAAAACAGTGCATTACACCATCTGTTTCCTTCTGATTGCGCACTACCATAGCCATTGTTGTGATTAATTTCTTTGCTTCTAGGCACAAATTTGAGTGCTTGAAAGAAGATTAAAAGCTTGTTTGCGGACAGGGATGTAGCTAATGGCTAGATTTCAGTAGGATTGTGTGTACTTACCAACTTTACAGTTTAAGTCATCAATCTTCTGCATGCATTTGATATGTGAAGAAAGAAAGGAGAACATCCTTTTTCCTTGTAATAATGCTCTACATGAATTGCTGGTGAGGTTTTCACGATGTGCCACTGGTGTGTGTCATCACATTCTCAGAACACCACTGGGACAAAGGGTCACTTTTCATAGAATCATATAATCATTTAGGTTGGAAAAGACCTTTAAGATCATCAAGTCCAACTGTTAACCCAACACTGGCAGGTCCTCAGCTAAACCATATCCCTAAGTGCCACATATATGTCTTTTTAATTACCTCCAGAGATGGTGACTAAATGACTTCCCTGGGCAGCCTGATCCAGTGCCTGTCAAATGTTTTTGTGAACAAATATTTTCTAGTATTCAATCTAAACCTCCTTGGTGCAGCCTGAGGCCATTTTCTCTTATCCTGTCTGCCTCATTTTCTAGTGAGGCTTGGCTGCTGAAAGAAGATGTGTAGTTTCATCCTTATCCCACTTGGATTAGTCAGAACAGGTTCTTAGGTCACGGTTTCCTGAGAGCCCCAGACAAGTAGTTATCCTGCCAGGTGGGAGGGAAGCCCTGCTGCCTGAAAATGGCCATAGACATCTCCTGTCCACGTTTGCTGCTTCCACTGGGAAACTCAGCAAGGAACACGTTGTGGTGCTGTCTCTGCAGATGTTGGTGTTACCCTTGATCTGGCCAGACCCACTGCTCTGTGCCCCCAGTGACAAGCAGCACAAGAAAATGCAGAATATTGAGAATAATTGAGAATATTTTGCTCAATATGGATGCTGTGTCTTAGCTCAGTTCCTCTTTTCTTTGAACCCTGAGTATACAATACAGTGGCAGTGTGTATCATGGTGGTGTTCCACCACTAGGCTGTTCCCATCCTTCCTTCCTGTCCATTTCTGGGTACTTAAATAAGTTTGAAAAGCCTTTGATCCAGAGCATGTAGCACAGCTGCGAGATGCAGTGGTCCATTTGCTTGATATAATGAATTTGCAAAACAAGTGATATTTGCATGAAACTCATCTGTTCTTAACTTTTTTTTCAATGTTTTTCTTGGTTGTCACATTTCAAGATTGTCACATCTGTCCATGATTTCATGTCAAAAGTTAAGCCTCTTCCTGCTAGGATTGTAACAATTCTCCTCTATTAACACAGTGTATGCAACTAATACTTTGTAATAAGGTATTTAATATTTACTTCAATGTGACTTAATTAAAGTTTGTCTGTTTGAATTTTCTTTCAGAGTAATAGATAATACATCATATTTTAAAGCTCTTCTTCAGGGCGATGTGCATAAACATATTTGGTGTATATTTGGTATGTATTTGGGTAGTGGCAGATCTGGGGCCATACAGGACATAGTTAAACAGAATTGAGAGGAAAATTTTGAGTGCCAAGTAAAGCAGCATTATCAATTTCCTCTCTCCTGCACTGAAAGAGACAGGGGGAGCAGACAGTGTAGGGTTTCCTGATATGTTTTAAGAAAGCCTGGGATTCATTTCCCCTCCCTTCCTTCCTATTAGCTGTTTGTTAACTCCCAGGAAGATCCAGGTTTTTCTCATAAGACCTCTCTGCTCACATATTCTGGGAACGGGCTCTGCCTTCGAAGGGCTCGGTCCTCTGTGCAAATGCAGGGGGAGCAAGAGGAGTTTTATTGATGATGGGAATCTGACTTTGGGCAAAGGAGCTGAAGAGGAGTTTCTAATTGACAGCATTGAATTCACAATGGTATTTTCTTCTAATTTGGCATAGCACTTGTCCCTGAAGGAGACCAGGTGCTTGAGACAGGGTAGGAAATGCAGCAAGTGTCAGTGTGAGGTTTCTGTCTTTGGCGTGCGGAGCAAGACTGTAAAGTTAAAAGGAGGACGTTCAACTTGTCTTTCTTCAGGAGAAACCTTGTGAGTTTCTTTGCAACAGCTGGACATCCCTCACGTTAAGGAGAAGGATGTGAAGAAGGAGGTGATTGTACAATTGTGATTGTACCAGCTACTTGGGATGAGCACTGGTGCTGGATCTCCCTGTGTGGCTGGAGTGCATTGACAACCTGGATGCTTTGTGGGGGCTTTCCTTCATCCTAAGCAGCACAGGGCTATTAGTTTGGATATAGTGTTTTTGGATGAAACACTAAAATAGAGACAGTTTTGCACCTTTTTTTATTTGCTTAAAATGTCACTTGCTAGTCTGACCTGCTTGTGTGAGGAGCTGTGACTTTTTTATTCATACTGATCACGCTGAAAGTAGACTGAAGCTGTGGCAAGATGTCCTGTCTGCTGGGTGCAGCGTGCTAGGAACTGAGAGGGTGTCGCAGCTTCGTGCAGAAGACATCTTGGCATTTTCAGTGCATTAACTGCAACCAATCTTTCTTTTTCCTTTCTAGTGGAACCAGGTATTGGTTCCTGAAGAAAAGTATATACAATACCAATAACTGCACTTCATGCTCTTCCAAGACTTTAAATCTGAGGCCTTTTTCATAATTTTTGATATCATCTGAATCTGACAAAGTAATTTTACACTCCATTGACATTTAAAAACAAAATCAGAGTGTTTTCCAGTGTGTTAGAAGAGAGTAATTCTAAAGAGGAGATCTTTTATTTCCTTTGCTGAATAGTTTGGTGAAGATACACCCATGTCTCAACGCCGCCTTTTAAGGGAAGGACATGAAAGTCCTTTTAGGATCCTACAAAGATTCTTCCAAATCCCTCATGGCAGAAGACACTCAAGAAATAACCCACATCAAATATGCTCTGGTGAGATGAATGTATACGTGATCTTGTAGTGTGATGTGTGTGTACACAGAATGTTGCAACTAAACTGGAGCAGTGAGTGAGTTGAATGTGGGCAGTGAGCAGCCTAGGATTTGTGTTACTGATGTCTTTCCACTGATGATTCTTGCAGGAACAAGTGTTTGGGTTTTTTCCTGAAAGTGTACTCATATAGGGATCCAGCAACTGTTATGGTTAAAAAATACAAATCTTTATCAGTATTAGGTACTACTCAGGATAGTAATTGCTCTCTGTCCCCAGGACCTGCTGGAGAAAAGTGTTATACCTTGGTTTTACTTGCATTTCCAGGTGTATGACAGTATCTAACATAGATTTGAAAGCTTTATATCAGCCCTCCTTTTATATTCTAGAAGAACATTCCTCTCCTGAAAAGTATACCTATTTATGTAGAAGGAAACATTTATAACTGTACTTAAAAAATCAAGAAGCCTCTGAGCACATCTGTAATGTACTAAATTTAGGACTTTGCTACCAGTCACTCAGTCTCAAAATCTGTTTCATACACTATGTGTTAGTGCGACTGATACTTACATAATCTTTGTGTTTAGTAAAGCTACATTTTGTTTTTTTCTTTTTCTCTGAAATGAGTGAACCCTGACTGGCTAAGATAAGCAGAAGTAGATTTTTAAGTAATTAATTAAAACTTTATTGTTTTCTTTTATACACACTGACCTATTATGATCCTTAAAAAAAGAAAAGGAACTTTTTTGTTTATTTTTAAATTATTTTGGAAATCTACATCAACATAAACTAAGCTACCTTTGTTAATTTTAAAGGCTTTTCAGTATTCCTTTATTTGATGTTGACATTTACTCTTAGGAAAAAAATACAAAGAGAAGAATGCCTGTCTGGTGATTTTATTTGCTTGCACCTTCACTTGCACTATGCTCACTGAGTCTTTTGTTATCTATTGTATTTGGAATTAAAATTATAATTAAATATAAATAAATAAAACTTTAAATTTTATATAAATAAACTTTTTTTAATCACTTCTGAAATGCAAAGATTTCACCTTTCCTGACTTACCAGTTCTGGGCATTTGTGAGGACAAGATTTGGTACTTTTAGGAGTGCTTACTAGTAAATTATTAAAATCTAGCAATTAATTCTATTCAGCTGAGACTAGACAAAGTTTTGATGTAAATTGTTGGTAATAACAGTAAAGAAAAATCAGGAAAAATTTAGTAGTATTTTAACCATATGGAATGCCATCTTGTAAAGAAAAACAAAACAAGGTCTCCTCAAATTTCAGTCTTACTTTCATGTAGGATTCAGCTATCACTTGGTAGCACTCACACTGAAGTTAAATCCATAGCATAGCCATTAAAGCCACTACTTTCACCAAATATTTGATGATATTTATGTTTTTGTGAGTTTCAAGCACCTGCTGGCCATTCATTAATGGATTGGAGCTAATCCAAAGTGTAGGCAAAGCATTGACTACACAGGAGAAAACCACAAATTTAATATATTGACCACATTCTAGCAGATAATATTCCTAATTTTTGCCTAATTACCTTTAGAACAAGATCCTTAATATAAATCTTATAATGCTATGCAATCTTGTCTTACTTACATCTTTCTTTCACTATTTAGAGGTGTGTGCATAGTCAGAAAATAGTATGTTTCTGTAGGAAGCTGTCTGTTCTGTCTCCCACCCATCTTTATTATTATTCCAAAACTCTTTTTGATCATGTGGCAGTCTTTTCTGTTTGAAGTCTTCAAGTATGCAAAAATTCTGTTTCCTTTCCTTCCTGTAACCCATTTTATGTTGACAGTAGGAAGGCAATTACAAGCTTTTAATGTTACCCTTGTAAATCCAGAAAGAATTACTCCATTGTTTTGGTCAAAGGTGCTTTATGGCCTTTTGGACTGATCCGAGTTTTCCCGCCTTCCCGGTAGCCAACCTCAGCTTTCAGGGGCACTTGAAGACAAATGCTACACAGAAGGTGGATCAAAGTTTTAGACTGTGGAAAGGGAGAGGTGTTCCAGCCTGAGAACGTTTCTGTCCTGTAGCTATGCTGGGTGAAATCACAGTTTTGGCAGAATGTATTTCCAAGGTGAATGTGCTCGTGATTCTATGAATCCCATGATGTATGCACCTCTCTTCTCCTTGTGACAAAGTTGAGCCTCTCTGTCCTGCTGTGCCAAGTTTCACAAGGCTTGGTTCTCTCTTCATTAGCATCTCTGGAAATTGCTGAGAGCATGTGTGCTTTGCTGTCACTTCATCCTTTCCCTGCATGTTAAAATATTTAATATAGCATATAGAAACTTTTAACTGAACAATAAACATTCTAGTTCATATATTGATTTTGCATTACCTTATTTACCTTAATAAGGGAAGCTGGGCTGACTTCCAGAGTCATCATACTTCATCAAATCCATCTCTGGTTTATTTTCATTTTAACAAAGCAGACTTTATTTACTTACAGCTTGTTGACAGTTGGCTCTGTCCTGCTTGGCCTAATCTTCATTGTGCTGTTCTCTGCAGGTGTCTTTTACTCAGGGCAGGCTGTGTTGCCTTTATCCACTTACCCTGGTTGAGCCCAGCCTCTGGTGACACTCACTCTTTGGAATGCAGACGTTTGGGACCAGGTGCCATGTGGCCCCTCCTGCCTGGACAGGCAGGGCCCAGGCTGGTACAGGGAGTGCTGTGAGACAGCATTGTGTTTTCTCAGTCCATCCCTGACTCTGTACCTTCTGTGTGCTTCTTCATCTCTGACTGCTAGCAGGTGGGACAGCGCTTGTGGGTGTGTGGAGGGTTTCAGCCCTGGGAAGCTGTGGCTCTGAGCACTTCTCTGGGGACACCTCTCTCCCATCAGCAGGGGAGATTTTCCAGGGTGCTGTGGCCCTTTGTGGGGGCGTCCCAGCACAGTGCTCCCAGACTGTGCTTTGAGATTCTCCCTCTTCTCGCCTTCTCTAAGCAAATGGGAGCAGTAGGTCAGCTTAACCCAGAGCTGTAGAGCAGGTCTGGCCAGGGCAGATGCCAGAGACATCTGTCTTCAGTCTGTGCTGTGCGTGGGATGGATGGGGAGTATCTTTGGAGGCATCCTGTCGTCTGCATCTTTTCGCTCTGGATTCAGGTTGGTTTTTGACCAAGATGCTGAAGCTCTAGGGTGGGGTTTTTTGTGTGTAGTTCTAGGAGTGTGATGAATGGGTGGCTGAGGAGACTGTCTGTGTTGCAGGGTCCTTCCAATCCAAAGAAGTTCTGTGCAAAGGCACAGAGAGCAGCACTGTAATGCTGCTGTGGTGGGTGTCTCTTAGATTTTTGTGCTGGGTCAGACAGAGCTTGGTTAATCCATAACCTGAACAATCCACCACAAAGAGGGAAGAAGAGGATAGAGGAAGAGCAACCCTGCATCATCTGTATCAGCCAAGGGGATGCAGATGTGGTACATCTTTTCCTGAAGCTGTATGAGTATTTCTGTGGGATATTGGGCATTCTTGTAAGGGGAGAGGGAGTTAGCTTACAGGCAGGCTAACTAACGTGTGGATGCAGGAAATGTCAGACTGAACACACAAAAATAGCAGGAATATTTAAGTACCTGAAGGCTTCAGTGTAGCCAAAGCCTGCCTGGAGCCTGTGCAAACACTAACAGTTCTGGTCAGTGTTAAAGTCTGCCACAACTTCACTAGTGTTAGTCCCCACCAGGTGTGTGAGGCTGTGTTTACTGTTTGCTGCATTCATGCCTTTGTTTGCTGGCTGCATAAAGGTGTTTAAAAGGGATTAATTTGAGATTTTGAGTTTCTGTGCTTGGGACTTTGATTGACCTGTCCTGTTTGAAATACTCTTGCACTTTTTAGATCAGAAAGATGGAGAAGAGTTAGGTGTGAATCCATAGCAGAGGTGATAAACTGGACCTGTGCATGAGCAATTCACTATAACTAGTTCCAGATAGCATTGTGAATATCTGCATGAAAAACAGTCTTGCTTTGCCTTGTTAAAGCCTAACATGAACAGCAATGTGCTAAGGGCTTTTGCTTATATATACACTGTATCAGACGCTGGGTGTATCAGCAGTCTGTAAATATTCAGGGTGTGGTGATGAGGGGAAAACACTATAATTAAAGAGATAATTACAAGAACAATGGCATTAGTGGGAGAAAATATATTTGTAAAGTCATCTTGTGCCACCTGTTGTATTTATGGAACAAAGTTCAGGTAACGCAAAAGCTCTTACCTTCTCAGGGCAGTGTGTTCTGAGCAGGGGAAGGGAAAAGTGGACCTCTTTCTTCTCTGATGATGGATCAGAGGGGAATTTCCGTAGCAGAAATGAAGAGCTATTATTTTTTCTCAGAATGGTGTTCATGGCTGGACTTTGTAGCGCAGGGTAAGTTGGCTTAACTTATAACTCCTAAATCTTGTAAATGTAAACAGACCTGTGTAGTCTGTTAAGTCAGGGGTGTGTAAGGTGTGTGCCTTGGGGCTGTGCTCTTTAATAAAACATTTTAAACATGTTTTATATGTTCCAAAACCCCCCATGTATTTCAAGAGTCTTAATATAAGCTTTGCTAGCTCACTGATCCTAGAAAATACGTTGTTCATAGAAAACACGTCATTGGAGAGTCTGAGTGATAAATGGTAGTATTTGGTATGTACTTAAAAACCCTTTTTCCAAAGGAATTAAAGCATCAGGAATTTTAGGATTTAAATTTTCATATAAGGTTTTTATAGACTTTTTTTTTTCAGACAGCATTCCTCAAACTTATTACCATTTAATAACTGTGATGTACGTAATTGATTTATTTGGCTCAGGCAAGTTACTTGGTGAAAAGTGAGCACATCAGCAAAACCAGTCATAGCTGACATCCTTGTGGAGACAGAAAAGGTCCCAAGCAGGCTGTCCATCAAAAGTGAACTGTTTCTTCCCTGAAATTATTTTCAGAGCATTATCATACAATTTAATAAGGATGTGTTCAGTATATGTTTTCTGATAAAGAGGTTATTACTATTCAGATACCAATTCAGCAACGCTGGCAAATGTTTTTCTTCCTTCACTAAATTGTCTGTGACCTATCCTATAAATCTGAGGGACCTTAGCTTCCTTTTTTTTTTACCCTTCCTTTTTTTTTAAAACCCTTTTTTTTGCTTTTTAATAAAATATTAAGATCTTTATTTTTGTGTTAAAAAGTAAAAGTGAAGGAAACACATGATTTGATAATTGTATTTTACAATACATTAAGATGCATGCTGTGATAGAAAGTAGAACTATCTAAAAAGCATGACATTATCAGCAAATTTGTGAGACTGGTCTGACTCAAGATTCCTGAAACTGCTTATTATGTCCTATTATTTATGTTAAAGAAGTGATTTGAATACAGTTAGAACATTTTGAATTGCCCTGTTGTAAAAGTTACTATTTCCAGATTTTTGGTGCCTTAATTCAGAGGAAAGAATGTTACTTCTCCAGCTCTATGCATAATAAGGAAGGAATACTTCTTGGACCACTGCTATACAGACCACCACTTTTAGGCTCCTGGATGATGATTCTTCCAAGGAAACCAAGACTTTTAAGAGTCTCTCTAAAGAGCAAGAGACACACACACAGAACTGATGGCAATACAAGACTGTGCCTCTAGGCATCTCTTCCACAGATCCACACTGAACTCCATGAGCCTCCTCCCTTGGACCTCTTCAGCATCTCTTCTTCCCTGTTTGCTAAGATTTAAGCTGTCTTTGAGTTTTCTTACAGGGAACAGAACTATTCTAAGGGGTCATTGCTGTGTGACGTTAAGGGTTGCACAGTGAATGGAGGGGAAAAAAGTGAAAAAAGTTTCCATTACTTCAGTACATGTAAATTGATTCCTCAGAAAATTAAATCTGACTGTGCTTTTGACTCTTGAAATGGGGGGAAAATGTCTTCCATTAGTGCTATTTGAAAAGCCCATTTAATTAGGGGGAGTAGCTATATATGACGTTATACCATTATAGGCAGTGAGCTAGTAAGAATTTATATTGTTCCTGCTTTCATGGCCACTGAAGAATATATGAAAAAAAAATACAGTAGTGAAAAAAACTCAGAGTTGCCCCCATCAACAATCTGAGGGACTTTGCTTCAATAATTTAGAGAAGAATGAATGCTCCAATAATTTAGAGAATAATGAAGAATTGTCAACAAGTAGATATTTACTCTCTGGGCAGAACCAGTCCTGGAGCCAGGATGTAGCTTTATTTACTCCCTTTATCTTCTTCATTGTTCTTCCAAGAAGTTGCCAATCTGTTTAGTTCTGCTGAAGTCATGCTTAGTAGGACGGTTTGCACTACTTCCTCTTACTGTGTATGCTTACAATGTTTAACGAAATCCCATATGATCTTCCAATTAACCTCAGAGGTTAGATCTACCTGAAAAGGTCGAACACACACAGCCTCGTGCTGAAGCAACATAAGCCAAAAGGTTCAAAGTTTATTGTAAGATTTCCAGCACTTCCTGACTAAAGCTAGCTCTTGTATTTACTTACTTATTTTGTCTTAGTTTGGAGCCATTACATCTTCTTCCAAAGCAGGAAGTGGAGATCAGTGCAACTTTTATGTGTTTCATTTCTTGCTCAGTGATCTAAAAAAACATCCCAAAAAAGTTTTAATCAGCAGTTTATCCAACATCGCAGTTTGTTTCTTGCACTTGGACTTGACTGGCTTGAAACCTTCTGCAGTCTTGTTGGTTGGTGGTTTTTTTCTGAAAATAATGGCCAATGGCTGCTGACAGCTCTGGTTTTCATGTGTCCTTACTTTTCATTAGTTTCTGTCAG
This sequence comes from Haemorhous mexicanus, assembly GCF_027477595.1. Taxonomy (NCBI): domain Eukaryota; kingdom Metazoa; phylum Chordata; class Aves; order Passeriformes; family Fringillidae; genus Haemorhous; species Haemorhous mexicanus. Next base: position 96,656,586 of record NC_082342.1, on the reverse strand, counting down.
CATCTTTGGAGTCATTGACTGTGAGTTTGTCAACTTGCTCACAATTCAGTGTGAGGGACTAGGCTGTTGAGTAAGTTCATTCTTTCCTTTTGGAGTGAGGCCAAAGAACTAAGTGAAGGACCTGGAAATTTTCTGTAGGGACTGCTTCTTCTCCCTTCTTACCCCCAGGTGGAAAAAATAAGAGATTTTTCCACCTACGCTATTGACAGCATGCAGTAAATCTCAGCCTCATCTAATTATTATCAGTCTTACCCTTCTTTGTAACTTCAAATTTTCTTGTAAACTCTGGAGCTTTTTTAAATAGAGGTCACAAAAAAGTGAGTCCAGGGACTGAGTTGGACGAAGATTTTGAAGGGCTCAGTGGGGATGGCTTGCAGTTGTCTTTTGATAAGGAGTTTTGTCCAAACTCCTTAACAAACCATAGCAGTTGGTGGAGCAGTTGGGAGGGAGTGAAGCTGTAATCTCAGGTGTGAGCAGTTAGTCAAGAGTACACTTCTAAAAATTGAGTCCAGTACAATTCTCATGAAAATTCCTCTGAGAGTTGTCCTGGATTACAACAGCTCTTGTGATGCGTGAATTGCCCACAGTAATCTAAATGTGCACAGGGCTATATTCTGAGAACCATTAGGAGTTTCAGATGGACAAGCTTAACAGAAAGTTAACAAAAACATAGATGCTTAGTTTTGTCTTCTGAATGGTTCCCTCTCTTAATTTATTTCTCTGAAAAATCACTTTAGAATTATGTGACTTATAGTTCATATGATTCTGTGGCAGAGAGCTAATGGAAGAACTCATTTGTCTGTTTCTTTTGGCTTTTGGGGAAGGAGCTACTTGCTTTTCAGGCTTTTATTTGAAGAAAAAATGCAATATATATTGCCTTTGGTTTTGTCTTTCATGAAACAGAAGCAACTTGTTTCATGCAGTGAGTCTGTGGAGCAGAATACTCTCTAATTCCTAAGACATCATGATTAAAAATAAACATTTTCTCTGCGTTAGCCAAAGACTTACACAATTCTTACCCTCTTTGGTGGATTCCAAAGGTGTATATGAGAAAGGGGATAGGGATTAATATGTGTTTTTAAAGAGAGGTAGTATGTGAAATGAAGAATTCAAGATGTTGCCTCTATCCTTTTACGTTAGAGAACATTTACCTTTCTAATACTGTTTGTTATAGCTGCATTTTTGAAACAAACCCGAAACATGTCTTTCTGGAGAGAACACAGCTCGCCTTCAAGGCTCCTTTCAAACTCTCCAGCTTCTACCATCCAAATCTCTAGTTGTGTTTTTAGACATTTTAATTTGATTGTGCATTTGTGTCATCTACCATGATGGCTATCAAAGACTGTTTAAGGACTTCAGGTGCAAGTAAAGGTGGTGTCTGCTACTTTCAGTGTAAACTTTTCCCCTTTTGGTTGATAGCATTTGACCTTGGTTCTGTCTCTGATTTTTTTTTTTTTTCCTGACTTCCAGCTATTGAAAATTATGTTCTTTGTCTGCAAGGTAAGTTGTAATAATAATTTTTGCAGATGTTGTCATTTGTCTTTAGAGAGTTATTTTAGAGGTCAATTCTTTGTGAAAAAAAATTCAAATTCCAAGTTTTTTGGGGTGTTCTAAGCTGGTTAGCATGCTCCCAGGTATTAGTAATGTACACCTCCAATTTAGCACAAAACCACCTCTACTCTTACATTCACTGAAAGCATTAAAGGAGGTTTGCTGGTATCAACTTTTAATATTAAAGCCTCAAAACATAAGAACTGTCTTAGTGGCTCCCAATAAATCCTGGTTTTTTGCCTTTGCCAAAGAAGGATTTGGGGGTTTGGCCCAGTCCTTGAAATTTCTGTCTGTATTCAGTTGTCTAAATACAGATCAGACTCTATGCAGAGAATTTGGGTGTGTTGGAAAAATCTGTAATGAACTTTATGTTGTGAGGTGTCAGGAGGTTGTTTTGGGGATCATGTGCTTGGACTCAGGTGACAGCTTTCTCCCTGAAGGTGCCCAAGACACCATTTGTCAGTGTTTAATCCCTAAACAACTGGGATTTGTCTGCCCTCTTTTTCAAAGATACAAGTCTTACTGTCACAAGAGCTAGGGATTGTTCACCCAGTGTTTTCCACTCTGGCATGCTTCCAGTGTAAAAAAGAGAAAAGGTATTCCCAAGCCCATCTTATCAGATGGGGTTTCAGCCATTTGCCCAGTTTCAGGTCACCTCAGTTTATCCCCTTCAGCATTACAAAGTAACCCAGCATATTTTTGGGAACAACAAGTCATAAGCAGAGTAATAACAACTGTTTTCCACATTAGTTTGCTTCCTTCTCTGGGTTACAAAACCCTATTATTATTATTGTTTACATTTAAACAATGAGAATGCTCTGTCCCTGCACACATCAGCCTCAAACCCTTGTGGTCCACAGGATTTTTGTGGATGCTCTATAGCACAGTCATGGTAGCGTGCTGCTGCCCTGAAGCCTCCTCTGCAAACAATGGGCTTGTTCAATCTTGAATAGTTCAAATTTTTTAAAAGTATTTCCTCTATGTGACCGTGTTTATTTTAGAAAGGAAAAAACAAAGATTGCTCTTGTAACCTGCAGAAGGCATCTGTGCTTCAGGGAGAGAGGACAAGGTTTAGAGCACAGTGACAACAGTTGAGAAAGGGAGAGGAGGCAATGTGGTATAAAACAATAATATAAAACCAGAGAAAACGTGACAAAGTAGGCTTTGGGTTGCAGTGTGCCAAACTGTGGAGTACACCAGAAATATACTGATTAGCTGCCAATCTCTGCTGTTGCATGGGAGGCAATAACTTCAGTGGAAACGCTGCCACAGATGGGAACAGGCTGGCATTAGATCTATTTCTCAGCATTTAGGTTTCAGGAGAAACTTTGTTTGCTGGTTTATAGCACGGCACTTGCTCTGAAGTGCTCCCTGCAAGAGGGGTATTTGCACAAGCTCTTTATCAGCCCACTGCTGGTGGCTGCACCTGTAAACCTTTAATGCCTGTGACTTCACCCCAGTGGGGCTGGCTGAACCTAAATACCTCTCAGCTGCCAGGAGGTGCCAGGCAGATGGAAGTGCTTTTGGGCAAGCTCATAATAGAGCTGAGTTTTTTCCTTCCACTCAGGTGCAGTGAGAGCTTCTTTCTGCTTGCTTGAAGAAGAAAACATGAAATAAGCACAATGAAGTCAAGGCTTTTGGTTGTTGGTTTGTGGAGACTAAGATACTTATATGCTGATACCTGTTTGTAGCTGAGCTGCTGTTTTCTTCACTAGTTAATAAAATAGGGTTATTGAAAATAAGATGTGCATTGGATTTTTGTGCCCGAAGGAATTACATGCAAGTAACAGAAGGGACTCGAATGTGTGTTACATGTAAGCTGTTTGGTATTTGTTCATAGCACAGGAGAAGAAATTCCATTGAAGAAAAATTCCTGAGAACTGATGGACATTTCCAGAGACTCAGGATGGGGGAAAAAATGGAATATTTGAGGGCCCCTTATACCTTACTCCCCTAAATGCTCTGAAAAAGTGTCTACAAGATATTTCCCAAAGAAAATTTTAATTTCTTGCCCTGAAATTTCCCTCAAAAATATAGTTGAGCCTATAAATCCTGGTTGGGAAGTGGGGGTACTTTTAATATTCTTAATATTACTTTTCTGAGAAAACAGAACAGTTGTTCTGTTTGTCTGAGGAGTACATTTGGTTCTTTGCTGATCGTTTGAACTGGGTGGGTATCTGCAGTTGTCATCCTTGGTATTGAGCATTTTGTGTCCTGGAAAGGTGTTTGTGGGTGTTGAGCATTGGCTGAAGTGCTGCAGTGTGGGGCTGGAAACAGCAGCAGTTGCAGAACGTGCTGTGTTTGAGCATGGATAGATGGAGGCTTTTGGCAATGGGCATAAAACCTGTCATGTTAAAAAGACACTGTTAAACACTTCAAAGATGGGCTGTAGGCCCACGAGATGAGACCTGAACTGAAGAGGCCTCATTTGCTGCCACTGTAGAGCAGGGGGCTACAAAGAGTGCCCTCACCTTTGATCCACTTGCCTTGTGCTTTTTCGCTTAGTGCAAATACAGGGGTAAGAGCTCAGTTCAAATTATGTTGAACTAATCAGGTACAGACTTGGTAAGGCAGGAGCTGGTGGAAAATAAATGTATTTTTTTGCAGAGTCAACAAGAGGAAGAGCAGAAAAAAAGGCTGGGAGTTGTGTCTCTGTTGTATCTTATTCTTGTGAGATTCATGGGTATTAGTTCAGCTGCTGCATGTGTCAGAACAGGTGGAATTTGCTCCTTGGCCTCTGTTTCATCTTTCTTTACATCTTCATTCTCCTTATGGAAAGGAGAAGAAACACAAAACTGTTTCAAAAGCTTCTTGGGGTTGAGGCATTTTCCCAGAGCTGCAGGTGCAGGGGACCCCAGAAGCACTGCTTTCTGTTAATTGTGACATCCTAATTGGTGGAGGCTGGGAGGTAGATGTGGTGGGCTGCCAAGTTTATATAAGTTTGCATAATTACATCTCTTACATGGCTGGTGCATCCCTTTCTGCTCTTGCTCATCTCAAAATAGTGTGAAGGTTTTTAAGGTGTGCTGAAAAATCCAGCCTGATGAGAGGCTGGTGCTCCTAAACCACCCTTGGCAGAGGTGGGGTTTTGTTGTCTCACACCACAAGCCAGCCTGGGCTGTCACACCTGGACCAAAAGCAAATACAGTAACCGGGCAGGTAGCTGGCTGTAATGTGGAAAATGAAGGTAATGCTGCTGTTAAAAAGCTTGTCCTCCGCACTGCTCCCCTGAATGGGCCAGGAAGCATCCCAGGAGACTGGAAAAGAAGGAGAATGTTCCTTTAGGTTGATTAAAATCGCAGGCACTGGCTGCTTTTTCAATCAGGTAAGGGCATAGTCTTCCTGTTTGGATCCTGGAGACTGGAAACAGGACATGGCTACAGCTGCTGTGCTGCAGTTGTTTATGGATGTTACAACAGCTCTTTGCAGGCTTTTTTTTTACATCTTACTTTATAGAAGTGGCTCATTAAAGAAATCACTGCCTTTTAAAATAATATATTAATAGTTTCTTTAAAATCCTGCATCTACAAAATAAAAAGGCCAGGTGTTATTTATGTCATGTCTTTCCACAGAAAGCAACTCCTGTGAGCTTTGCCTCTTTTCCACTGACTAAATTCAACCAAGAATATTGTGCTGCTCATATTGTGCTACAAGGGACAAGGTATTTTGTTCTCTCATTGTAGTGAGACTTCCTTTCTTTAAAGGAAGGGAATTTCTGTTGAGAACCAAAAGCAATTCTCCCTGTTGCCTCTCCAGAAGAAGTCAGTCTGTTTTCTGCTTCTTTCCTTTTTGATCGGTGGAGAATGGCCTTGTGTTTTGCTGATATTAAGTATCTTGTCTTGAGGAAAATGTGGAGCTTTTTGAAGCCCAGGAGGGTGAAAGAATTGGCAATGGGAGAAATTGAGATACCATTTTGGAAATATTTAAGTGGGGGGAATGGTGACCTTTGAGGATTGCTCAGTGCATTTGCTTGCATTTTTTCACACTTTTCCCATGTGTGGGGACTTTGTGGGTTGCACAGCCACAGACAGCTTGCTGCAGTGTGCACGCCTAGGCCACAAAAATTCCAAATCATGAGTCAAAATCAAAACTGCCTTGATAAGTAAGAAGACAGTAGCATTTTTATCCTATCAGTTATGTAGATTTTACCATTTTCAAGTCTAATCTCACAACAGTGTGGGTCAGATTTATGCAGTGTAAGAAGGACTTCAGGTTGATGGCCCATTTGGAAGACTTTTGCTTATATTTGCCAATCTAAGATGACAAGTAATGATATGATCTTATAACCAGATTTTTTTCTATTCCATTTGAAGCTATGAGTAATCCTTCAGTACTGAAATATCATAATTAACTTGTCCAAACCCACCCCAATTGATTATTTTAGAGATGTGAAAGAATGAATATTTTTTTAGCTCTTAATTTTGCCTCACATCAAAAACGGGCCTCTCTTCTTGGCTCTCTGTCCTGTTTGCTCTTTATGGATTTTTGGAAATGACGATTTCTGCAAATTTTCCTTTCCTTCCTTTGTAGTAAATAGTTTTGTAGCCTTTATCTGTGCTCATCAGTATTACAGGAGCATATGATGTTTTCTTTGGAACCAGTTCTTCCACAACTTTTGACCTGAAAGTTTTTCTGCTTCCCGAGTATCTTGTTCATGTAGGAAAAAAAAGATTCTGTGTACTTTAAGAGTCATAAAAAGGGTTTCCTATTGCTGACAAAGTTTTATTTCATACTTTGGCTATAAATATATTTGTGATTGTGGCACAACACTTCATTGGTTGTAGTGGTCTCTGTTGGTTTTCCTTGCTTGCTGAATTAATATTCTTACTAATATATGTGTTTCAGAATACACAATAAACCTGTTTTTCCTTTTCCTGTGCTGCTTTCATAATGTGTTTCTGTTGTTATTACTCACTGTTGAGTTCTCCTTTCTGCTGCCACTAAGCTCCACATCCATTTTTTTCCTACTTCCTTTGCTCCTTTAATCCCACTGGTGATATAAAAATGGATCTCATCCTCTTGATATTTCCAAATTTTAGTCCTGCCTTCTATCCAAGCTCAGCAGTGATTTGGTTTCCACCTTTGATCAGTTTTCATTTGTCATCAGACTGCAATCTCCCACCTCTGGATTTTGAACACCACTGCAGAAACCTTGAGCTCCAAGCCAGAGGTGCTCTTCTCCTGGTTAGCAGCATCTCTGTTTTGGCACTGTTGCTCTGAGTGCTGCTGTTTGTGGAGTTAAAAAGGTCACATCCACTTCTTTGTTGGCTTTGCAGCTGTGGACGGAGGGAACTGTCACTAAATACTGCAGGATAAAGTGCTTACTACTAACTCCTGTGTGATTAAATTAATCCTGAAAAAAGTCCAGTTTTTGTGTGTCTTTGAAACAAGAAACCTTGGTAAGCCCTGAAGCCCAGCCAAGGAGAGGCCTATGATTAGGAGAGCTTGTTTAGAAAGGACATGTAAATAAAAAAGTATAAACTGATTAAAATTCAGTTCACAGAACACCAGAAAGATGTAATTTTAAAATTAGAAATTGAAACAGATGTGTAATAACTGCATTCAGTGGCCAGACTTCTGTCATGGCTTTGGGGAAAGCCCCTAAGAGTAATCATGAGGCCAGAGAAGTACCATCCTTGGTCAGGTGTTACTCTGCCTTAAAAATTACTGACATGTTCTTTTGCCTTTTGTTTTACTTCTTGGATACCTGATGTGAAGGTTGTGTAATCTTCAAAACTTTGAAGTTTATTTTTGTCTTACCGTGCAAAGTGTACTTTTAAGATGTAATTTCTCAGCAGCTTTCCCTATGTTTTTTCCAGGCATTATCTTTTTGGAAAGATAGTACAGGGTTCAGCTTTTTGATTGAACAGCATCCTTTTCTTTTAAGGTGCTCCAGCAACTATTTGTATTTTCCAGCATGCTCATTTTCAATTGAAAGAATGTATTTCTTCATGGATTGAAGTTGTAATTGTTTTTTATTGTAGTTTCCTGACCATGAATTTTGTTTTGTTGTACTTGCTTAAATTTAAGTCTGGATATCAGGCAGGGACCTTTTTTGATGACTTGGAATCCCAGCTAAAAAATTGCCAAAGCAGTTTCAAAATTAGTTTTGTTGCTGAGTAAAGATTTTACAAGATGCTTAATAGAATGGATTTATACAAACATAGATGTGTGTGTGTGTGTGTGTGTGTGTGTGTGTGTGTGTGTGTGTGTGTGTGTGTATAATGGGTGTAATAAACTACTTTTAATCCTTGGAATCTTTTGATGTAAACCAGACAGAATTGTAAATCTTGAGTGCTTGATGACTTCAAAAAGAAGGAAACCTCTTTTGCATCCATTCTTTGAAAAAAAAATCAAGACGTATTAGAAGAAGAAAATGAATGGAGCTTTTAAATAGTCTTGTATGCTAAACGAGAAGCAATTTGACTATGCATCAAATTGCTCCATGTCTTCAAAACTCCACAAATTTACAAATTCTGCAGCTGCAGATGTGAGGTGTATTTTGCTAAGGTTTTTTTTTTTTGAGAGAGTATACATTTGCATTATACTAAGGATGGGCCTATGAGGATAGCTCTTGTAATGCTGAATGCCACATTATTTTATTGGTGTGCTTTTTGCTAAGTACAGCACTCCTGAAGGGAAAATATGTGTGATAATTGTATTTTAATGTTGAACTTGCCAGACTTTAATATCCTTTACCATGAGCCTTGCCACCCTCATGCTGCACACTTGCACATGCTTTATAAAACAGCTGCAGTATCTTGTATATTTAAGCCACAGTCATAGCTCCCTTCTCTGGGTTTCATAAAACTAGGATAACAGAGTCTTTAACCTCAATTGACTTTGCATCCATCCTTTAACAGCTTCTCCCACAGTGTTTTCCTCCATTCTGCAGGCTGGAGCCTGTCACTCACATCCCATGCTGAGGTGGGAGGGAGAATTAACCTGAGTGCTGAGCTTGAGTGGAGTTGAAATTAATTTCTTTGCATTTATAAATATATACTCTCGTGCCCACCAGGATTTTCTCAGGAGGGCTCTTATTTCTTTATGCTTTAATAGAGCTTAAATTTGCCCTAAAGTCTTCTTGCTAACATGCATGCCCACATAGCACAATTTTCCTTTCTGGTTCTATTTTAAGCTGGATCATGAAAGCCAGGGAAAGGTTTTCTGCTTCAATGCTTTTGCTCTTTCTTTCTTCTCTTCTCTGAAATGCACAGCAAGGAATTCAGGTATTATAACCACGGAGCAAACATTTCTCCCATGCACACAGTCCAGAATAGAGTGCTAACACAAAGAGCTATTTGGTTACTGGCTGGAACCCTCTTTTACCAGAAGAGCGTTTCCCCAGGTGCCCACCAGCACAGCTTTCTGTGCAGAATGGAACTGCTAGGGGAAAAAAAAATCACCTTTGCCTGAACACCTTTTAACCAGGCATCTGAGACCAAGTTCCATTGAGACACTCTGTGGGCTTCTGTCCCTCCAGCAGAGTGGGGGGCAGGTTCCAAGGTTCCTCCACAGCAAACACTGAGCTCTCTGTATGTACTTTTCCTTCACATGAGTTGCTAAGTCTTGAGACACTGGTCTCTAAAAGAGGGAGGTGAAGGTGTGCCTTGTTGGTCAAGATTGAAAGATAGATAGCTGGATTGGAACATACAGTGCTTTATTTTGGTCCTCTTAGCCACAGACATTATTACATCTTGATCAATCTGGAAAAAAAACTCCCTGGAGGTGTTCAGGGCCAGGTTGAATGGAACTCTGAACAGCCTGGTTCAAAAGTGTCCCATGGCACAGGGATTAGAACTAGATGATCTTTTAGGTCCCTTCCAACCCAGACCATTCCATGATTCAATATTAAATGTAACTGTGGGGCATGGAGATTTGAGGCTAGGAGGGAGTAATCTAGGTGGGAGCCTGGAGGATGACTTCTAATCCAAGAAATTAAATTGTTTTAAACTAGTATTAGGTTTTCACCTGAATGACTGATTTCACTGTTTTCTCTGCGGTGAAATCTGAAGGCAAAAGCCTGTTAAAATGTCGTTGTCCACATAGGGTACAATATGAAGGGACTCTGGAACAGTCATTGTTGATTAATACAAGGATTTGTAGTTCCTCTCTGTGTTAACAATGAGAACAAGCACTACCAACATGTTATACATGTCGTTGTTTTTCCTCTTTTACATTCATGGAGGATTTTTTGGTTTTGTATTTCTTTTTTCTTACGGAAGTAGCCAGCTTGTCAAAGTATCAGGTTCCTGGATCTTATTGTGTGGATCTAGGTGGGAGTGATTTCTGTCTGGAGAAGGGTGTAGCTCCTCTTTTGCATGGTTTTAATCTCTGAAGGAAGGCTGTAAAACTTCCTCTCCCTCTCTCTGGATGTTTGGAAAGCGTTCCTGTGCCTGCTTTATCATCATTTGTTATCAATCAGATAATGAGTGCATGCTCTGCTGCAGGTGACACCAAGTCCATGCCACCACTGACAGAAGTATCTGGTCAGCCAAGCATATTGCAGTGGACTCTGCCCACTGTTTGATACCAGCTTGGTGCTGCTAAGTAAGAAGTTAATATCAGTGTGTGTACTTGCACCAGGTATCTGAGACTGTTCTTCCTGGAGCCGAGCTGTAGCACAGCAGCCAGAAATAAAAATGCTGTGAATTGTGATCTTTGTCTGAGTACAAGTCATGATACTGATCTGGGAGCACGCTCCACCCAGCGGGTGAGGTGGCTGTCCTGGAAAGGAGGGAGTCTGGGCTTGGAGCCGAGACATAGATCCTGTGTCTGACAGTGCAACAGATGCTGTTACCTGATCTGAGAGAGGTCACCTGCTCCATCTCAGCTTTCACTTGTGAGAGTATTTACATGACTTGTGGGAGTGGTGGGAAGACTCATTCACTAATTTTTAACTCTCTGCACAATCTAATGTGCTAATCACTCATAAAATACAGAATAGTTAAGTAAAATATTTCTAAGGAGTGTCACTTTTAAATCTACCTTTATTTAAAAACATCTGATATTGTTTAAAAACTCTTGTGTTTTGGCTTACTACAAAACTTAATGACCCCAAAATGAAACAGCAGCACTGAAAATAAATTACCATGATTATATTATTCAAGTCATGTAATAAAGTCATGAATAGATATTAATATTTAATCAAACTGCTTGAATAGATGGTAGATTTGTTAGAATACATATCACTGGTGTGGGATTATCAACAGTTCCTGCCCCATGGCAGATGAGTGGTGGGAGCACAGATGTGGGGTGCTTCAGAAAATAACCTCTGGTGTGGTCTGTGAGTAACCTGGGTTTGTTTTGGTTTGCTTTTATGGGATTGGTTGAGGATGGGAGTGCCAATGCAGAAATGGAGCTTTTTCCCATCTGTAAATGGGATTTTGTGAACAGATGTAACCATCAATTCAAGCTTTTTATCCTCGCTGTCCTCTTTCCTTGACCTCTCTTGTTGGGAGAGGCCTCCTATAACACTGTGAAGTGAAGAAAAACAATCCATTTGTTTTCATATGGCTGTTGCTGTCACTCGTACTCCTTGGCTCACTCTCAGTGAGTCCGAATGGCCGATAACTAATCTCAAGTGTATTAATTAACAGGTAGTCTGTCACTGGGCAATTACTTTAAGGGATCAGGTAAAGCAAGTCCACTCAGCATTCATGTCTGAGAGATCATATGGAATACTTCTGTTCTAGCTTATTTTGTCATTTGTTGCCTTATTTTCCATTGTCTTATTAATAAGATTTCAGTGTATTTCCACTTGCAAAGTCACATTAGTAGAATGCCTTTTTGTCAGCTCCTGCTGCGTAGGGTAGGCTTTTTCGTAGGGAACAGGTGTTTGATGGGTTTCCCACCAAGGAAAACACCCCAATTCAGTTCCACCAAAGACATGTGGGTGAGAATTCCCTTACCAACAGGAAAAGCTGGCTGTATTTCTGGGGAGCTTTCTAGCCAAAGGTTCATTGGAAAAAGGGCAGTTAATTTCCCTGCATGGAGTAGGGGTGAGTGGTAGAAAAAGATCATAATACTAGATTTACTGTACCATTGTTTGTTAGAACTGGAGCTTTTAAAGGGAGGGTTTCTTGACAAGGCACACTTAGGATTAATTTTTTAATGCATTCTTACGCTGGTAATGTTTGAACAGTGCATGTGTTCATATTTGAAGCAAACAGCTTGCATCTAATGCGTGCCAGCGCTTTATGCAGGAAGACAAGAAGTGGTAGCCAGCAGCCAGCAAGCCCTTCTGAGGACCTCTGAGCCTGCTGACAGGCACACTTACTCTGCATGTAATTTGAAGAAAGCCATTGTGCCCCCAGTGGCTTGGCTTCGAGTGAAAGATGGAGTTTTGCGCTCTCATTTTGCACTGAGGATGAGCTCACAGATAAATAGGTCACTGTCCACGGAACTATTTTGCTCTAAATCAATTAGAAGCAACATGACCTTAAGCCTGATCTCCTTGCTCTACAGAGATATTGCTGAATTGTGGCTGCTTCTGAAGAAATGCACAGGTGTGTCTAGTATTTCAAATTTTCTTAGTTGCTTGGTTTCAGGTCAGGCAGGAACTTTATCACATAACGCTATATCCTACTGAGGAAAATGGGAGGTGTTTTAGTACAAAGGCAAAAATTGTAGTCTGCTTGTGTGCATTCATGTATAAATATAATTTATTGGTGTGTGTGTGTTCTGTCCTTGTGTAAATTTGCAGAGTATCATTTTATTTGCAGATGTATCTCTCAGTACACCATATGTATCCACAAACTCTATTCCTGTATTTTACATGGAAGGTACTTTGCTCAGGATTCATTCATGCCGTGATTATGGTGATTGGAACAGCTGCTAAAGCTTACAGGGAGAATTTGCTGTTGCAGAGGGCTGTCCTGCTGTTTCTGGTTTACACTGTGTTTTAATTTTCAACTCACTGCATTTAGTGTGGCTATCAGATACAAAATTTCTCCTGATCCCTATTGGAGGCAGAGAAAAAGCAATGTTTCTTTCACAGGATACAGTTTGGCATCCTCTAGTTGTTGGTATAGGCGGGTTGATCTAAAATGAATTATTCCTTTAATTCCTTCAGTCAGAGCTTTCTATAGAAATGTTGTTTCTGTTAAGAGATAATGAAATAGTAGAGATATTATTTGCTGTTAATAGTGCAGCCACAGTCCATTGCGAAATGAAAGCATGTTTTGTGGAACAGGGACAAGCAAAAATTGCGTCCTTATTCTGGTGCCTGACTCTACATTCCCAGTTCTGTTTTCTGCTTTTGGTATGCATGACTATTGCAGAGGAGACAGAGCTCCGAGCCCATGGACTGGTGTCTAACCTTCCAATGCTTTTGAAATGTCAGATTTAAATAAAACAGGTATGTAAAGGGTGGGTCTTCTAACTAAAGGGTGCATCTTCTTACTAATCTTTAATTAGTATTATTAATTATAAACACGTGAGTCTGAGTGCTCTGCTTCTCAAGCAGAGCTTGATGCTGCCAGGGGTAATACTGAAAGGCATGCTGCTTGGGAGGAATGAATGAAAGGCTTAAGAAAGATGAGGATAATCAGATGGGAAGGGTGGAGTAATCAGCCTGAGTAACTTTTGTTCTTTATGTGCATCCTCATCTGCATCCCAAGAGGGGAGGGGTGGATTTAGGAAACCACTGGTTACTGTAGGAGACAGTGAATGTAGAACCAGGGAGTGTTTTGTGTCTAATCATGGTGGTGCCTGTGTAACCATGCCAGGACTGCTTGTGTAAATTGAGAAGTTTAAAATCGAGTATTTTCATTTGTATTTGATCCCTGAGAAATAAGTGAGCAGGGCTTTTGTTAGCGACTGCCAAGGCTTGATTCTCATCTGTTGACTGCCACCGCTTTTTGTGGGCATGTTCAGTGTGCCAGACATGATTCCTTTCTGGAGAGCTGTTGGAACACTCTGCTCAAAGTGGGCAGAAGGGTTGTCCCATTCCCTGGCACTGTTCTTTCCTCTACCTCCTGAGCTTTGGATGGAGTATTTTTTGTGCCTCCAGTCAGCAGAAGGGAAAAAATGTAAGTGGAGAGGTCTCAGCAGGGCTGACTGTACTGCACTAAATGATTCTGTAGCTGCCTGTGGGAGATACTGAACTGTGTCCGTGTCCTGCCTCTGAACTACCTGAGGTAGTTCATATTTGCTGTTCTTTACAGAGGCATGATGTGTTTCATCTTTTTCATGGCATTAAACAGAAAGCCACAGTGCTTCAAGTGCTCTTCATTAACAACTCTGTCATCTGTGTGGTAAGGGGGGGCAGCCAGTTGGTTTGTGAATTCAGCAACCTCTTCTTTAGAAGTAATCTGTAATCTGAGTCCCAAATACTGGGAAGTATAAAAGTAAATGTTTTAGCTGAAAACTAGTACACAGCTCTGAACAAGCCTCTTAGTGAACACTTAGTCCTTCTTTCTCTCTCACACTCACACATTCCCTTTCAAAACATTAGTTTATAGATGGATAGTTACATGAAAAACTGTACTTGTGTGTACCATAAAATAATATATTGTCTCTTGGAAGTTATTCTCGCTGTCCTCTGTGTTGGATAGTCAAGAAAGACCTTACTACCAGGCTCTGCAACAACTGGACAAGGAGCCCCAGTTTTAAATTGGAAGAGAGTAGGCTTGGATTGGGCATAGAGAAGAAAATTACTTTTATAATGAGGATGGTGACACTGCAACAGGTTGCCCAGATAAGTCATGGATGTCCCACCCTGGAAGAGTTCAAGGCCAGGTTGGATGGGGTCTTGAGCAGGCTGGTCCAGTAGGGGGTCTCCCTGCCTACAGCAGTGTGGTTGGAACCAGATGATCTTTGAAGATCTCTTCTAACCCAACCCATTCTGTGCAACCTCTCAATTATTAGCACTGCTATAATTTATCTCCAGAATAGATGTGTTCAATAAGCAATAAGATTTTACCACTTTGCTGCTTTATAAAAGTGTTTGGGTTTTGTTTTTTGAACAAACAAAAATCACTCAATGTTTAAAATCTTACCATGCTTCCAAAATAGCACAGAAAAATATCTTTCTGTGTAGTAGAATTCCAGGTATTCATATTTATACAGCTGGTCCTATGTGTGTTGACTTTTCAGTTAAAGCTTTGGGGCCTGCTTTGAGATACATATTTCTTCTGAAGAGGAAGAGTTGAAAGCAGGTGTTTTTGGTGGAGACAAACATCCAGTTTAATTCTCTGAAATATGTCCACTTCAGCATATGTGTTTAAGCTGAGTGATTGCATCATTAGTTTTTAAGGCTCACTGAAGATGGGTCCTTTAGCATGCATGTGGCTCTTCTGCTCAGAGTTGATCTTTCCATTTTCTCTATTTGGAAGACTTCCACTTTTTTGCAGAGCTTTAGTATTTAGAAAGCAAAATTCCGGTAATAATTTTCTCAGAGCATTAAATCTTACTAAAATGCAATTGGCAAAATCGAATGTCTTTGTTATTCCATAGAGGCTTGCTTCCTAAAGTACTGAGTGAGACACATCTGGGTCATTTCCCTTCTTATCACTTGAGTCCTGGCTAGGGGAACATTCTCTGCTGCTCAGTCTTTATCTACTATTTCTTCATTACAAAAAAAAAAAGTCTTTGCTTTTTGCAAAATCTGCTGCTTGTAGGTGACTAAGTACATCTAATACTTTAGACACGCTTTTCTTCTGTACATTCAGCATGATTTGCAGTATTGGGGAGTTAACAATGCTGCGGTTTTGGCAATATTTAAGTGTGGTTCCTAGCAGTCTGAAACTATCCTGCAAGAACAGAAAAGGTCTCAGTTTGGAAAGAGAGTATTTGTTATTATGACTTGAAATAGCACAAAGAATGTGTGTTTCTCACCAAAACAGAATGGGTGCACTTGAGCATGCATGCAGCAAAAGCATGGTAAAACAGATTAGATGCTGTAACTGGTAACATTTGAGATGTCTTGCAAAATTGCCAGACACACCCCTCTCCCCTTTTGTCTTACTTTGGATTTGCTACAAGAACAAAGAAATACTAGAGTTTGGGTTTGATCCCTAGATTGACTTTATAATTATTACACCATTTTCTTCTGGTTACAGATTAGCTAGTGTTTGGTCTCTCTTGTAAGCCATATTCAGACTTAAAGGTGATCCCTGACAAGCTGTGGACTACAGCATAGTGTGATAGGTAGGTGTGACTGATGAAGCAGAGGAGGAAGAAGCTGTAGTGTTTAACACTCGTAGTATCCTGCGAATCCATCTATTATACATGAAAGGGAGGGTATTGTATTTCCTCTCATGTTTGTGCTTTGAGGGGATGTTATTTTGGCAAAATAAGACAAATAACTTAGTAGCCTTTCACAAAAGGGGAGGTGGAAGAAGAAAGAGAATAAAATACTTTGGCATGTATAATAAGCAGTCAAATCCAATAACACTAGGGTTTGAAAGAAACCAAAATCTTTGTTGGCTCTCAAAGTGGAATACCTGCTTTTGAGCAGGTATTTAAAAATTCAACTCAAGAAAATGGGAACTGTAACACCTCCTGTCATTTTGGGCCAAGCCAACAGCATTGCATTTGCTGCATACCTCAAAACTTCCTTTTTTAAAGGAAGGATCAGTGTTTAATCTCCCTATCTGAAACCAAACCATCATTCTCATAGTTTTCTAGGTAGTCTTCTGCCAAATCCCCAACTCTGTGATCTCAAAGAGGAAACAGGTGGATATTGTGATTGCAGAAATTACCTGAGTAAAAATGATCAATGAAGCAGAGTTATCTAGTTTCATTTCAGTGAAATAATTTAAACATTACCAAGATTTAGGAAGTATGAGCAGTGCTGCAGAAATATAATTTCTGCATTTTGTGAAGAATCTGTCATGTTTTCTGATGCACTAGACATTTAAAACAAGGTCCAAACAATAAGTGCCTGTGTCTGCTGTGTCTGCGCTTATAATACAGGGACTATTGTTCCGAAGAGTTTAGATTTTCTTTGGCAGTACCACTTCCAAGTCTTGACTTAAATAGATCCTTACTTAACTGTCATAGCAGCAGGCCCCTAAATGGAGAATAATTAGCATTGACTCCATGATTGCAGAAAGCTGATCAATTTCTTTATTGTACTATACTATACTATATTATACTGTTAACAAAAAACCCATTGCCCTTGCAGACAGTCTGATACAGCTTTGACCAGACTGGTCAATCAAATCCAAACACCATCACCAGTGGCCAATTAAGAAATCACCTTTTGGCAAACAAATCTCCATAACACGTTCCACATGTGCACAACAACAGGTGCAGCAAGTGAAGATAAGAATTGTTTCTCATTCTTTTCTCTGGGCTTTTTCACAGCTTCCCAGGAAAATCCTGGGAGACCTATGTGTCTCTCTGTTCAGAGGATATGTGATTACCACACTTAAGACTGAAGATGCATGGGATTCCATCCTAGCCTGTTGGAGCACTGGGTATATAGTAGTGCTGTTCTGTTCATTTTGTGACTATAGGCCAGTCAGTCTTAGAAAATGTACAGATTTTAGCAATGCTGTGGAAGTGGAACTTGTATAAAGCACTGATTCTCTTAAAAGTAAAGGTACCTCAGCTTAAGGATCTGCTTTACATAGCAGGGCTTTTGATAGGAAATAGTATTTTCTAACTAGGAGAGGAAGTGGGAGATAGACCTTAGCCGTAGTCTGTAAAGCTCTTAAAAGTAAATTCTTATGTTACTATATAATTAAAAATGTTTATTGGACACTTAATGCCATATGAAGCTGTTTGGAGAATTAGTCTGTTTTATATTTCTTTGTGTCAGTTACTGGGATGCTGGTAGAAGCAAAGAACTTGCATTTCTGCTTGCATAGGATGTTTTAGCTCACGAGAAACAAACAAGTTGCAAAAGCACTGTTTTGCCCTGGTGATAATTCCCTTCCCAACTACACTTTAACAGACAACTGTGTTTTGCATGAAAATTTCTGAATTTATTCACTCACTTTTTCTGGTCCATCATTTTAACGATGGTGTAGCCAAATGAAATCAAAATGAACTTTTCCTGAAGGTATTTTGAAAAGGTGAGATTTGAAATCTTAGTTAATGAACACTTGCAGAAATTCCTGTCATCAGCCCAGTGTGGCTGTAAATAGCAGGAGGACCTGAGGAGCCTCATCTGCAGCTGTTGTGCCTGAGCATACCAAGCACTGAGCTTGCAGGCATTGTCACTAATCAGCAGTGATTTTTAAAATTCAGTTTTAAAGCTGGAAATCTCACTTGGCATCTTGATCAGCTCATTAGTTTTAGGTGGCTTAGAGTAGAAGAGAGCTTCTGTGCATCAGTTCTGCTGCTCTGGTTCTTCCCTGCTTGGGGGGGCTTCACAAAGGAGCTGACTGTTAGTAGTGGTGGTTGGGGGGTGAAGATGAAGAGGGAGGAATGAGGAAATGAAAGATTTGCCTTGGGGCTGAGAGAGATGAAGGGACTGCTCTGAAAGTCATTATCTTGCATTTATAATTACCAGATGGGAGGGTGGTTTAATGAAGAGATTCTTCAAATGAAGACCCCCTTCATAAAACGGCATTCAACTCTTGGAGTGGAGTTGAATAAGCTGTTCCAGAGGAGAAGCAAAGCAAAACTGGTTAAGGAAAATACAATATTTCTTGAATTTAAGGCATGGATTTCATAGAGAAGCTAGAGATAAGTTTTCATTAAAATTTTGCAGAGGAGGAGGAAAAATTGTCATTTGATTTCGGATGTGCTCCTGGGATCTGTGCTGAAAGGCGTAACTGTGGCCGGATGTTCAGATAGATCAGCTTTCAAGTCAGTAAAAAGTAATGGCCATTGAATTTCCTGCAGAACTACTCAAAGGGTGGTGTAATTCCAGCTGGCTTGCTGGGAATTTTATTAAACTGGTTACAGGAGGGTCACAAGTCATGTTGGGAGACTTCCTTGTGTGTAATGTGGGTGCAGTCAGTTCAGAGTCCACTCAAATGTTGTCTTCAGTGAAAATGGGTTTACTTCAGCATGTCAGACAAACTACAAATGATGATGAGTTTTAGTTTGATCAGAAAAGAAAGAGGAGCTTTTTATCAATAAGGGAAATTCTTGACTGCAGTAACATTGATTGTTTTCTCAGATCCCAAGTTCTTCAGGGCTTGCTGGCACCAGGTAATCCAAGCACAAGTTATCTTTGTGCCCTCGTGCTTAAATCTCTCATCCTGCTTCATCTGAAAGGCAGTCAGGTGCTTCTGATGGGATGGGACCAAGTCTCTCTGAGCCATCATCCTTTATCATTGAGACAGGACTATCAAAGCAAGATTTAAATTGGATTAGAAGATGATACATCTGCAAGATTGTGGTTCACATTTATAGTGAGCAAGGCTTTTTGTAAAAAGAACCATATATTTAACTGATTCCTTTATGTTAGTAAGATGACACTTCTGCCCTCTCTGACACTCATAATTTGAATACTAGATAATGTGAGGATTTTTCTAAAGAACCTCCAGTTGTCAGCTTAAAAAAAATCTTCGCACATTCCCAGCTTTTTTATGTGTTGGGGTTTTAAAAATAGTAATAAAAAAGCAGTACTAACTTTAAAGAACCTTATTTTACTATTTATTATCACCTACAATACCAGATGCACTATCATTCCCAGGGGCTTTCTTTTTAGCTTCTTAAGAGAGCTCCTCAGGAAAGACAGGACAGTCAAGCATGTTTTGATGTGAGCAGCTTTTTTCAGGAATGAATTTTGGGTCCAGTAAAACAGACAGACACTTAGGTCTCTGCATTGAAAATACTGTGTAAAGCGAAAAGGTAGAACAGGGAAAATAACGGGCTGTGTGAATCTTAGTCTAGTCAAGTACAAGTGAAATTTGATCCTATAAAAATTCCTTACAAAACAGTGAGGAGATTTTCAGTAATTCTGTATTTTTGTGTGCACTTAATTAGCTATACAAAAATGGAAATGATCCCTGAAGAATGTAGTAGGTGGCAGGTTCTCTATTTAGAGAATATTTCCAAGAAAATACTTTCCCCAAAGGCCGTGAGAGTAAGGAGTGAGGGCTCTCACAGTCTATTTAGCATGTGTGCCTTTTGTTGCCTTATCCTTTTAAGGAAACAGCATTTTGAAGTAATGATGGACAACCTTGAAGTGCAATCAGATTGAATACCAAACAAACTATGATGAACTCTCTTTTCCAGAGGGATGCTAAAAGTCACAGAAATGGTGCAGAGCAATGAGTCTTTACAATTGCATCTCCTTTGAAGGAAAACATACTGAAGAGGGATTTCTGGCTAAATCTGTGGGTGCTAATACTGGGTTCAAGTGTATCCTGTTAAGCTGCTGGATGTGACCAGTTTGGCAATTCCAAGAGTTGTATTTCCCTGCACTTTTTTTGTGCTGCTATTTTTTATCTTGGTTGTTTCAAATTATTGAAAATCAGCTCTGATCTTAGTGCATACTTGGCTTTTAGAAGTATGTCTTGAAACCAAATCAGCAAGAGCATGATGAGATGGCTTTGGTGGAGGGGAGTGCAGCAGGAAGAGCAGTTTGGTGTCTGTCAGTGGACACACCGTGCTGCTCCTCCAGTTGCAAGCAGGCTCTCACCTTTGAGTTTAAACTGAGTTTAAAACCAGGGGCAGGAAGAGACTGTCTTTTCAGTGAAGCGGTATTTGACCAGTGTTGTGGGACTGATCTGTGCAGGTGGCAAAAGCTGCTCCTCCTATCAGAGGGAACACTGGAGCAATCAAATCTAGTCTTGGGTATTCACCTGGAATAGTGGAATTCATCACAGGGCTACATGGGGAAATAGTGATCCTTATGTAATGATACATAAATAGTTTCTCTTCCTTGGGAATGTCCTGCCTCCAAGAGTGTAATGTGTCATGTATTTACTTACATATGCAAAATTCAACTATTTTACTACATGCCATGCTATGCAGCAATGAAAATTATGTCTGCCTGTGACTTGAGTCAGGATGGCATTTTATAGACTGATGATGTTATTTTCTGATCTCCCACCAAAAAAATTGCATTAATCCAAGAGTTTATATTCAGGTTAATGGGTCCACCTGCAGGTGTTGGTTTGCAAGAATCAGGGCTGTGTAGTTTTTAAAACACTGCTGCAGGAGGGCTCCTTGTATCATAAGGCACAGACACCAAAAAATAAACTCTAAAATCCTTTTTCCTTTGGGGAAGTGGGGTATTCCTCTTCTGGAAATTACTTGGCCATCTGAGATTGGAGTTTTGCAACATCTGTGTTCAGTGTTCTGTTGAGAACTTTGAAATGGTGACATAACTGAAGGTCTGGGTGAAATATGACTTGACCATTAAAGTATCCACTTATGGATTTGACAGCGTGGTATGCAGAGGTCTTCTGATCAGGCAGCAGTTTGCCGGATGCAGGAAAATAGCTCTGATCAGTGTGTGACCTTGAAAGTGGTCATGGGTCTTCCTCTGCCCATCGGGACCACAGAGAACAGAGAAGTTCTGTTTCACAGCATGAGTTCTTCCACAGTTACTGTGGAAGAAGTAACTGAAAGTGGCTTTTCTGCTATTCTCAAATAATTGCAGTTCTCAGAATTTTACATATGTGAGAATTGCTCATAGAAGTGTCTGTCTGTCACGATCTAGCATTTAAAGCCCTCAGTGACAGCAAGTCCTTGAGGACCAGAGCTCTACTTCAGCTTGTACTTCAGTGCAGGTGACACTTATCCTTAGATCAGTTTTAGGTTTTTACTTTCTTTTCCTGTGCACATTCAGAGCTCTGAGTGTCAAAACCTATCTTAATGGCATTCAATTCACATGACATTCATTCTTTCAATGTACATTAAAACCCAAAACTTCAATGTCAGTACAATGTCAGATTAAAAGAAATTTTCGTAGCCAATTAAAGAAAAAGCTATGTTGTCTCTTCTGTACTATTCCATGAGGCTAATACGTGGAATAATTATTTTTAGGAATTGCAAAAGAGCAAAACTTCTTGTTTCTTGTAAAAAATGAGATCTTAGTTTATGAATTAAGCAACTCTGTCATGCAGTCTTTGTCACAATCAGCGAAACTCAGGCTTCTGCTTGACCTCTGGAAACATGCTGTGGGAAATGCCTCTGCTGAAACACTGGGACAGAAAACCGAGGGTTGGGAAAGCAGAATAGTTGTGCACCACAACCATTTTGTCTCAGTCCTTCCACCTCCACTAAGCTGAAGTGGAAGGGCTGAGACAAAAGCTTAAGCATTGCTTTTCAGGGTGGAGGTAGAGTGTGTGTCTGTGTGTGTGTGTCTGTGCCTTCAAGGGGAGGATGTACTTTCAAGCCAGCTCTACCTATCTTATTTAATGCTGGTTTTTTGGGGTATTTGAATCTAGATGACAGGCTAGAGAAATCATAAGTTTCTTGGTTTTGTTTGATTGAGAAGATTTTAATAAAAATTGAATTTAATACATAAAAATCCCACTGTTTAATATAGTTCCTGAGGAATATTAGTTCTACAGTGTTTTGTTCAGAGGCAGTTCTCTACTGCTTCTAAATGTCAGTAAATGTAAATTCCTCTTTTATATGTGTGCTATTCAAAGAAAAGTTTGCCCTTGGCAAGCACGTGAAAGACTCCAGAGATTTTCATGTATTTTTCAGAAGTTAGACAGTTTTCTGAGCTTTTGTGTTGTAGGGATTTTTTTTTAATGTGTGCTGTGAAGTTTTGCATTAAATGACTTTGCAATGCAATTTTTTTTCTCTTCACAGATGAAATCATGCATCAGGATATCATTCCCCTCTATGCTGCAGATATTCAGGACCAATTAAAGAAACAATTTGCTTATCTGTCAGGTAAGACTCTTGTTCCCTCTTATACACGGTTCAGCCTGCTGTCCTTTCACAGTCTCTGAAGACTTTCATATGAGAAATCAATTAGTAACTCAAAATTCAGGCTACTAAGACTTGTTATTTAAGGACTTATTAAAAGATTTTTTTTTTTAAGTATAATAGAAATTTTAAAATTACAGGTAATTTTCCAGTTAACTGGAGATTGCAGCATGGATGCTCTGGTGGTTGCTATGGTCTTGCAGCTCTCAGCTCACTGCCCCAGCTGCCACGGGCTCTGCTGTCATGTTCGGTACTGAAGCCCAAGCTGGCACCTTGGTTATGACCAAGTGGTGGAGAAACACCCTGCTACCATGTTCCCCCACAGCATCAGTGCTGGGCTCAGACAAGTGCAGCATGGGCAGAAGGCAATCAGTTCAGGTATCACTGATTGCCTTCTGCAGAGGAACCTGCTTTTGGGTATAGGGCTGTCTCCAAAAGCAGCACAGCCACTTGCATGCAGCACAGAGAGTCTCTGCCCCTGGGCCACCTGTACCAGCTTGGTGATGGGGCTGTGTGTGTGCCATGCAGTGTTTTGGTGATGGGGCTGTGTGTGTGCCATGCAGTGTTTTGGTGATGGGGCTGTGTGTGTGCCATGCAGTGTTTTGGTGATGGGGCTGTGTGTGTGCCATGCAGTGTTTTGGAATGGGGCTGTGTGTGTGCCATGCAGTGTTTTGGTGATGGGGCTGTGTTTGTGCCATGCAGTGTTTTGGAATGGGGCTGTGTTTGTGCCATGCAGTGTTTTGGTGATGGGGCTGTGTGTGTGCCATGCAGTGTTTTGGAATGGGGCTGTGTGTGTGCCATGCAGTGTTTGGGGATGGGGCTGTGTGTGTGCCATGCAGTGTTTGGAGATGGGGCTGTGTTTGTGCCATGCAGTATTTTGGTGATGGGGCTGTGTTTGTGCCATGCAGTATTTTGGTGATGGGGCTGTGTGTGTGCCATGCAGTGTTTGGAGATGGGGCTGTGTGTGTGCCATGCAGTGTTTTGGAATGGGGCTCTGTGTGTGCCATGCAGTGTTTTGGTGATGGGGGCTGTGTGTGTGCCATGCAGTGTTGGCTGCTGAGCTTGGTCCAGCTCCATGCTGAGCCCGTGGCTGGCTGATAATGGGCAAAGGGAGGTGGTGCCTCTGCTCACTGATCAGGCTGAGTGGAAAAGGTATCTGATAAGCTCCTGAGTTTGTTCTCCTGTCTTCTTCCTGTAAAAGCTCTTGCAGATGTGCAGCTGTGAACTTGCTGGAGTTATGGCCCTGTCCTGCCCTCCCTCCAACACACAAAAAGGGAGTGCATCATTGGCTTTGCAGAGCTGGCCTGCATCCTTCAGCAGAAAGGAAATTTACTTCTTGAGCTACAGCTGGACTCTATGACTGTTCCCTCTAACTCTGAATCCCATCCTGCATTAGTTCTAGAGAAACAGGGGAAAGAAACACTGTAATGCTTTACTTGGCAAGAGCTCAATGAATCCTGTTATACTCATAATTAACTATTAATTATGATTTATTTCTGCTACACAAGCTAAACTGTGGGTCTGCAGTAATGACTGTGTTTTCTGTGGGGTGGTGGTAGCACTTGGAAAATAAGATATTTTTATGAAGCTGGCTGTTCATGCTTCATTTGAGATTATGGTGTTTAAGCTACAATTCTTCTCTGGAAATTTTTTTTTTTTGACTTTCCAAGCTCATTCTTATCCATGGGCAGAAAATGTCTCATAAGGGTGTTATGCAAGAATCAGCCTATCTATGAAACTATAAGTAGGATTTGTATTTTGCCCCTCTGAAGTGAGGGGGAAAACTGGTGACTGTGGTAGATGAGTTGTTGAGTTCACAAATCCACAAGTGTCTTCAGCACTCAAAATAAATCCACCTGGCAATGGAGCTTAGTAAGAGCAGCCATTACTCATTCTATTTTCTTTCATCTATTCACACTCATGTCAATTAGAATTTTGTTTTATTTGCCTCAAAGAATAGGTCAGCTGCATTACTGTGACTAGATTGTTGTATTTCATTATTCTTGGGAAACTTGTGTGCTAGGCATTTTCATTTCACTTTGGAATTTAGTTGGTTTGTTTTGTTTTTTTTTTTATCCTAATGTTCTTCTGCAGGATGTTTGTTGATGACTAATTCTCTGTGCTGTACCAAATTCTTCATTCTGTGAGTGAAGAAACAGAACCAATGTTTTGGTACTTGATTTATGTACAATTTCTTTGTTGTTACAGTTGAGCTTAAGAGAGGCTTTGCTCTAAAGCCACTTAAGACATTCCCAGTGTGTGAATGAGACTTTTTTGCTTATTACTATTGCTTTGAAAATAGAATCTAAATACATGGCATAAAACTCATTAAAATGAAAGTCCATAGATTACTGATGCCTTTGGTAAAATAGCATGTTTGCAGGTATTGCTGAATGTCTTAGATACATTTCTGATTTTAGTTGTTGGCTTTTTAACGGCAGTTCAATGTGTACTTGAGAATTGCTTTAGTTTCTCTATTAGGGTGTGTCAAGGTCTCATGGGACACTTGCTTGAATAGGGAATGAAACCCAGTCTGCTTCTGTCCTAGAGGCTGTATCCCTTCCTGAGCTGCTCTCTGTGTTTTGGTCTACCTCAGGGTCACTTCTCACTTGTGTCCCTCATTGTGCTGGATTGTAGTGGAAATGCTGCAGGAACATCCAAATTGGACTTGAAATGAAACAAAATTAAGTGAAAGCTTCCACTAATGCTTCAGTTTGTCAGTAAAGATATCAAAGTGCAATGAAATCAAGGTGCTCACTACTCCTGCAGACTGGCTCTTGCTCAGCAGTCGTGTTCAGCTTAAATCTAATGGTGTGGCAAGCTGTGGATGAGGCTTATGATAATCATTCACACACAATGTTTATAAACCCTGAAGTTAATATTTTACCTCAGGCACAGTTGTTTACATTTTGCCTTGGAGTTTTTTCTTTCTGTGGAACAAGGTCCTTATCTGGGCTAAAATTGTTACTTTTCTTGTTCCTAGGCTATACCAAATGCTGCATCTACAGAGTTCAGTGTATCACCTCTTTTACCTTTGTTTTCTTCAGTTACTATTAGTACAACCACTTTTTCTTCCACATTTAAAAGGGTCTTCTGCCTTTGTTTTGCTTGTTTGTTTTTTTTTTTTTATCCCATAAAGGACAGTGTAAGATCCATTTAAAAGTATCTGGAAAATGTATTCTTTATGTGTTCCTCAGTCTTTCATTTGTGTTTTATATTTTCTTTCATAAGTACTTTCTCTTCCCCTGATTACTGTGTGACTTTCATAGCCACCCAGCCTTGTGTCTGTCTGCCACCAGTGTGCAGATGTGTTAAAATAAATGTAGATGGAGAAGAGCATACAGACACCTGTGTATGTTGATATGCATCTTATTCAAACTATGTGATGTGCAAATGAGACTCTTGGCCACCATGAGTACTGAGCCAGTTATTTAACTCCCTTTCCTTTGAATGCCTATTTATACATTGAACAACTTCAAAGTGTTTCTATTAAAGGAAATACAAATATGAGTTCATGCTATTTGCATTTTTGTCTATCGATTCCTAGTTGTTTTTGCTGCCATTGAAAAATTTAACATTGGTATTAGTTTTCAAAATCCTTATGCCTTTGATTTATAAATATACACATATATGCTCATACCTTTATCATTGTAAATAGTAAGTATCTCTCTTTGTCTGAGTTTTTTTCTCAGATGTGCTCTTGCTCTCCTCTGTGGGAATGACCTGACCACTCCTCACTGGTCAGACTGTTCCCATTGAAGGAGCTCTGGCTGCTGAGTCTGTAAAGTTACATTTGAGAATTTCTGAGGGGATCCTGTACCACATACATTGCTAAAAATATCAGCCTTACTTTTGTTGCTGATATAACATAGACAGTATCTATGTTGTGTATGGACAGTGGAAGTGGTACTGCTTAGCAGTCCTTGCCTTGCACAGGGGTGAGCTTAACTAATGTTTTTTATTTACTGTGCTAAACCTGCTGTCTGTAGAGATTTTAAAAAATCAAAGCAAAAATGTAGTAAAGAAATAAATAAAGGAAAAATGTGAATCCTTGGCTAAGAGATTTCCAGTTCAAATATGTTCAGATTCAAATTTATGGATTGCAATCCAATTTTTAAGCCAGTATATTTGCTGCTGATCAGCCTGATTAAAACGCAGCTTGTGAAGTTATGCAACTAAAACTTCTCTTTTCAGGGAAAGAACATTTTAATAAATTCCTCTTGAATCTGTTTTTCTTTGCAAAGGATATGCAGTGAAGCTTTTATCCAGTCATTGAAGTCTACATGTAATTTCAAATACTGAATTCTCCAGTTGAGTATATTATGCAAGCAGAAAGGAGAAACTCCTTATCAGAAATTCCGAAGCATAATAGCTGTACCACTACAATAGTAAAAAAAAATCTGAAGTAAGCCCTTCTCTCAGACACATGAGGACTTCACTTTTGACAGGATTTTTTTCAATTTTTAAGCAGCATCTTTTGAACTAAAGTTTTAGATCTGAGCCATCCGGCAAGGCTGATGCTCTTGGATCTTGTGTGCACACGTTGATCAACATAGAAGTAATATTTTTTCTTATAGTCCAGATACTATTTCACTTGCATTATAGAATCAGGCCAGAAGACTCTTTGCTCTGTCATCTAATTATATCCAGCTACTTACTTCCTTTTCGTGGGACTGGTCAGAGTACTTTTGAGAAGACCTTTTTATTTATGCAAACAGGAGCAGACCAGTAAGGAAACATTACAAAATAATCTCTTACTCATCCTTCCTGGAAGTAAGTCTAAGCAATTTCTTTGCTGCTGTCAAACTTTGCTGTCCTTACAAAACCCCAGACAACTAGCATGTCTTCTACAGGGTTGTGGGGAATTACCCTTTTCTCTGTGTTTGTGTGTGCCTGTGAACTTGTGTGTGTGTGGTTTTTAGGAGATGTCCAATACCCCAGTTTTGTAATTTTCTGTTTCAATGCTTTTTAAAATAGAAAAGAATACTAATTATGTCTCATTTGAGATTGTTTTTAGATATCAAGTTACTAATGTGCCTCTTGATTAGAAATTCTGAAAGTGCAATTTCCTTCGGTTAGCACTTCTCTATCACCCAACCTGCTTAATAAAAAAGAAAACAAATGCAGAAGACATAGCAAGTGTGATGGGAAAAGTTAGATGTCACAGAATATAAAGAATAAATGCTAAATCACTGGGATTTAAGGGAAACTTTCCCAGTCCCATCTCACAATAGCACAGCTAGTTTCCCATGGTTATTTTTTCTCCTATTTTCGTCCTCAAGACCACAATGCTCTGGGTACACACAATTTTAGCAATTGGTGATATTGCTGGTTTTTATTGTGTTCAAAAGTTAGAAACACCAGGTGTTATTTTCTAAGCACACTTAAGTAATTTTGCTGCCTAACCTGTGGAGCTAGTACAATTCAATGTTCCTAAAATGTGTGTTTCTCCAAAACACAGGGTTGTCACTGTTGTAAAAAAGACTGTAGACCAACACTTGTAGATTTATTTAGAAGAGCTCCACCTAGCAGGGCTTTGCTAGAATTTTCGAGGTTTATCCACTGAAAATTTCCATTTTATGAAGGCAATTTGTTTTGTTTGACACTTAATCTATTAAAGAATTTTCACATGAATAGGCTGCCAAAGTCATGTATAAGTCAGGTAATAACAAAATTTTTCCATTAGTGAATGCTCACAGAAGTAGGGTGGGAGCAGATCTGCCTAATTTGAAGTGGTGTGGTGTTTTTATTTTATTTAATTGCTGAAATAAGCTTCAGTCCTCTTTACTTCTATGGTGCTTGCATTTGTAGCCTGAAAAGTAACAATCCTCTCAGCTGCAGAGTGTTTCTCACAGCTTCATGTTGTAAGACAAGCATCAAGGAATTCTTGGGCATTGTTTCAGGTAGTATGTCTGCAGACTGATTGCACTCACTTGAGGACTCATGTTCTCTTCTGCTCTTTGCAATAAACAAAAACCAAAAGCTGGCACTCAAGTGGCATTTGTTTAATATTTCATAGAGAAATGATGCCGAATGTATTTCATCGTTTTCATAGAATCACAGAATAGACTGGGTTGGCAGGAACCTTTAAAGATCATCTAGGCTGTCCCTACCCTGCCATGGGTAATGGCATTTTTCCCTAGATCCATTCAATCTGACGTTTTCATAGTCAGAACAGTGCTCATAATTTTTTATGGGGATTTGTTATACTTTCAGAAATTTATGCTTAAAAAAAAAACCAAGGCTAAGATTAGACTAAGAAAGTGGTCATAATGCTTTCAAGTACTTGATTGTCTTAAAAACACATAAAACTATTAAATTCCAGTTGTGTAGTGCATCCCTGTGTAAGACTAGAAATAGGAGAGCAGGCCTGTGTGTGCCTCTGTGGAGAGAACTTGTAGAGCACATCAGTTAAGGGTGTTCAACAGCTGGAACTGGAATTTCAGGACTCTGAGCTAGAGGGGAATGTGAACAAGGTGCTTTTCCAGAGGTTAGGACTGAGGTAGTTAGATGTAGTCACTGTACCAACTGACCTGAATTTATTAAAACATTGCTGTTAAATTACTAGTTTTTGTGTGGTGATTAAAATTGCTGTAACTAATTTGCTGTAACTACTCCTCTGTATGTGTTGAATTACTTGCATGAGTTGTAGCACTCAAATTCATCTGTGTCTTTCTTCGTAATCAGGTGTATAGAATTCTGAGGTGCTGGAAGATTATTATATGAATTAGTTTTAATAAAGTGTCTGAATTTTTTGCCTTAAACCTGTGTTTCAAAAGGGATAAGAGAAGTGAAATTGTTCAGTACTTTTCACTTGAATGCTTTCCCTCTCACTAAAATTAAAATCAACAACAATAAATCCCCTCTTAGCTTCCTAAACTATTTATCTCCTCCCCTTAAGTTCTGTGGATTGATTTATTTCTGGGTGAAGAGAAGGAAACCACATTTTACACAGCTAATTTTATGAACTGTGTAAGAAAGCAGCACCTCTGCTGCTTTTGCAGAGGTGAAGAAAAATGAGGAAGAATGATTCTGAATAAAGGAAAACTGTAATTTCTTGCTGCATCAGGTTCATTAAGAAATAAAGGTCACTTTAAAAAGTGAACTCACTATTTCTAATATTTAATATAAATGCAATTAATTTGTAGGATTTTTACTTTATTTCCCATGCCGTTTTGTAAATATCTCTGACAAATGCTCGTTTTAAAGCAGCACCATGTATTTAATCAGAGAATTCAGAGACCTTCAAGATCATCAAATCCAGCCCATAAAGTTGCAATATAGAGAGCAGCTTCTGTAAGTCAGTGATGTTAAAGCTGAAATTTACAGAATTTCTTATGTTTAGCATTTCAGGTCACTCTGCCCTAAACTCTTTTGAGCAGCAGGGTTCTGATAAGGAAAAGCAGGTGAGGAGCATTTGAAGTTATCTGTGTGCTCAAGTGGCCCAGCAGGGAAACAGCAAAGAAAAATCAGTGAAGAACTGATTCTAAGAGCTCAGGGCAGAGTCATCTCCACCCAAGATAACCACAGATGACTGTACTAGAAACTGAAAATTAATAGGCAGTCACCAGGCAGGATGGCTCTATTTGCCCTTGACAATCAGTGCCGGTCTGGGAACTTCCTGAAAATCCTGCTCCAGACTTCTGCTTTTAGGACATGTCCTGCAAGTCTATTGTTGTTCTTTTGTTTCATATGTCCTATTTATAGAAATAAAGTAGAACAAAAAAACTAACCAATGAAGATACCACAAATAATGCATGATTGTTCCTAAAAATAGTTTCTCTAGAGAGAGCAGAACACTTCATGAGCAACAGAAATAATCATTATCATGCTTTTAACAACAGAGGAAAATGCTTTAGTCGTGAGAGCTTGAACAAAAACCAGTAGAGTCAAAATTGGTCTTAACTTACATTTGTGTTGTGAATATTTGTATAGTTAAAATTAGCTCCCTTGACTCAGTGTTGCCATGTTTGGATGTGTCATAAAGGTCATATTTGCAAACTTGTGATATTTGCATAACAGTTGCATTTTGTTGTTGTTTAAATACATCCAAAGCACGTTATTTTTTTCATGTATTTTGATTCCAAGGGCTTCACAGTGACAGCACTGTGCCATCTGTAAGCTGGTCAATGGAAATCAGATTCACCACAAATTAACATAAAGATACTATTTCAGTTCTTCTAATTAAATGTGGTTTGGAGGGAAGTTGTGATTTCTTTTATCAAATGAATCTGAGGTCAAATATTTCTCTTCTTTTTCCTGTGAGGTTAGATGCAAAGGGAGTGGAAGTGGGTAATAATCTTCAGAAGTCACTGTTGTTCTCATAATTGGTGCTCTTAATACAGTTTAATGCTGGTTCCTGCACAGTTACTGGATTTCAAGCCTGGAAAAAAAAAACCTTGTTATTTTATAACAGCAGTTTTTTGTTGTTTTTCTTCTCCTGTTGAACTATTAATCAAAGATAACTTCCCAGGAGTGTATTCCTGCCACCCCAGAACAGTTAACTTCATGCAGTTGCTAGGGCTCATCAAGCCTCTTGTCCTACCTGTCTTATGAATATATACTAGCTAAAGACATGAAACACTAATAATGCTTTTAAAAAGAAATTACTACATTTTGTATATGGGAATGTGTGTGACGTGCATGAGGAAGCATTGTGTATGTGAATTGTACCTAGTGGTGCAAATGCCAGGAGAGATACACGTAACGGTATCCAGCTCATCAGCAGCTCTACTGCAGTGTAGGTGTTCAGCTCTGCTTCACCTTCTGTACATAATCTGGGAATGAGAAATCTCATTTGAAACACCTGCATCCATTTCTTTTAATGTTCTGCTCCTTCTGTTTCACCAACCTGGAAGCAAAGCAGACACTGAGCAGGGTAGGGGGTGTTGCATGATTGAGTTCCAACTGGTGAGAGGGTTCAGTTCAAGATGGAGATTCACCTACTTAATTCTGAATTAACTTTTTTGTTTCTAAGTTGGTTGCTTTCTTTCTCCAAATTGCTTCTACTTAGATGCAGTTGATGTTTATCAGAGGATGCACTGCCATCTGGTGTCAGATCTGCTCACATTTGTCCAGAAAAAATCTCATTATGTGAATGGGGTGTAACAAATTTCTTTCTATAAAACTTCCTAAGCATTGACGAGGAGAGATACTGTTCAGAATAAACTGTCCACACATGAGCCCTAAAAAAAAAAAAAAAAAAAAAAAAAAAAAAAAAAAAAAGGCAGTTATTTTATTAGTGGGAAATTTCAGTCTAGTTAAAGAGACTTGCATGTAAACACATTTGCTGCTTCTTTTGTAGGTGGAAGAGGGGGAGATGGCTGCCCTGTTATCACCTTTCCAGACTATCCAGCTTTCAGTGAGATTCCTGAAAAAGAGTTTCAGAATGTTCTGACCTACCTGACAAGCATTCCAAGGTGAGAACCTGTCTAGAAGAAAATTACCTTTTATCTGCTAAGGGACTTTCCACATTTGATCCCTGACATGTGGTCTAAAAGTCAGGCTTGGTATTTAATTAAGGAAAAGGAAAATTAGGCTCATGGTGCAGTGTCAGTAAGCATTGGTTAGTGACAGCTGTCTAAGATAGTTGTTAGATAAATTACGCGCTGCTATTTATATTTCATCAGAAAATTACTTCCTGGTGTGTATGGATACAGGTCCCATGATGGACATTGTCCTCCTATGCCACTGTATCTTAGAATGCAATATTCAGAGTTTCAATTGAGCACATGTATCATTTTGGCAGAGCATGGTAATTCTTGGGTGTTGCTCAGGATATTGCTCGAGAGAACAGTCTGTATCTACATAGAGAGGTTTGTCCTCACCACTTGAGCTGCTCCCTGGCTTAGCTGAATGTGTCATGTCTGCAGACTTCCAGAGCTTTGTCTGATGGTGCAAAGCAGGCCCAAGGATTAATTCTGACTCTCTTTGAAGGCACAATAGGGTGTCCAATGGGCTCTCCAATAAATATCATGATTTTTGTTGAATGACTGTTAATGAATGAAATAGTGGGCTGAAAATCCTGATGGAGGTGAGTAAGGCAAGTAGCAGAATAAAGTATATACCCTAGACTTCAAGAGAGGAAATTTTGGGCTTATTCAGGGAACTAGTAGGTGGGATATAAAGGAAGGCAGCTCTGAAGAGTAAATCTACTCTGGAAGGCTGCCAAGTTTTGAAGGACAGCATTCTCCAAGTACAAGAAAGGCACGTCCTGGAACGTGAATGGACGTAACAGGAGGCTGACCCCACTCTGAAAGTGAACTTGTGACTGAGCTGAGATACAAAGGCAGCGAACAGGAGGTGAAAGCAGGGACAGGCTACAAAGGAAGAATGTAGATACATTGTCCAC
Organism: Haemorhous mexicanus; assembly: GCF_027477595.1. NCBI lineage: Eukaryota > Metazoa > Chordata > Aves > Passeriformes > Fringillidae > Haemorhous > Haemorhous mexicanus. Next base: position 96,623,885 of record NC_082342.1, on the reverse strand, counting down.
ATATGTGGGGATGGCGTCAGAAAAGTCACAGCACACCTGGAGCTGAAGGATAAGACAAAAGGGACATCACGGACCGCTCGAAAAAACTTCCGGTGCTTTAGAGGTGCAGGAATAAACAAGGAAAATGTGGATCTGTGCTGAATGGACTGAGCAAATTAGCAGCAGCCAATAAAGATGAGGCTGAAACACTTGAGTTCTTCACTGCAGTCTTCTCTGACAGTGTCTCCCAGGCCTCTGTGTACAGGAAGAGAGTTCGAGGAGGAGAATGACAAGCAATGGCTGAGGACAAACTCAAGCATCTCTTGAGAAATCTTGACCCAAATCTGGAGTTTGGGATAAGATGAGCTGCTTTGAGAGTGGTGAGGACGCTGACCAGTGTCCTAGTAAGGTTGCTCTGTATAATCCTTTAAAGGTTTGGAGATTAGAGGTAACCTCACTTTTATCTGTGAGAAAATTATGGAGTGAGTCTTCTTAAAACACACTTTTGGGCACATAAAAGAAGGAGGTGATGGGGAGTAGCCAGCATGAATTACACAACAGTGATAGTGCTTGACCAGCCTATTTCTGTCATGACAATACTGGATGCATCAGTGCAGCAGAGCTGTGCATGTTTTTTGCCTCACCCTAAGCAAGACTTCCAGCTTAGTCTCCCCCAGCACTCTTCTCTTCACCTTCAGTTGTTACATTTTGGCAGGTGGGCTCCTGAGCGGGTAAGAAAGTGCTTGGATTATCAGGCTCAAAGAGAGGGGTTTATTGCCTGGTGTTTTATCTGGAGACAGATTTCCTCAGGGAACTGTATATATCCATGCTGTCAGATGCCCTTGGCACGGATCTGAAGTAGGAGATGGAGTGCACCCTCATCAAGTTGTATTTGATGTAACCAGCCCCTCCTGGTTGAACTTCTTAATCCCTAGTTTGTCAGGGAATGAAACTCTGAAGCCCACAGCCAGCTTTTGCATTTTCTTTGTTTATCCTGGAGGTGGTTAAACTGCATGGTGCTAAACATCCCTTGATCATATCTTGGGTACTGTTTCTGCAAATAATTATATTCTAAATTCACATCTGCTTCTCCTTTTGAAAGTCTTTGGTGGTGCACTTCATGGTGGCCCACTGAACTGCTGCACAGAGTGTGGTTCATGTGAGAAATTCTGATCAGAACAAACAGCATCTGGTACAGTGGGGGAGCACTGAGTGCATCCCAGCCCACCACTTTGATAGGAGCAGATTTTCTGAAGGTTTGTTTGTCAGTTGCTCCTACCTGACAACAATTACTCTGGGAGTATTGAGCCAGAAGTGGTCATTCCTTAAGTCTGGCTATTCTTCTAGGATTTTCTTGTTTCTTTAATTCATAGGTATTTAGAAAGAGAGGACTGTTCTTTGTAAACTAAGGAGATAGGCCAGCTGTCTAGATGTTAAGAGTAAGGTATTCACTATTGTGAATATAACAGTTCTCCAGGTTTAAAGTGATAACAGTTCAATTTCAAATCTTGTAAAAATAATGCTGCTGTTAAGATATTGATAAATTTGCCACCTTTTTGTGCCTGGAATCGATAAAATCTCAAAGGGCTTATGATGTTCCTGACTGATATCTTCAGTAGCAGTGTCAGAAGCTTATAGTGTAAAACTGTGTTCGTGAGGCCTTGTACAGGTTTATGGGAATAAAAACGTACAGAAATGACACTAGCCAGGTGCCAGCATACATCCCCTTGTGAAAGATATTTTGCTATTGATCTGTTACAAATATTGATACACGTATAACCCTAAGGGGCCGTGCTGCAGTCTTCTTGAACTGGGATATTTCTAATGCTCTTAAAGGTGGTGTAAGGTAGGATTTTCCCTGCTGTCTTAGAGTTCAGATACTGTTTTAGGTGCTTTGGAAGTGGCTTTTAAAGGAAGTGGAGGCAGTTAGTTTTTAGTTTGTCAGTTGGTTAAAGAGGTGTAAGGAGTACAGATTTACAGAAAGGATGGAAATGCAGCCCACAGCTCTTAAGCATGGACTGCTATCCCAGGTTATTGTCCTTTAGTTTATCAGAGAGGTAACTCTGTCTTTTGGCTGTTCTGACAGACTAAGGGCAAATGGACTTCTCTAAGAGCACAGACTGCAGAGCACAGACACATCTGGAGCCACCCCAGTTCCTCAGAAAACTACTTATTCTACTTGGCCCTATGCTAGATCACAGCAAGAGGTTGGCAGCAGTAGCTCAAACATTGTCCAACTGCCTGGAGTCACACGTTAAGGGAAAATATATTTCATGGGGATGACAGTAAGGAGCTACTAAGAGCCTCATAAGAAGATCTTTCTGTCCTCTACAGTAGAGTTCACCCAACAGTATATTTACTGGTAGAATAAATCTTAGCAGTGGCTTCAGGTTTTCAGGATATCTTTCCAAGTGAAAGAAGGCTAGCTTAGGAGTTTGTTGAAAGAGGAGAAACTGGAACCTCTCAATCTACCTTTTTATTCCTTCTAATTTTATAGATAAACATGACCTTGTCACCTCTTACTGTGTCCTTGTTCTGTATTATCTAAACACTGGGTTTTGCAAGGTTTTTCTGTGTGAACTTTCTCTCGTCTTTTTCACAGTAAACTTTAGTAATGAAACAAAAAATATCTCATGGGGTATGTTGCATTTAGGAACAGAACTATTAAAAGTTGCATGCTATCAGCTTAGATGATCATGGAGTGGAACAGTGTAAATAGTAGAGCTATTAGCATGTGCTTAGATGTGTAAATGTCTGATATGTGAGGATGTTAAGAAAGGACACAGTGGAAAGGGAATACCTCGTCTCAGTTTAAAGATACTCAGTTAACCTTGGTGCAACTGTATAACATTAAGCAGAAAGCGGAACCATATTCTTCAGGTGGGTGTTGTTAATGTTGCAAGGTAAATTCATGTTCTGTAGATGGCTGGATAAAATATGATTAACGAGGTTTGTAGTAATCTCAAAATATTCAGTACAGATTGTTGACATAATGTGTGACAACAGTCATGTACCATGTGTACAGAAAGATTGCTGCTTTGTCAGGAAAAACAATGGATTAAGGATGACTACGATAGACAGCAGAAGATTGCAGCTAATGCTTTTATAACTTCTGTTTTGGCATTGAAATATATGTTGTAAGGTATCTGCGTAGTGCTTCTGAAGCAGATTTTCCTTTTAGCACATAATTTTATTATTAGCATTGTTATTATTGAAATATAAGATAAATTTTTATTTAAAAGGTGAGAATTCTCATAGAAAAATACATAGGCTGCCCAAGTAGGAGAATCCATGGCAGTACATAAGGCAGTACTTTCTAGGAAGAGCAGTTTAACTGAAATGCTGAATGGTACAAATAGTTAACCTGTAAATATTGATCCACATTGATTAATAGTTCTTATCAATGGAGTTGTAGAATACAGTAATATCTCTAGATAAAGTGTCTGTAAGAGGTGACAACTTAAAATTCGACTGTATTTCAGTAGAGGTCAGCCATGTCTTGCATCCTTTTGGGATATCTTGAGATTTTATAATGTCCATGTAGTTGGTCTGATTCTCTTTCTTCAGAGAATGTCTCCTGTTATTTCACTCTGTGAGTTCTTTGGGGATGACTGCTGAGCCCAGTAGGAAAAAAAGGCCCTGCAGATCAAGGTTGACTTCTCTCTTAGCTGAGTAAAAGCCCAAACACCATCATTCTTACTGCATAGTGGGAGAGGCAGCTGTGCAATGTTCCTTTTGCATCCCACATGTACTGAGGCTGAAGGAAGAATATTGCATTTCAGAGCATTCAGTGTTCTGTGTTTTCAAAGTTTTTTTCATTTTTCTATTGATTCTGGTAAATTGACTTCTAAGATTTGCAGTGTACCTTGAGGGCAGGTGTTATTCATAATTATTTTCTCTTCATCACAGCTGTTTCCTGAAATGCATTTTGTTAGCTTAAGTGTGTACACATTGTTGGAGTATGAATTTACCAAACATGGATAGTAGCATGAGAACTTGCTCCAAAAGAGATTAATAGATAATTGCAGTGGTTAAAAAAACTTAACTACACAGTATTTTTCAACATATGGTTTTGCTTCTGGTTAATTAGCAGTTTCTACTGCAATTAGAAAACAATATGCTGTTTATGAGAACAAAAGAGTATAATTTTAATGCTTTTCTTTCTGCTCATATAGACTCATCTTTGAACAAAGAAAGCAAGCTAAGATTCTTGTGGTCACAAGAGATTGGAAAGCTGTTATTTTCAAAGTGTAAAGCTGAGTCTTAAACACAAAATCCCTTTCAAGAGAAATAAGTAGTGTAGATTTGAAAATTCAGAATGGTTTTTGATGGCCTGTTTGAGTCCCATGCTGCCAATTAAGTATGATACATGGGCCTTTTTCCTTGTATTGTGACAGAGCCTTGTACAGCTTCTCTTTGTAATGCTGTCCTGTCCTACTGCATGATCTTGAGCATAACTCAGGTTAGCTTGGCGTCTTCAGCAGTTTCCTGTTTTGAAAGGTGTCCATCAGTTTCCTGGCTGGGACAGTGTTCCCTTCTTTGAGATTCCTGAGGGTTTACAAATGCTTGAACACCATGTAGCCTTCTAAAAAATCCTGTTGTTTTTGGTACTCTGTGGTGTAGGAAGCTAGGGAGCCATCCTGTCCAAGGAATGGAACAAGAATGAGATGACCTCTGAAAGCGTTGATGTCCAACAGTTCCAAAGCTCAGTAGTTAGGGTTTGCCAAGGGTTTCCTTGTTTACTATACCAGCTTTCCATTGTTTGGGATAGCACTGGAAAACTGAAAGAGAAATATGTGTGTGTGCTAAGCCTTTTGGTGGGCTCAGGTCTGTGTGGGCACAGCAAAGCATGATGAGGTGGGTTAGGCAGGGACCAGAAGGACAGGCAGCAGCGTGGCATGGCTGTTGCTGGAGCTAGCAAACCTCGGTGTCAGGGACACAGAGGAGCTCAGGGCTCACACAGCTTGGGCCTGGTCAGTCTCCTTGGCGTAGATCCACCACTGTGCTCTGAAAGCAGAGGCAGCAGTGTTGGGGTAGTGCTGTGTTATGAGCCTGTAAGTGTGTCAGGGTCCAGCAGACCTTGCAAAGAGCCGGTGTCGGAGGGTAACTGCCTGTGTTTGCTCATTTATCTGCAAACTGAATGCACAGCCCACCACCAGCTAAGAGTTCAGCAATTTTGTTTTATGGAGTGCCAGGGATGAACATCACCACATAATGGGAAAGAAGTGCCAAAAACCAGCTGCCCTGACAGTTCATACTGATGTGCTGAGCAACAGCTTTGCAGCTTCAGAGTTTATTTCTGTCAGCTGTGCTTAATTTCCCTGCTCTCCTCTTTGTTGGATTACAATCCATGCTGAAGATATGGAACCTGTACCCTGCTGTTACCTTGGCAGCCCCTCAAATTTGTCAGTGAGAATATCCCAGGACTTCCAGCAAAATCTGTCACGCTGTGTGTACCCTTCCTTTCTCAGAGCACAGCTGCCAAGCAGTTGTAAATACCATATGTTGTTGTAAGCAGTCAGGGAATGTAAGGTCTTAGGTTTGAAGTAAGAGTGTTCTATCTTAAATTTAAATGGAAGTCCAAAGCTTTTGGTCAGATACATACCCTCATAAGATTAAGGTCAAAGCCCAAATTGTTACTTAGAGTCTGAATTTTACTGGTTTTAAAAATATTTGCACTTGTTTCAATGTCCACCTTATAAGTACCTTAAACTTGTTCTAAAGCCCAGCCCTGTACAGGTAAAGCCTTTCCAGTCTTTAAATCTCATTTACACCTTTAGGGTTTAGAGGATTTGGGTAGTACGTATGACACGCACCATCCGGTGGTAAATTTAGTCTGCTAATAAGACAAAGTAAATTAAGCACTGTAAATTTGTGAAAGTTAATTACTAAAATTCTGGACTGTCACGCAAGGGTTGTGATTAGTCCAGTATTAAATTCAGAGAATTTAACACCTTATTAATTGTAATGGCACAGTTCTAAGATAAATTGTGCAGCATTCCCTGTAAGGTTGTTCCAATACTTTGTGCAGTAGCATTAGTAATTTTGGCAGTGTCCTGGAAATATGTATAATTTCAATATTGCAGTTCTGAATAGCTGTAAAAATGTTTTATGGAGCTGGACTTAGTAGTTCTGAAATGAGGGCCACACAGGCTTTCTGTTGCTCAATTTACTTGAGCTTAAACCGACATAGAGTTTGCCTTTATTGACCTATTTATCCTTAATTGTCCCTCCAGGATAACGTGACCTACTTCAGCCATCTGTAGTTAAGTCTAACTGAGTCCTCAAAGTTGTTGTCTTTCTTCAAACAGTCCTTCTAAAAGCAGCTCTGCATGGCCTGAAAAAATCACACTGTGTTTTCCATTTAGAAAATTATAGCTCTTGCTTAAAAACTCCTATTTTACTTAATTTCACACACTAAAAGAGGATCTGTTAAGCAACAACTTGTTAAATTAATTTTTCTTTCACCTGCAAAAATGCATTAAGGTCTCTCTGATTTTAGTTCCTTGGTGGGATAAAGCTTGTGAAGTTCTGGGCAGGCAGAACTAGATGATCTTGACGGTCCCTTTCAACCCAAGTCATTCTATGAATCATAAAAAAGGCTGATGGGTACCATGGAGAGGCAGTGAGTACACGTGGTACAAGCAGATGTCCAGGCAGATGATGATGCCTGGACAATTTAGTTGTTATTTTTAACCCTGGCTACATTCCCTCAGTTTCCCCCCCAACAGCAAAAGCTTTTTGGAGCAGAAAGAAGGTCAGCATAAATACTAGAATATAGCCAGCATTACCGTCTTCCAGTCAGTCATGGTTAAGGAGGAATTGCTGAAAGTGGAAGAGAGGTTGTTTTGAGGACCTGAAGGGGCACAGGAGATAAAGAGCAGATATAGGGACCAATCAAGGAAGATACTGACGCCCATATCTCTGAATCTGAGTGAGGAGATAAAAGAAGTATGACCTGGATGTTATAAATTGGAATTTATAAATTGACATAAATATTTTTTAATAAATAAGGTGTGTACCAGCGCTGTCCATTTGGCCGAGGAACACAAGCAGTCCTTGAGACAGAATTTCCTCACGTAAATATGTTGGGATTTGTATCTCACAATTTCAAGAGACCTGGTTCTGTGCAGGTTAAAGACTTCTGGTTGCTTTTGGGCCAAGGCTGGAGGGCAGCTCTCCTGTTGGTCAGTGAGTTAGCATTTGCCTTGTTGCCAGGATGTCTCTGGTAGTGGCCCATCTTCCTTGCAGGTTCTTGGTCTGTGAGCTGGCATTGCAGTGAGCTGTTGTTGTCACTGTCCTGTGAGCTGCTGCTGTCACAGTCCTGTGGTGACTGAGGAATTTTCAGAACAAGCACAGGGCTGCACATAACCACTTGTGGCCGTCTGACCTACAATCATTGAGAAGTTTTGAATTGTTAATAGCCCCTTAGACAAAGCTCTTTGAAGTTGCTCTCATTATTTTTTCTCCTGTTTATCTGGCTTTTAAGATCTTCTGTCACTGACATAACATCATGTGTAATTATTCTTGCCTATGCTTATAAAGTAACAAAAGGCATGTATTTTCATGGTGTCACTCTGCCTGGCTGGATGATTCTGTTCATCTCTTCTGCTTCATGAGCAAATTTTAACCATTTGCCTATGATGGTCTTTATTTATGCCATCTTACAACCCAAAAGTCATCTAAATTCTTCTTTGCCCGCTTGCTGATAGATCCTAAAATGCAATTTTGGTTATCTGATGGTTCCCCAGTCCTGAGAAAATTGCAATACAGTGTGTTTTAGAAATGCTTGGGGCATGAACTAATAACAGCTGAGACCAAAAGTAAGCATAATACGAAAGGAAAGAGAAAAGGTTTTCATCAGTGGTACCCTGGATAAGATTTAGGGAGAGTTAGCTGGAATGTGGAGAAAAAAGAAAAAAAAAGGTGCATAGTTGAGGCAGGGAAATACATCAAATTTCTTATCTGAACCTTGTCTAATGATGAAGTTCTAACAGGTTCAGCTCCAACACAGAAGCTCAGATTTTCTTAATTTCCTGTGCAGAGAAATCTGTTTCTGTGAAGGGAAGGCAGTAACTATCAAAACCAGAATAAAGAGACGGTGTAAATGCTTTGGGTTTTTTAATGTGCATTTAAAAATATACCTATTCACTGAATTTCAGTGTAGAATTAGTTAGATTGTAGAATAGTATGCATGTTGTTTTTTGGGGGTGGAGGGGAAAATGTTTTTGTTTTCAAAATCAGATTTGAAGCATAAGCTTTAATAACAAATGGTGCCTTCTTGCTTGCAGGTTGTGCTGCTGCTATGGAGTGTAACAGGATTAGTTGTGTTGGGTGAAATGCAGCTGTTAGTGCCAAGAGCTTAGAAGATAATAATTTTTATTGGGCATTCAGTGATTTTGGACAGACCACTAGAGGCTGCACTTGTATAACAGTACTTCTGACTGTTTTATTTTAAATTTTCTTCTGCTGGAAAGAGAGTGCCTTCTCTTTCCTGTATTGCTTCATGAATAGTGGCCAGCCTTAGTTTGAACTGGGTGGGCTTTGCCTTCCAGTTACAGTTCATTGAGCTGACTATGACAGGGCTCAGTAATCAAACAGAATAAATTTTCCTACATCAAGAGCCTTCTTTTGTGTTGAAGCACAGTACAGGCTGCTGACTGGTTAAACACAGTAAGGAGGATCTGGCAAGCTTTTTCTCTGTCTCCAGAGATGAGGGTATGGAGAGACAGGTGCAGTGCAGAGACTTCCACACCACCAGGCACCAGCTTTAAATTCAGCACCTCAGGGAGTTTGAGGTGAGCCTGTTCCTTGGGTCTGCTTTGGATGATTTTTCAATGAGACAAAAGTGATGGACATGCTCTTCCAGCACTAGCTGACTTCTTCAGTGTTTTCAGCAGAAGAGACAGAGGTTACAAAAACTGAAGCCAAAATTAATTCTGATTGAAATTACAGAATTAATGTATGAAGTTGTTAATCATTGCATTCCTATTTTTGCCCCATATGCAGTGCCATGTACCATAAATAGAGTGCACCTGTATTTTCTGGTTTTTTTCTCATAAATATTGCTGGAATAAGAACTGATTGCTTATGGTCTAGTTACACACCTCAGCTGAAAGTGATTCTCGTACGAATCTGAACTGAGATGTCACAAATGAGTGTCACCACAAGATGTCAGTTTTGTCACTGTTTGAGTGGGAGCCAAAATGTCATGCCAGTTTGCTTTAGGGCTCAGGAGGTCTGCTAGGTAGCCAAAGAGCTTCATCTGGGTGCTCACAAATGCTGCCTTTGTTAGGGACAGTTCTGTCCTCAGATTTGTTCAGCATCCTTGTCCTCAGTTAGTCATACATCTACATCTGTGGCAGAACTTGGCACCAAACTGCTGTTTTCTGTCTAAGGGATTAAATGCCATGACAGCAACAGGCACTTGGATATGCAGCCATCTTTTGGAAATATGTTTTTATTCTATTTAGTTTTTTGGCAGATGGTTTCTTTGCCGCTGATACCTCAATTAAAATACAAGTCTCAAATTTTCTGTTGAAAAAATAGAAAATATAATTCTAAAGTTTGCTAATTCAGAGCAAGTGTAGTTAATGGGAAGGTTTTACTGTCCAGCTTTCAGAACACTTCCAACTTGTTTTAGGGGTGTAATTACTTTATGATTACATTAGATATAATTTCATGAGTATCAGAAGTGATAAATTGCAAGTTCAGAATATAATTTGTAACATTCTGTAACTTTATAAAATGTTACATATGTAACACATTCTAAAGGATTATAACTTCTTTTATTTGCCAGGCTATTCTTCAGTTAAATGCTTTTAAATACTAATTTAAATGCAGTTTTTTATAAAACTCATTAAGTAAGATCTGGAATAGCAGCAGCCTTACAAAGCAGCATTCAGCTTAGGTACAGTGTTAAAACCTAACCTACAGGCTTGCTTTGCAATTGATGCAAGGAAGTTCAGTGTAAGAGCTCCTGTGTCTGGTTTATAGATCTTATCCAGTTCCTGCTATCTCTAAATTGTTTTTATCAGGAACCTTCTGCAGTGAGGCTGGGTACTTTGGGCTGTAAAAGCCTTGAGACAATATCTGAGGGTTTCAAACTGGACCTTTGAGGAATGTGACGTATATCAACCTATTTTCATCATTTACTTGAGAAAGCACAAGTGTGCTTTCTTTTCTTTAGAGGTGTTGGTTTAAAATGTTAAGTCCCTAAGTTTAGTTTTACTTTGGATTGTGAGAAAGAAGCTGTCATAAAATAAAAATATTTAAAGATCAAATTTTAAAATTATCAAGCAGCTTTTAAATGTTTTAAAATTAGGGATACATGCCAAATGATATTTTTTGTGCCTTTTTTAAAATTCATCCACTTCATTCTTTTGGATGAATTGGCCAGTTCTGAAACAAAGCAAGCTTTACAATAACGAGCAATCAAGAATTGTAAGAAAATGAAACTGTTCTAGATCTAATTATGGTTTAGTGGATGGGTGCTACATTTTGGATAATGTTACAGCTGATTTTTCTTTTTTTTTTTTTTTTTTTTTGTTTTTGTTCATAGCCTAGTAAATTCTTCTGCTCTAGGAAACACTGCATCCTCTAGGATGTAGCTAATGATCAAAGTGAAATGGTGTGGGTTACCCTACATAAGGGGCAGGAGGAGAGGAGGTGTGCAGCAGGGCTATGCCAGGTGAATTGTTACTGCCCTTTTCCATACCATATTCTTCACTATATTATTTGACTGTCTTCTAGAGCTTATAAAGGCCATTAAGGAGGTGGCTCTTCTCTGCTTCAATTAGCTGCTTTTCTGGTTTTATTTTTTAGTGTGTGAAACTGGTGATTATGAAAGAATTCTTGTCTCCCCTTCACCCCCCAAGAAATCATTCCTAGCAGCAGCAGGAGAGATGGAGAAGTAGTCTTTGAGGTGGCTCAGGTTCAGTCAGTTGGAAGTGTCTCGTCTCTGCAAATGTAGAATGCAAAGTTTCTCTTGGGAAGCAGCAACCTTGCTCATTAAGTGTCTGATTTCCAATGGGCTGTTCCTAAGCTAGGTGACCCATGATGAGTGGGTGAGCCAATTCCAAGTCTTTCTTACATAGGTTTAGAGTTGGATGCCAAAAAAGATCAGGATTTGTGTGGTGCCCCAGACCTCACATCTTTTGAAGCAGTGTGTGTGTGTCACTGTGCTGAGGGTGAGGAAGCTTTAGGGTAGGGTGGTGCCAGGGTTCTGCTTATGATACAGATTGCTGCAGACATTGCCTTGGTGCTCTGTTCAATGCAGTAATTCTTTGTGAAATGTTGTTGAAGTCCTGCTATGGAAATAGCTGTCCAGCCCTTGAGAGCAAGAATTTCTAGTCCATTTGTACGCTGAGGTAGTTGAGGTAGGGAACAGTCCTGACTGTCATGTAGGCCAACTGTTTAATAATAAAGCTCTAAGACTGAATTTCAGTTTTAAATAAGTGGACTTATATAACCTAAAATGCTGTACAGAATTTCAAACATGCAGAAGTTTGATACTTTCAGGTCTCTGGATGAACCCAAAGATTTGCTTTGTTTCATCTGTAGCAGAGATCAATGTATACTAACTGCTTTCATACAGCAGTGTAGAAGCAATAGGAAATTATTGGTGTAGCAGCTGTCACCACCCATACCTTGGAGAAATGCAAGGATCTTTCAGAGGATGTTTATGTAATTTCTTCCACATACCCCAGAGGGAAGTTTCTTTCCACAGTCCTATGTACTATAAGCTTTCCCACCCTTTCCCCCAAGTGCATGAGCTAATAAGGCTTGCAAACAAGACAAAGAGGAGATGTTCCCATAATCTAAACTGAGGAGTCACTAAGTGGAAAATTCAGTTCCTGCTCTGCATGGAAAACTGGCTGCTCGTTGGGCAGGTATTTCAACCTCACTGTCACCTCCTCCTGATGGTTTTACAGTGGCTCCCCAAGACAGGGGGAGGGGCCTGAGCAGAAAGTCTACCCTCTGCTGCATTGTCTCCTGTCCTCTGTGGCCCTGCTCCTCTTCCTCCACTTTCTACCTTTCTAACCTGGCCTTTGTGAGTTTGCTGGATACATTTCCTGCAGAAGCAGGGATGGTTCCCTGGCTTTCTAAAAATGTTCTGTTCTTTGTTGTGGTGAATAAACAGAAGAACAGTGCTTATCCCATGATGTTTTTTGTTTTGATCTGGGGGGGGTTTTGTGCGTGTATTAGGAGAGAAACAAAGGAAGGAAATACTAAAATTGAATTAGAAGTTTATATAAATTATGTTTCAGAAAGTACACCGGATACAAGTTAATACATTAAAGACAAAAAAGGTCATATGGGAAATGTTAAGAAGCCTGAATAGACAGGTGTTTCTGCTAAGGTTTTCTAATATTTCTCACTGTAAGGGTTGCTTTCTAGTCGTTTTCCACTATGCCGAATTTTCCTTCCATTTGTGAGGTGCCACCTGGTTTTATAGTGTAAAGTTCAGCCAAAATAGCTGCGTGGTTCCTAAGATGCCAGGGAACAAATCCACCATGCTCTTCAAACATTGAGACAATTGTTTGAGAAGCTCAAGTGTCTACTTCCTTTGTTCAAGGACTCAGACTTGACACTCAGAAGAATGATGGCTTTTGTGTCAAGAAAGTACCTTAAGAAAAATCTGCCCAAACCCCCGGCCACAGATGCTAAGTAACTACTCAAGCCTGTTGCCAAAAGTGTCCTGCTTCATCCTGGAGCTGAGCAGGAGCTTCTCTGTGGTTACAGGATGAGCTACTCTGGAGCCAGGTCTGCTACCAGGGCTGAGAGCAGGAAGGCTGTGGCATGGGGTGTGAGTGCCACCTCTTGACCAGCAGGCAGTGCCGACAAGCTGCTGGACTCCACAGACAGGAGCACAGCTGAGGGAAGTGTCCACCCAAGGGAAGATACTGGGAGATGGAGTGGGACATAGCATAGAGCCTGGAGGATGAAGGGACTGTGATATTCAGGAAGGGGTGAGGACTGATGTCATTCATCCTGACAGTCTAAAATTAAAAAGAAAAAAAAAAAAAAGACTTTTCGAAATGCTCTTGGGACAAGGAGTGATGAATGGGAGAGACAAATGTTGGTGGTGGGGACAAGTTTATTGGAGAGTGATGCAGAGGCATGAGAAGATGTGAGCTAAGCTCACGAGTACAGTGCAGCTGGACCAAGGCAGGGAAAAAAGCTTGATGAGCTTTTCATGAGCTGTGCCTGTCAGAGCATGCTTCTGCTGAGACACTGAGCACAAAAAAAATGCATTCCTCTCAAGCACAGGGAGGGGTAGGGGGAAATCAATATCAGGATAAAATGTAATAAATATGGCTGAGGGAAAGAGGGGCAGCTGGCCCTCACAGTTAAATCAGGAGCCAAAGGAAAATTGAGTATGTGCTTGTTTCCAAAGCACTGTTCCCCTATGCCCTAGAAAGGAGGAGGGTATTGCAAGGTGTCCTGCATCCCCATGTGCAGGTGCATGTCTGGCAGCAAGGAGAGGTCAGTAGAGCAAGGGTACATTGGCAAACAGACCTGTTTTCAATATTTACTTTTCTTGAATGCATGACTTTGTTCTCTTTGTAATGTTCTCAACTTTGTTGTACACAATGTCTTAGTTTGGTTTGTTGCTTCCTGCCTGTGACTTGCTGGAGCTGGATCCCAGACTCCAGAGCCAGGCCTTTGCAACAAGGCACTGTTGTCAAGATAACAAGAACTTTTCCCACCCTGATGGATTTGGAACAGGGCATGTAATTTTTTTTTTTTCCCACCGCTCTATATTAATGGATTGTTAACAGTTTGAAGTCAGATGCTCAAGACTTTGCCACCGGGTCTCTTCTGGGCAGCAGTGGGGAATCCTGGCTTTTTATGTCTGAGCTTGCTGATTCATTTAAGCACACAACATATTTGATCCTCCCATTTGATCCAGTGGAAAAAGAAGGTTGGCTGAAGACATCTTTTGGGCTATCTTAGAGATGTGCTTTTCTTTGTTAATTCTTCCGCTTAAGTAAGCTTTGTCTTTTTATTTTTCTTTTTTTTTTTTAATAGATATTAAGCTCTGCTTTATTGTCAGGTGTTGAGGCAGGTGATTAACTGTGTGGAGTTGCCATGTAGATAATTTCTGGGATCCCTGCTGAGCCTGTATTTTCATATGCTCCTAGAGAGAAATCCTACTGATGCTCTTTCAGAGGCTTTGATTTTATTCATATTGCACTGAAATATAAGTATTTTCTTGAAATATTATACAGATGTTGCATTTAGTTACTCTGAGGTTATGCTTCCTCTGAGGAAGTATTGAGGGATTTCAGGACTCCTGGGAACTTCTACTGAGCAGGGAAAATAGACTCTTTATGAGTCTTAATACACTCCAAAATCCACACTGACTCCTGTGGGGACAGCTCTAGCACCTTTTTTACTCCATTGATCCACATTAAGGCTGTGTACCCAAGGAGTTTGTTTTGCCATTTGATTATTGTGGCATGTGGTTGCTATTAGAATTTTATTTTGCTCAGTCACTAAAGGTTTAAATTGTGAGACCTTTAAACGGGGAACAGGAAGAGGCTAAAATCCATCTGAATCTCTGTCCTCCTCTTGCCCTTTAACTAAAGAAAAATAAGAGAGGAAACTTTAGTAAATCATGGAAATTTACTGCAGTGGGAAGCATATTGCTAATATAAAGCCCTGCTTGTCTGCAAGAGTTGTCAGGCTTACAAGGCAAGTGCTCAGATGTTGTTTATCAGTGTTGTCCTAACCCAGAGGCAAGAGTTAAGTAACATGCACTGAATGTGGGCAGTGAGGATCACTTCTAACATTCTGCTGTGCTGAAAGGACTGCTTAGCTTCTTCTGAAAGAAAGCAAGGGCTCTTTTGCATTTCTACTGATTATTCATGTTTCCCAGTCTTCCCAGAAGGGTGTGTCTGTAAATTTGAGAGATGCTGCATTTTGTAAAAGAGAGGGAATACTGTGAGTCCTGTTTAAATCTGTAATTTTGAAGAGTAGCTTAAGACAGCACATCTGGGTACCTGTGATCTTCGCCCTCCTAAACATCCTCTTATCGTTATGCTACTGACATAATCTTATAAAGAAAAGCTGGTGGTTCCATGATTCAGCAATCTTGAATAAAGGATCCTGACATTCTGTTGTGTTAATTTTTATTTTTTCTTTTCAGATATTACCATAACAAATTGATGCACGGTATTTCTAAAGGTCACGCAGTGCCACAGCAGGCCTTGCAATAAATCATCAGATGTGAAAATAAGGCACATATACTGAAAAAGGAGCAAATGTATAAGACAATTAATCTGAGCCTGTCTGCCTTGCATTTGCCTGCTGTTTCCATTTTGATTGCGATTGGCTGGCAAGGGCTGCTGCTGGCATTGCACAATTGGCTTAGATGGGGAATTACAAAACAGGAGCACATCCCTTGGTCAGGGCTCGGTAGCACATGCAGCTGAGCACAGGCGAAAGAGAAAGGTCACCCGTACGGCAGGATTTGAGCAGAATCTCTCTCACAGATGTTTCCATTCCAGAGGAGTGCCTCTGAGCTCGTTGTTCTCCTCCGTGGTTTGAAGAGCTTAAATGCTGTAAGGTTTTTTTGTTTCAGTGAATGTGAAAATGCACCTAAGAAGAAGTTTACAGCCTGGAGGCATATGAGAATTCCAGATGCATGGAGCAGTATCATGGAATGATCAGAAGGATCTGTGGTTTTAAGGAGTTTTAAGTATCAGTGAGGAGGAAGACAATTCAAACGGAAGGTTAAAAGCAGATGCAAAAGGAAAACAACTTGATTTTGATCCTGAAATTATACTGACAACATCATGAGGAAGGGATTATATCAGCACCAAACAGTGGAGAATCAGTCAGTTTCATTTTCTTCTGAAATAATCCCTGTGCAATAAATGTAAATACTATCTTTTGTGAAAAAGAAGAATTCATTATTTGAATGCATTCTGAAACTCTGCGAAACGCTGTGGGACTGCTGCATCTTTTCAATGGTGTGTAGTGTGTCTTTATTTAAGAAGTTTATATGAGGAAAATTCTGCACAAAAAGATCAAGCTACTTTTTTTTTTTTCTGCACTGTTTTTTGACTGCTTTTCTGTGTGAGGGAACCAGGAGTTACATTGGTATTTTTAACTAAACTTTCCTGTTTTCTTCTTTCCTCCTCCAAACTTAGTTTACGAGATGCTGGAATTGGATTTATTCTTGTCATAGATCGCAGACAGGACAAATGGACCTCTGTGAAAGCCTCCATACTGCGGATAGCAGTGAGTACTCTCTTAAATTTCTCCTTAGAAAGATTTTTCTGTGTTGAATCTTCCTCTTACAAGTGGAAAAACATAACTTTTTTTCTCTTCAACAATATGTCAGCTAATAGATGATACAGAAGGTATCCAGTAGGCCTTTTGTATCCCAGACAGAGCATCGTGTGTCTCTGATGTGCTTTTAATGCAGTCTGCAGCTCAGGACATCCTCCTAAGTATGCACTTGGATAGAGTGAATGTGTGAGCATGCAGCTCTCCCAGGTGGGAGCTAATATTTGCATGGACAACCCATGGGTCCCATAGAGTTTTCACTATTCAAGTGAGCTTCCCTTTTACAAAGAAATGAGGGTGAGGGCCCTGGTTGAGTTTTCCACTTGTGAAAGGAGTTCACGTGGAAAAACTGTTCTTGTAATGTTTGATTTAAAACAAGGATTACATGTAAGCAAGAAAATCTTACGTGCCTTCAATCAACAGTACATGCTCTTAACTTTCCCAGTCTTCCTCTCAAGTAATATGAAAAAGAAGCTTATTAGAGGCTTTTTTTTTGCCTTTTCTTTTTTCAAAAGTAAGGGAAGAACAGAGTCATGTTTATCATGTGCTTATTCTACTGCTGATTTACTTGGTTTTTAAAGTTTTTGGTTCATTGGTTGCCTTTCTTTTCTTCCTTGTTATCCTTGCTTGAATTATTAGAGTCATAGTCTTTCCAGTAAGGGCTGAAAAAACAAAGCTTAAAGTATCTTTTAATTTTTAATGGCTGAAAAATTTTGTCTTTGTAAGATAAAAGTCAAATCAAAACAGTACATGGTTTTTTAATGTGGCCGGATTATGGCCAAAGAATTTTTTGTATTATAGGTTAAAGGTGGTACATTACTTTAAAGTAATACATCTTTAAAAGTAGTATATTACTCCTACCAAATGATGTTTTGTGAATGAATATATAATGATATAATATTCCCACAATACAACTCTTTACCCAATAATCATGGTAGAAATGTTAATATGTTGAAAAGACATTGAAGTACCAGCAAAATTTGCTTTTGCAGCTCATCTTGAAATTTTGAGATGCAGCATTGAGTAGATTCCAGTAGTGAAAACTGAGAGCAGCATAATTTAGGATGATTGAAGAAAAAGGCCTCTATCTGGAGGTTTGGCATCTCTCAAAAGTCAGTGCTGTAGTTTCTGTTCAAGGACAGATAAGTGTTGCACAGATTATGGTCCTTTTATTTGCATAATTGGGGTTGTGAGGGTTAGGGAGCAACTGCAGACAAGTTGCTTATAACCATGATGATAACATTTTTGGTAATGTTCCTCCCGTGTGTGTTATTTTGCTTTGAAGCACAGTGAACAGAACTGGGCAACTACTCCCCATTCTAAGGGATCTGTCACTGTCTTGGTGGTGTTGGTGCCTAAGGGATTTAGGGTGTTAAGTGCAGGAGCACTGCACAGTTGCAGTACTACTGCTGATGGGTTATTTTGGTTTTTTCAGCTTTTCTCATTCTTCTGTGAGCCCTTTCTGAAAGAAGAATCAGGCTCCTTAGCTGAAGTCTAATCTGTTAAAGGCAGGATTTTTTATATTTGCTTCTCTGTTGAACAGCAACAGTGTTGGCTTTGAATTGTGCCCATGTATATATATTTATAGCAGTCCTCCTGTTGGGCTTCAGCAATAGTCACATCAGCCCTGAACACTTGAAAATTTTGTGTTCCTACTCGGAAGGAAGATGTAGTGAAGAATTGTTTGCTCTTGACCATCATATCTTTGCTATAATATTTGATGTAAATGAAATCTAATGCATTTCAGCTGTCTGGTGTTTAACAAAAAAACAAAGCCAAATATACAAAATATGTAATTGTGCCAAATTAGTAAGCTCCTATTGATAGACAAAGATTTCTTTTGAATGGCTCAAGGGTAACTGGAGACTTCCACTTGTTTGGTTTTTCTAACAGTTAGAATTGTCTTTTGGTGGTTTTGAAACATCTGAGTTATTTGAGCTATTGAGACTGTACTCGATGTCTGAAAGCCTGATAGGTCTGGTAGGTTCAATCACAGAATCACAGAATGGTTTGGATTGGAAGGGACCTTAAAGATCATCTAGTTCCAGCACCCCTGCCATAGACAGGGACACCTTTCACTAGATAAGGTGGCTCAAAGCCCCATCCAAGCCTGGCCTTGAACACTTCCAGGGATAGGAAATTCACGCTTCTCTGAGTAACCTATTCCCGTGCCTTGCCACCCCCACAGTAAATAACTTCTTCTTACTGTCCCATCTAAACCTACCTCCTTTCAATTTGAAGCCATTCCATTTTTTTTTTTTTTTTTTTTTTTTTTTTTTTTTGATTGCTGAAGCTTATTGCTGTGTGTTAAGACAGGAGTGTCATGTTATTTGAGATGAGAGTTTTGGCTGTCGGTTTATTTGTTGTCATTCCTGCCATCTTACCTGTTTTTTCTCTAATCATCCTGAGGGAGTTGACCCTCTTGATTTGTGAAATCAGAAATGACAGCATAGGGTGCTGCGGCTGGAGCACTGCTTGACAGGAATATCCTGGCTGGTGCATCTGCCCATCACTAATACCCTGGCAACTGTAGGACATGTATTTGTAAGCACTGAGTAGCTGTTAAACAGAAATTCATAGTAGCATGGATTTGTTATTATTATTTCTTGTTATTTTCAAGACTCTTCGTACACATTTGGTTTGTACTAGTGGGTATTGGAAGTATGTTTTGAAACAAAATTAACAAAATGTTTTGTTTCAGTCTGAAATTATTATGGAAAATGTATTATTAAAAATTTCTAAGCTTCATTTTTCCTTCTTTGTTGTTAGGGGTACTTTTTTTTTCCTGGGGCAGAAAATGAGCAATGATGAGCTGAATCTGTATTTCATGCTGATACTTAAAGGTTGTTGTAGTCAAGACTCTGGAGGTGAGGTTAACCTATTTTTGCAGACATAGTGGAAGACCAGGACTGCACGGTTCGCCCAGGGTGACTGCTGCTGCAGCACATGCAGTGCAGTGGGACTAAGAGCAAAGCCAGGGACCTGGGCTGAAATATGGCCCTTCTTTTCCTGGGATGAGACAGAGATTGTGGCAAGGACATGCCCAGGCATGCAAACCTTGCTATTGTTTTATTCTACTTGATGAAGTTGCAATGGGCAGGCAGCCCAGGATGTTGTTGTTAGCAAGCACAAGAATGCAGGCTCTGTGGCTTAAGAGACACTGCAAACAACATTATTCTTTTTATTTCTCACCTAATTTAGCTGAAGTGAAACTATTGGCCTAGGAAGAATCTCATCTAATGGGACAGTCAGCCTGAGAGGTGCAATTCTGGTAGAGATTCCAAGAGCCAAGTTTAACGTTAAGTGTGAAGTCTAGATAGCGAATTGTCATGTTGTTAGAGAGACAGTAGAATTTGAAAGTTCTTACAGGAAAAATACTGAACTTAGTAGTTGCAAATTGTTCACTTGTAATACATTGCTGTTTGAGGATACAAAATTTTTTCAGCTTTTTGCCCTGTCACCTGCAGCGATTCTTCTAAATTTGTATTAGAGTGTCCTGTTTTCAGTTAAACAGAGTATTCAGAGTGTAAAGAGACATGCAAGACCTTGCTGAACCTTTTAGCTCCTGGGGCTGGGCAATTACGTAGTCTCGTGGATGAGTGTGCAAGGAGGAGCAGTCATGGTGGCTGGTTAAGTACCTCTGTATTGTCCCAGCTGAAGTTGGGTGAATGACAAATAACAAATGGTGAATGACAAATTGATCCACTTGTCCTTTCCCTGCAGTCAAAAATTACTCTTTTTTATCCTTTTTTTTTTCTCTCCTAATGTTATCATACCCAAACAAGCAATATTCAATCCACAGTTGTAGGAGCAAGGCTTCTCACTGATCAGTGTGTTCTAGGATTTCACACCACTCTCTGCACTGTTCCAGTGTATTTTCTTAAAAAAATTGTCTGTGTCATTACATTGTATTAATCTCTTGTTGTCCTGTCATCATTGTCTTCCTCCATCTAGAGGGAAAGGCTGCAGTTGAACTCACTCTTTTAGACAAACAAAAAACTGAACTCAACATCATTAAAAGTTTTACCATAGCCATTCATCAACCTGAGTCCAGGGAAAATAAACTTCTTGGTGCGTAGGGAATAACATACCTGTGGGCCACTGCTCTTGAGTAAGCAGTTCGGATGGAGGTTGGTTATTTTGTTGGTGAGGAAGTTTTATCCAGTTACAAAACTTTGCAGCCCTTTCTAAATGTAACAAGAGATGGGTTTTATTCTGTCTTCTGGAGAAGAAGTTTGCTTTGTGATTTTCCACCCCTAATTAAGGATACACTGCATGCAGATTTCATGCCTTCTGTTTTGGACTGCCTTGTCCAGAGCACTGCTTTTCTTAGCTTTTCATAAATCAAAATGCAGTCTTCACTGTAACAGTGACTTAGCCCATTAATTTCTTTGAAGATCAGGGCCACGACTGCTGGCTGGCAGGAAGAAACCTGAAGCCAATGGACACAGCACACCAGAATGCTTAGGTTGGACTCGATGATTGTGGAGGCCTTTTCTGACCTAATTGATTCTTTGATTTTGTAATACCAGCCTAAACCTTGCAGGAGTCAGGCAGTCCATTTTTGTGCCATCTGGAATCTCACCTTGGTTTGATAGCCAAGGTGAGAAGCACTGAATTGCAGTAATCCAACTTTGAGTTCTTTGGCCTTCTTTGTAGAGATGTTGAGTTTCTTAGTGGGTTCTTGATGTAGAAACAATATGGTTTTTAAGTGGTGCCCCATGAAAGGCACTGTTTTATATTTACATGGGATAGGTATTTCCCATTTGCCCAGTTTCTAGTTAGCTCTTTGCATCATGTCCTGAAAAGTAGTGACACTTCACACTTTGTATGGCTTAAGTTTGAAAACACTGCTCTTCTTTCAACCCTGGTCATGTTTCTCGTTTTGCTTGGATTTAAGACTAGAACTTGGCAGTATGATGAAGCTGGAACCATATTTGTATTAATTTTTTTGCTATTGTTATGAATGAGTACAGTAACTGATAAATGAGTAAGTTTATTTTGAGATCAGTATGGTTTTGTCTGATTGCTTTGGATGTTTTGAGATTACTTCACATGCAGGCACTTTTGCAGTTATCCTTGTGTACTTAGCCATTTTTCTTTATTTTATGTATCTGTTGAATATGAGAAAACAAGTGAGTCACTTAAACTCAGAAAGCAGGATCATAATGTCACAAGCATTAAACACAGATCTAATGCAAAACAGTTCTATGTTTTTAAAACTAGATTTCAAGCTGCTCTTTTTATTAACTGATTTAATTCAAGATTCATTTGTGGCAAAAATTATGTGTAAGGCACTTGTTCATTCTAGCCAGGAATAAACAATCTTAAATAGGTAAGCAAGTACTTACTAGGCCCTTTATATACAGAAGTATTTTGGAAAGAAATGCTTTGTGGCTTATGGCATACTAGTAAGTGCAGAAAGGAAAACACCACCACAGAGTTTGGTAATGTGGGTATTTTGAAGCTGTTCATAAAATGAAAATTAGATTTTTTCCAAATAATTTGAGACAGAACTACTAAAACCGAGTCAAGCATTAGCTCTTTGATGGCTCACATGTTATACACAATATTTCTGCAAGCTGGCTTAACTTCAGGGTCAGTACTGGTGGTACACACAGCCTCTCTGCCATTCTGTGAAGAAAAATGATAGTTAGTATTATATATAACTAAGATGTGGTCCAGAGGAGGCCACAAAGGTGATCAGAGGTCTGGAGCATCTCTCCTATGAGAACAGGCTGAGAGAACTGGGGTTGTTCAGAGGAGAAGGCTCTGGGCCAGACCTCTCTGCAGCCTTTTGGTATTTAAAGGGGGCTCATAAAATAGAGGGAGAGTGACTTTACACAGGCAGGTAGGCAGGACAGGGGGAAGGTGTTTTAAACTGAATGAGGAGAGACTTACATTACATATTAGGAAGAAATTCTTTACTAGAAGGGTAGAGGGGCACTGGAGCAGGTTGTCCAGTGGATGGAAGTTGTGGATGCCTCAGCCCTGGAAGGCTGGATGAGGACCTGAGAACCTGGTCTAGTGGAAGGTGTTTGTGCCCTGGTGAGGAGGAGGTTAGAAACAGGTGATCTTTAAGATCCTTTCCAATCCATTCTGTGATTCTATGGTAATTTGATTTTGCATTTTGCTCAGAGTTCAAATGGGTTCAGTCTATACATTTTCCCCTTTCCAGAAACCTGGGGCATGCAGTGAAAGGCTCACCATCCCTGAGAAGCAGATGCTTCAAAGCAGGCAGGTTAACCTGCTCCTGAGAAATTAACAACTGGTTTTCTGGAGCATAAGATCTCAGTGTATTGGAGCATTTTGACCCTGGAGCTGTGCTGTATACCACTTCCTGGTTTGGTCAGATTTAATTTAAAGCTGATAACAATGTGCACATCTACATCTTTTTCTCTTTGGAATTGGCACTGACCTGACTGGATGAGAAAGTGAAGGAGATGAGCAGATAGAAAACTAATCCCATGACTGTCATGAAGTATCAAACAAGTGCAAGTGAGATGAATGAATATATGGGCTGGGCTCTCCTAATTTTTGCAGAGAATACGAAAAACATGACCCCAAGTCTCTTGCATTGGCATTAAATCAGATAAATTCAATATTTGATACAAGATGTTGGGGGTACTGTTAATATTTGGGACAAGATATTGGGGGTACTGTTATTATTAATTAATGTAGTAAAGAAAGACAGTTGGGGGAAAAAAACAAACCCAGTTTTTGAACACACCAACCCTTCAATAAATCTGAGTAAGGTCCGCTGACTTCAGTGAAGCAGCCCTTGAAGGTACTTTATTTGATAGCACTGCTAAACATAACATGAATATTTTTTGGTGCTTAATATTAAGCAAAGCATTATTGAGAAGTCATTGTTTGTTGTCTGGTTAGCATACAATGGCTTCAAACAAATGTGCTGCTGGACTGGAACAGAGGATTTTTGTTTTGTTCCAATGTTCAGGGTGAAGTGGACTGGTCAATGAAGTTCACAGGCATCTGTGGAGTATCTCTTACATCATAGTATTGTCTCTGCAAGTCACCAGGGCTTTAGCAAAAATATGTTAGGAACAGTTGTAGTATTTTGGCAGTGCAGATACAACCTTTGATAAACTGTAATAGCTGGCACAAGTCCAACATTGTTTACTGTAGCACAACTTCCCTTTCTTGTTTCACAAAAATTAATTTGCAGATTTACTCCTAGCCGCAAGGAAAGGAGGCATTATTTTTTAAAACATGGAGCTTTTTTGAAGAAAAAAACAAAACCAAATGGAGACAGACTAGTGGAGACAAGTTTATACTGTAGGCAAAGTCAAAGTAATCTAGGATTTGAGCTTTTGTTCAGAGAGAAGGGAAATTTCTGACAGCTTTTGAATGGGCATTCAAATGATACCTAGACTGTATTGACCTCAACAGCATCATTTTGGGTTGACACATTGAGATAGAAAATAATTGCAGTGCATATTCTCTGTTTTTGTTAAATTGAACACCATACTTAATTTCATCATGCAATTAAACTCTATTTCATGGGACCTAATGCACAGTCCAGAAAAATTTACTATTGGATTGCATTTGGGTACTGCTATCTGCTTCAGTAATAGCTTAAATGTCATTAAATCACAGATTGGCTTGGGAGGGACCATGAAAGACCATCTTTTGTGGGGAAAGGGAGCCTCAATGATATTATCTAGCACCCTGTCCAGGGCATTTCCCAGTGCTCCAAGTAAGGCTAAAGAGGTTGCAGATATTGGCTGCCATAGACAGTGGGTCAGGACATCATGTGGAGGGGTGGATGTCTCACAAGGAGGCACCTTATTTTTTTCAAAATATGTTACCTAAAAAGTATCTCTTCTATCATTTTTATTCTGAAATACTTTCATTGCCACTGAATAAACTTTGCATTTTGGAAATTAAAGGTTAAAAGTAACTGCTCAGTTGGACTGAACACTGCTGTTACAGGCACAAAATAGATTGACATGTATGAGAGAAGTAAATACAGCTGTCCTTCTAAAAGGCTTATCCAGGAGATTTAATTAAAGAAATTTTTATCTGTTGTTTTAATGTCTCTCAAATATTTTTGGGTTTGCTTTGTATGGTAATTCAGAAAAAAATAGTAAGAAAAGCATAATCTTTACTTTTTCTTCTAAATACAGTCAGAAATTTTCTATGAAAAGTTTTTCCTCTGATAACTGGGTTAGTAACTTCACAGGCTGCACTTTTTAAAATGGATTTTGTAGTGCAAGGCTGAGGAGCTAGTGAGGGCACTCCGAATTACCTGGTTTCTGTTCCCAGCCATGTGACGCCTTTGGAACTGAACCACTGTACTTTCTAGAAAATGTGGACATCACTGAAGTGGAGGCAGATTGAGGAGCTCTGCTAAGTGTTCCTTAGTCAAATGAAATCTTGCTTATATACTGAATATCTGGGGAACCATGATGGATCTCGAAGCTTTCCAGAAAAGTGTTAAACTAATTTTCCCTTTAGAATTCTTCATTTCTAATGCTAAGTACCTGGAACCCTTGGAAACCTCAAAATTATCATTAAATCACTCTTCAACCTTCCAGTTACTAACAGTTCCAGTAGGCTTGGAACACAGCATAGCATAACAGCTCCTTCAGTCAGTGGGGCTTTTTTGGTTGGCTTTTATTTCTTCCCTCCTGTAAACCAGTTTGCTGGAAAAGTGAAATAACTTCCAACAATATAATGAAGAAAATTGCATACTTAATCATTATAATGAACATTTCTTTAGTGAATTTCACTGCCTCCCTACAGTGGAAATACTGAATAGAGGAGAATGTTTCCAAGAGTGGCTAAATGCCAAATATGCAAATCTCTGCCACAGCAGAGGTTGATTTTCAATAATTTAATGCTATTTTTTTTGTTGTTTTTTTTTATCTTCTGTTTTCTCTCTACCTGTTGTAGAACTGAGAAAGATCCATCAGATTGCTAGTTGGAAGTTGATGAGGAAAACCAGAACTGAGAATTTTTATGCTTGATTTTTATTTTTGTCAGCCAAATTAAAGCTTATTTTTAAGTTACTGCCTGAGAGATTCATCCTCTGTAGCAAAAACTTGTATAGGCAACTGGCAAGGTAGTATATGCACAAATTAGAAATTTGTTGTTAGGTTTTCACACAACAGTCGAGGTTTCTTTGGCACCTTCTATTAAAGAGAAGATGAAGTAACCATGAAAGTCTTGCTGTTAAAAAAATACGGAGCCACTGCTGTATTTTCATTAGCCTCCTTGGGTAGGTTGTAATCTTAGCTGAGGAGCAGTACAAGCCAGCCCTG
Organism: Haemorhous mexicanus; assembly: GCF_027477595.1. NCBI lineage: Eukaryota > Metazoa > Chordata > Aves > Passeriformes > Fringillidae > Haemorhous > Haemorhous mexicanus. The sequence goes on along the minus strand of NC_082342.1, from coordinate 96,598,323 downwards.
AAAAAAAATTGATTCCAAGAGAATAGATCCCTGTTCCCAAAGACAAGTAAATGTCTTTTGAATGAAGTTCTTTGTACTAGCCATGCAACAATATGATTGGTCACCCCATTATGGGAGGCCTTTGATACAGTGAGTTTGTGGTTTATCAGGGGCTTCTCCTCGTTCAAAAATATTTTCTGGAGCTGAGACACAGAAAATAACAGGCTAAACTTGCTTTGCAGGCATCTTTCCCAGGAAACCTGCAATTAGTCCTCGTTCTGCGCCCAACAGGGTTTTTCCATCGAGCTCTCTCGGACATTGCTTTCAGATTCAACAAAGATGAGCTTAAAATGAAAGTACCTGTAAGTAATCCTCTGTTTTCACTTTTCTACCAGGAATCTGTAGAAGTACTTAAGGTAGCCAAGGAGGACCAAAGAAGCCCCAACAAAAAGCCATGCTTAGAGGCAGTTCTAGCAATTTTAGCTAATTCATGATGGCTTTTTCTTGAAAGAGTATGTGAATTTTGAAGCAGATGCATTTCCTATGGACAAACACTATGGTTTCTGTTACTTGAGCAAGTGTACAATGGATGCCTGTTGTTATATCACCAGTAAACCCACAGATTGTACTTTTGCTTGCAAGTGTACAGCATTATATTTTAAAATAAAATTTGAAACTATATGAGCTGATTATATAAAAGTTACTGTTCTTATCAGATGTAAATTGCAAGGGGGAGAGATGGTCTTTAAGAAAATTTTCCCCCATCTTTCATTTATTTTGGGGAACCAGTGCTTATATGAGAAATCCATGTAGACACTATTGTTCTGTCCTGCAGACCCGGGATAACAAGGAAAAATGAACAAGAAATTAATATTGCTTTTAGAAAAATGCCAAGTGTGGTTTATAGAGATAAAAAAAAATCTGGCAGTGTTATGCTGTATTATCCATAAGCTTTTTGTTTTTAAATATGCCTGGTGCCCATGTCCATATTCAGCCATTTACATTTACATCATCTTCACCTGAAAGAACTGTCAAGTTTGTGTTTCTGTATCCACAGGAAACAGTTCCATCTCTCACTTTTATATTAAAAAGTGCATCTTCTCTGTCAGAGTCTGAAGGATGGGGCTCGGAATCATTAACAAGGGACTTGTCGCCACTGATCACGTTCACTTTTTTTCTGTCCTGCTGCAGATCATAATGCTGGGCTCAGTGTCAGAACTGCAGGGTTACATTGATAAAACACAATTAACAGAAGATCTTGGTGGCACCCTGGATTACTGCCACAACAGATGGCTGTCCTGTCGCACTGTAAGTCTTAGGTTTTGTTACAACGTTTCAGCTTAATGAACCCTTCTGTTTTATACCCTGTCATTTATAAAACAGATTCCAAGTGATGCAAGTTGACTTGCTCAGTGTGAGAAGATGTTCCCAATGGTACTTAGTCATCTTAGAGAAATAATATGAGTAATAACTTGGGAGTGGTTTTCTGAACACTTGGAGCAAAGGAACTACAGTGTGTTATTGTGTTGAGGTTTATTGGTTTTCCTACAAGAAAGAAAAAGCTCAAATTGTAAAATAACTCCAGATTATAAAAATATGAAGAAGATACACCTGATACAAGCCTAAGAAAAATATACAATTAAGGAATTAATGGTGACGGTATCTGTTGCTTGCAAAATTCCACTTGGGCCATTTTTCATTGTTGTAATTCATCTGTTTGGGTTTGTTTTGAGAGTTATATTTTGTGTGCTTGTGTTTGTTTGTACCTATGTGTGTGATGAACACAAAACATCTTTAATGCTTTTTATTCCAAAAGGCTATAGAAGGTTTCGCCCAAAAGGTTAAGCAAACAGCTCAGATTCTTCAGTCCTTTGGGACTGAGCTGGCTGAAACAGAACTACCAAATGATGTGCAATCAACCAGCTCCCTTCTTGCAACACACACAGAAAAGAAGGACAAAATGAAGGTATGTAATTTTTGTAGAGATGCTGTCTTCTAGTTAAACTGTCTTTTAATTTATAGCTAGCAATATTAATGGAGAATATGGACGATGCTAATAGACAGTAGTAATGTGAACCAATGATATCTTTTTGAACTTGCTTTTTTTTGATGTTAAAAATCCTTTTTGCATTCAAAAATGACATTTCTTGAAACTAAGTTTACATATGGACAAATGCATAATGGGTTGTATGTGAAACAGTAATTTCTTTGTAAGTAGTGGTGTGTTTTATGTGTAGTTTTGTTTGCAACAGGAAATTTGATTGTATTTGCATGCATATTAAAATATATGGCCTTTTGAAGCATGAACAAATGTTCTTTCAAAAAGTATTAAATAAAAGCTCTTTGGAGGTTTCAGAACTGTGCATCTAACATTTTTGAGATATTTGTAGCCCAAGGCTACACTAGAAGGCTGTCTACCATGAAAATTTAACTCAGTTACACTGGGGTCTTGAAAAACATGGAAGAAGCTGACATTTATCATTTACAGTCTGTTGTCAGCCACTGCTTTTAATAAAACTGTGCTTGCTCAAATTCAATTGAAATCCTTCTTTCGATTCAGTGCCTTGTGAATTCTGCTTAAAAAAACCACATGCCACTACAGGGGTTTTTTTTTTGTTTGTTTTATAGGAGGATATCAGGGTAGCAGTAGAACAGGGAGATGATATCCTTGGAAGTATTACAAAACCAGTTACTGAGAATCCTGATTACAAACTGAATCAAGATCAGCTAGACAATCAAACAACGGTAGAAAGGTGAGAGGTGTGAAATACTAAATATGCTGCTTTTCTGCATTTTTGATCCCCCACCCCCAGCTTCTTTATTTATTTCCATATTTTTGCTTTGCAAATAAGCAAATGTTTCAATGTGAACATTATAAATAACTTTAGAAACAGCTCCTCTGTTGTCAGATCTGTCCTGAACAAAATAACCCCCTAATGTCCACTGCGGGGCCGCCTGGCTTTAGGGAAATGGGGTTGGAATTCTGATACCACACAACCCTGTTCTTCTTTTCATTTTTGTCACATTTGGGCTCTATACTTGAGTACCTTTTCCTTATTTTACAGAATATCAATGCTTTGTTTAGAAACTGAAGTGCAATCCAAGAAATTTTGCTGCTGTACAGAGGACATGAGGGGAAGACTGAAGTGATCTATCCCTTCTTTTCAGTAGATTTGTCCATTTCCATGGGCAATTTTTTGCTTTTAAGCCTGTTAACTTATCACTGTTGTTAGTAGCTTTTAAAGGCTGTTTGGGAGTACACGACTCTTGAAGTATCTATGCACCAATTTCCTATGTGCTTCCTCTGGGCATATAAGTAATAGGTATTGTTTTCCTTTGCTCCCTGCCTGCCACATACACACCCCCCTCACATTACTGCCAGGTTTGAAGACATTATATCACTGTAGCACAGATGTAAATTTTCACAAAGCTGTGAAAGCATAGCTCATTTCCCCAGGCAGTATTTTGCATTCTTTTTTTGTCTGTCATTCTGTATTTCTGTTACACTCAGGCCAGCTTTCTTTCCAAATAACTGTCCATTCCAATCCACAAAGCTTGGCAGAAGTCACTTTTTTTGGTCACTGTTGCTATCAGCGGTCCAAGGACGGTCAGGGTGGGGGTTGCTCATTTATCCATAACATTCCTATTCAATACAGTATCTGAGGGAAGCTGGAACAAACTCTGTGTGTGTGTGTGTCGCTGCCTTTTCCCTTGTTGATTTTTACTTGTAAATTCAGAGTTCATTTCTGTAGTGTTAAAGACAAAAGTTCATTAAAATTCTGATGGGTTGCCTTCCCTGGATGTAGTCTAAGCGCAGCTAAGTGCAAAGTCCATGGGATATCATACTGTCACATACAATTATGGAAGATAAGTTAAGAAGTGAAAGTTTTAAGTCATTTGCCAGAATTATAATCAAAGAACGTTTTCCTCATCACAGTACAGCTGTACACGTGCCTGTGATATTTAATTAATCACACTATTTGGAAGAGAAGGAGCAATGGCCTTCAGGTTTATAGTCAGCTTTGCTCCAAAGAATTAAATGTACGGGCAGCTGCCTGGTCATAGCAGTTCAAATTTTTTACCTTAACTTTTCCTGTTAGCCTGAGGCTTGAGTTCCTCTGAGTCTTAACCCACACATTTACATATCTTATTCATGTATGTTAGCCCCAGCTCCTCATGTCCAGAGGCCAAAGCTGAGAAGGTGCTTAAAAAAAGCACTTGCCCATTTTCCAGAAATTGATGTTTGTGTTGAGTTTCAGTTTTTTACATCAGTGTTATTGTAGGAAATGATACTGTGCAATACAAAAAATGTTTCCTGTATCCATTTTATTTGTCCTGAAAAATACTGCTTTGGGGAGGCTTTTTTTTTTATTTACTGTGGAGGACTGCATTGTCCCTTGAAGGTTGTACCCATCATTCTTAGGGTATTTTTTTTAATGTGTTTTGTTTTGATTTTTAAAGGCTATTGGCTCAATTACATGAAACAGAGACTGCCTTTGATGAGTTTTGGATGAAGCATCAGCAAAAACTAGAGCAGTGTCTGCGCCTTCGGAATTTTGAACAGAATTTCAGAGAGGTGAGAACTTCTTGGTGGCAGTCAATATTTGGTAACACAGAAATGATTCAGAAAATGCTTCCTGCTCTTGATTTTACAGTTCTTGTATGTACTTGCAAGCTTTCTCTAACCTTTTTCTTGTACTTGCCCTTACTTGACACACTGCTATCTTTACTAGTTTGGATTCATGCCTATAGAGACATAACTTTTTTTTTTTTCCTACAGTCTTAGGAAGTTTTTTATCATGCACCCAGCCGTGTATAAGCATTCAAAAACTCCTTTGAAACCTGTTCTCTACCACAGAAACATAAAATGCTGCTGCAACACTTTCATCTTGCCAATAGGTCCTTTTATGGAACCAAGTTTCAACTCAACATTCTGGCTGAAATTTTATGAAAACTGTCTCCAGCACTGTGGGTGGGAAGTTGCAACCATAGTGTTAGAAGCTGGGTGGAGGCTGCACTACAATTTTCACAGCCAGTTTCTGATCTCATGTAGTTTAACTCATGTGCTTGATGGCACCTACGGACCCTTTATCCTGGTGTAGCTGATCTCGGAGCACAGCCCCTGTGCAACGCTCAGAAACACTCTTGCAAGCATTTGTCTGTCTCTAAAACAATTGCTGGAGTGGAGATCTTTTCCTCATGTCCTGCTGTTAACATTAATGTCGCTTTGTGTCCTTGTCATCTGGTCAAAGCAAGATCATAAATGTTTCCTTAGCTTTCTTGCATCTTTTTCTGTACCAGGAAACAGGATTATTTCACTGCCTTTTCTTTGTAGTTGTTTTCCTTTTTAATTGGGGGGGAAGGTAGGCTGACAAAAAAAGGTGCTTTTTTTCTGTGTCCCAGTAACCACCTGATATGAGTCACCTGACTGCAAATAGTGGCTATCACCTGTGTGATTGGTGGGTCTCTGGAGAGGTGGAGGTCTCTTCATTCATGCATAGCTGTGTCTCATTTCAGGTCAAAGCAGCTTTGGATATTGTGTCTGAGAGACTCTCTGCTTTCACAGATGTGGGAAACAGCCGTTCACATGTGGAGCATATTTTGAAAGATCTTGCCAACTTTAAAGAAAAATCAGATGTAAGAATTCTGCAAGTTTCCTTAATTTCTACTATGACAATGCACGTGCAGAGGGGAATGGGATTTGGTTGTTGAGTGTGTCAGCTTAAGCTGACAACAAGGCAGAATCGGTGTCTCAGGTAACATACAGAAAGAATCTGAAATAAAGTCTTTAACCATTGGAGAAGAGTAATTCTTGGACATCCCTCAATAAAGAGCAGAGTGACCAGACACAAAGTGTGATTACTTCATGTAAGAATTGCATGAAGTGTCTACGTAGCCAAGTTTTGCATTTACTGATCAAGGGGGCACTTCCATTTCTAGTAAAGCCATGTCTTTCAATAAATCTTAGAAATACGAAAACTGTGTATTGAATGTACAATAAAGATGGCCAACAGAAACATACACTGAACAATATAGGAAGGGAACCTTTTTCTGATCTGTGCTTCACAATAAAACAAATTGCTCTCTAAGTGAGGTTGTTGCTCTTAAGGCTGAGATATGGGGTTTTTTTTAATTTGAGTTCAGATTGTTGCTGTACCCCAAATTGCATTCATACACACACAGACTCTGCTGAATAAGGCATACAAAGACAACAGTGGTTCCTTCACAAGGAGGCCTGTGATTAAATTCACTGTTATTTCTGAGGTACTTTGGTACATGAAGGTTCTTGGGCATCTGGAAAGATAGGAAATCACTTTGATTTATTAAGCAAGGCAGATATAAACTAAAGATGTATTCTTTATCAATATGTGTATTTCACTGTGTATTTCATTGGTCTTGATCCAAGGAAAGATGTACTTTAATCAGTGCTTATTTTCTTAGGAAACTGTAAGAAAAGCCAAAATGTTAGCTTCAGAGCGTGATGCTTTTATTCAAAGCAATCATTATGCTGTGGACTCCATTATTCCAAAATGCAGTGAACTTCATCATCTCTGTGATGCCTTCACTACTGAAATAGAACAGAGGAGAAAACTTCTTAACAAATCCCTGGAACTGCATGACTTACTAGAGAAGGTAAATGTAGTATGCAGCAGCTGTTTCCCAAAACCTCGGTTGAACAATTGTCATAATGGTAGGTAACATTATCTCAGTGGGCTGGAAGTTTTCTCTTTAAATAGCTTGAATACATGACAAGGTTGAGTGTTTCAGACTCTTAGCGTGTGATGCTGACAGTGGTGCATTCTGAGCCTCTTCTTCTCTGTTTCTAGTCTATGAAGTGGTGTGATGAAGGAATTTACCTGCTGGCTTCCCAGCCAGTAGATAAGTGTCAGTCTCAGGATGGTGCAGAATCAGCGTTACAGGAGATTGAGAAGTTCCTGGATACTGGTGCTGGCAATAAAATCAAGGAGTTGAATAAAATTTACGAAGAGTATGCTCACATCCTCAATGAAGACCTAAAGGTACCAGAAGATGTTTATATGTGTCTGTGTGTCCATTTGGTCATTCTAGAATTGCTCTCTTGTACTGCCATTGATAAAGCTAAATAATCAGCACTAGGAGTTATACCTGTTAACTGGAAAGGCAATACATTTCTCTGCCTGAGTCTCATCACATCTTTGGATAAGCACCAAAGGTTTCCGAGACTGTTCATAACTACTTTAATTTTTCAGACAGTAAAATTGCTTTAAAAAAAAATTCTCCCAAATGAGTATTTGAAATACCTATTTCTTATGTAGCTACTAAGAATGTGCTATTCTTATGTGCTACTTTTTTTTATTTTTAAAGAACTTGAGAATATATTCATTTTCTTCATGGTTGATCTCTTCATGTAACAGAAACTTTAGACAGTGAAAAAAAAATTTTTTTTTCAATTGAAACTTGAATCCCAGATTTCTCGATAGTAAACACACAAAATATTTTTGAACTAATGTTTCAATTCTTAAGTGTACAAAATCACAGCAGATTGCACCTGGTTAAAAGTGAAGAGTTAGTGTAATATTTCTATATGTGGTATAAAAGTAAATGCAATTTCTAATCAGTATGCGGTAGATGCTGTAGATGTCAATGTAGCTTCTTGATAGGTCTCTGACAGGAATTTAAAAATTATAATAAATTATTTAAATTATGTTTTTAATTCAAGTTGATTTTTATTTCCATGGCAACTGTAGGACCATGTGCAAAAGGTTTTCCAGAAGCAAGAAAGTATGGAAGAAATGTTTCAAAAGAGGCAAGTAAGTCTTAAGAAGCTGGCAGCTAAACAGACACGTCCTGTTCAGCCAGTTGCTCCAAGACCTGAAGCATTTGTGAAATCTCCTTGTACCTCTCCAGGTAAGTTATCTGTATTAGCCTTTCGTTTTCTGTGCTATGCTGAGAAACTTAAAGAAACTTCCAGCCATAATTTGTAGTTGCACGAACATCTGTGTCAGATCTGATCCAGTTCTACCTTCTCTTTGGTTCTGGTTTACATGTTTAGGTCTCCAAAGAGAAAACGTGTCCAACTCAGAAAGCAGTGCACTTCGGAGGGTAAACTACAGAAAAGGAAAGGTATTTTTGTCACTTTGCATTTTTCACACGTGCACTACCTGAAAAAGTCATAGTACAACAGAATATTCAGGAACTCTCAATAAGTATGAGGGAAATCTACTAAGAAAGTGATGGCATTGTCCCAGTTGAAGTAACACTGGTGAAACAGTCACATGGTTTAAATAGGGACTGCTGTGCTGCTGGGCTGGTTATGAGGGAGGGTAAAGTAAATAATTGCTAGTATTAGGAAAAATGTTAGGGCAGCAAAATATTAAGTCTGTGGACAGGAAACATTTTTTATTTGCCAGTAGTAATTGGCTACTCTTAAAACTGTTGACAGTGAAGAAGTTGTCATTGGCTCCAAGACAGCTTCACCTGACCTAGTGGATTGCCATTCCCAAGTGGGGATGGTCTTCCTGCCCTGCCTGCAGCAAGGGAAGTATCCTGACAGCAGCAACAGGAACAAGTAGTTTCTCACTGGGTTAGAGAGTTGAATCAAATCAGCAAAGGTGCAGCAAAAGACAACACCAGGAAGGAGGCTGGGCCACATGACCAGGATGGACAGCATTTGGAGAGAAAAGGGGTGGTTCAAGGAGGGCTTGAAAGCAGAACCCCTCTCTTCTTTCAGCAAAAAGCAGAACCCCTCTCTTCTTTCAGTTAGGTTTAGGCATTACAGTAAAAGTTTTAGGAGTGAGTTTCTGTGTTGGTTTAAGAAGTAACCAGAAAGTTAGCACAGTAACTTACTTTTAGCTTGGAAAACAGACTAAGGCTAGTGTTGCCTACAAGATTATGCTGGTGCTCTGATGCCTTCTTGAAAAGAGTTTTGAACCACTATCTTTTCTTAACTAGCTTTTGATTGAGAACTTTCCACATCCAAATATTGTGTGCTTCAAGACCTTCACGGTGACTTGAATATTTTTCATGGCATTCTTGCAAACTGCCTTCATTTTTAGTGGAGTACAGTCTTTCCAGTGAAAAGTGATGAGCACAAAGCTCTGTATTTTAAAGGGTTTTTTCCTATGATGCCATGATTATTTTTTTCATTGTTTATTTGTCTCCTTCTTTAGAGTGAAGTGACTGAACTCCATCAAAGCAGGGGAGGATCTACAATGGATGATGAAGAAAACCTAGCTGTGTTACGACAGTAAGTGCATTTTGATAAGCAGAAAGTGTGGATTTTCTCTGATTTGGTTCCAGCAAAGCCTGGCTAAGGATTTGATAAAACAAGTATATTTCTCTGAAATAACCCTCAGTGACTTTTGAAATGCATTGGCTGTGCTCTGTGCACAGAGGAAGACATTTCTGTCTGCAGCATTATTTAGAGTTTTGGTAGTACCAGAGTCTACCTTTGCTGCAGTGAGGTGATGCTATGGCAGGACAACCACATATTTTCATTTCAGAGATTATACAGTTTTGAGTAATAAACCCCCTGTAAATCTATTGAAGGTTTTAGTCTCCATGCTTTGAGACTTTGTCTTTATATTGGACTCTTTTTACTCCTCTGTTTTGATATGTGTTACCAAAAAACCACTTTTATAAAAACTGAACAGCATAAAATATGTTAAAGAAATGACTTAGTACAACCTGCAATGCATATAGCAGACCTTGCATTTTTACTTGTACCCTGGCTACTTACATGGTCTTTTTAATGTCATAACCTTCTGTTACATCACACAAAATCACAAGGAAAGGAGTTTGGGGGGAAGTATGATTTAATGCTTGATCATTACGTAAATTAAACTTAAAGCATCATCAAGATATTTAAAGGGTGTCCTAAATATCTCTAATTTAAAATTACCAATGTAGATTTAAGTCTGTTTGATAATCCAATGCAGCTCCAGCTCCAGCTCCTGCAGCAGTTGCAAACAAAGTATAACCAGACTTTGTTCATACAATGATAAAACACTCTGCTGCTTCAATTCAGTTAGTACAGCACTGAAACTGCTAGATTTTATGTTTTCCTGTTCAAACACATTTTCAAAAATTTTAAAATGTTTTAAAAATATGTGTCTCTCAATAAGGATATATAAAGTATGACAGGAATATCCATGGAACATAATATTTTCCATTACCTGGAAACAGTTCTTTTGTTGTCTGAAGTAAGAAGAAAAACAGCCAAAATTAATGTTACCTCCTTATTTTACATAAGTGAATAGGCCCACCTTAATTATCATTCTTTGTCCACAGGCATGTAATGAATGAACTTATCGAGACTGAACGAGCGTATGTGGAAGAACTCCTCTGTGTTCTTGAGGTAAATACTAAGTTTCTCTCTGGATGTTAGTGAATCTCTTGCATTTCATGGATTCTCTTATGTTTTCCTTATGACCATAAAGCCTCTGTTTGTTCTGTCAAGCAATGTGGTCATTACATCTTTCCTTTCTCATCATATTTTCACAGAGGCAGCAATAGGTGATTTTTTCCTAGAAATAGCTGTACAACTAGGATTTTGTATTAGAAAACACAAACTGAGCAGAAAATAAGATGTCCCTTAGCATTAAGGTGGAATCATAGTGAGATTTGTAATGATGATTAATTCCTGCAAAAGCTCTTTCCAGAGTTGTGGGTCAGTTCCAGGAAGGTCATGTGTCGCACAGGAACGTGAATCTGTGTCAAGAGGCTCCTGTGTCAGAGGAGAAAAGTTGTTTCTTACATCTTTCTTTGCATATCTTTAAGTGATCTTCCACATGTCTTGGGTACAACTGTGGGAACAGAATGCCTTGTAATAAAATCCCCATTTGAAATCATCAAGGAAGCAAAGGTGCTCCCTTTGCTCCACACTTATGGAGGCACGATTACAGCATTGCTGAGTTGCTTGTAGAAATACACTGCAGTATTCTTGTATTCCTCAAGTTCAAGTCTTCAGCTATGGATGTGTCATTTTCCTGTAATCCAGTTTGATTTCAGGGAAGGATGAAGTTGCAGGTAACTATGGCTGAATAATTTGATCAGGATGAACTAGAGTTGAGACAAGTGGATATTCTTGGTGTGCATATCAATGTTAAGCTCCTAAATAGGAACTGTCAAATGTTATGGACCAGGACTGATAACTTCTGGGTACATACCTTCAAGAGTAGTGTATGAGGGTTTTGGATTCTGGTCTTGGTTTTGCGAGTTTGTGCTGAGCTTGCCACAGCATTTACATCCTGTGTTCAGTCCAAGTGCTGGAAGTGTTATTACAGCAGGATGGTCACATCTGACAAGTGATAATAAACCCAGGTCAATTTGGAGTGGGCCTTAAAGATCATTTTGTTCTCTGCTTTTGTAGGCAATGCATCTGTACAGGTCTATTCATAAAATCATGACTGAAATAGTTTGAGGATTTTTGGTCCTTACTGCTGCTACTGGAGCATTTTCCTATTCCCATGGTATTACTCTTGTTTTCTGTAGAGTGCAGTGCAATTCCTGTCTTGCTAGGCCAAGTGTCTTGGTTTTGTGCCGCTGTGAGTGACAGTCCAGTACTCTGTGCCAGGCACACCTCTGTGCCTCCTTGCAGTTTGGTATCCCTCTAGCTTGAACTTGTGTGATTGGGAATGCCAGCAGTAATTCTGGGTCAGATACTTGCTGAGGTATGGCTCAGTGGCAGGCTTCCAGCTTTTGAGGAATTCTAGTTATTACTCCATAGTTCTGGCAGTTCTCCCATTCCCTTTGTTTCTCCCATTCTAATAATTTTTCAATTTTTCATGTAAAATAACCTGGTATTCCTTTGTAGAGACAGTGTCTACTCTTATTATGTCCTGTTTGTTTGCCATGCATTTTCTGTCTGCCAAGGATTCCGATAGAAAAAAAACAAGGTAGTTTCCCAAGATTGATTATTTGGAAACTGCTATATCTTATCCAAGATCAATAATTTTTCTTTCATTAATAACCATGATCATCCCACTTCAGTCTGTGAAATTCTATAATCTTTACTGGGAGAAGAACACTGGTCTAGTCTATTTTTAGGTATTGAATTCTACCCTTTTTTCCACTTACTTGGATGGTTTTAGAGCAGCTTTCAAATGAAAGACTAAGCAAGGCTTTAAACATTTTTAAAGTAAGATTAAATAATCTCTGTAGTTGTATTAAGTAGCTTTCCCTCTCTTTTTTTAAAACACAACTGCTGCATAGGTCGTAAAACATGAAGCTTTTTTAAAAAATTTTAAAAGTATATAGCCTAAAGTGAAAAAAATGACAAAAACTTTTTGTCAATGTAGATATTTCAAGCTTTTGTTCCTTCAAAATTTGAAAGTTATCCACTCTGTCAAGCTTCCTTTTACCTGAGCCAAATTCAATACTTCTTCTTTTTGCCAGTGCTGGCTGGGCTGCTAAGTTTGATATCTTGACTTAAAGTGGATATCATTCACTTTGTGGAGCTCTTCATCTAAAGAGCTCTTCTTGGTGGCTGCAGTAGTTATTTTCCTATTTAAAAAAAAAAAAACTCCATTTTATCTAAATTTTTTTAAATTTTTAAGGGTGTACAATTTTCCTTAATTTATTTATTCTGCTCTTTTTTTTTTCAGACTCTGCATTTTACTGCTTGGGGCAGGAAAAATATGAAAAGTGAAACCAATATTTATGAGATCCATTGTCTTTGCCTATTCCACTGGGAGGGGTTTTTTTTTGTTTGTTTGTTTTGTTGGGTTTTTTGTTGTTTTTTTTTTTTGTTTTTTGTTTGTTTTGTTTTTGTTTTTATTTTGTGGTGTTTGAGGGAAAAATACACAGACTTTAAAA